>NC_081774.1:20178970-20535220 GCF_963082965.1 Carassius carassius | reverse complement strand
TTTATCAGTGTTTTTCATTAGAAAACTTTACTTCAAAACATTCCAAACCATAATATTGTTCTTTTTACTGCACTACATTTCATATTAAATATCAGTTATATATAGATACTTTTTAATTTACTTGAGTAAAGTAAAAATACTTCACTACTCTGTGCCTGTGATTACAGTTTAAACAAAAATATTAAGAAGCGCAACTGTTTTCATCATTGATAATAATTAGAAATGTTACATCCAGCAAACAAGCATAATAATTTCAGAAGGATCACATGACACTGTAAACTAGAGTATTGACTGCTGACAATTCAGGTTTGCCATCACAGGAATAAATCACATTGTCAGGTATATTCAAATATAAAACGGATATAAATCTTTTAGAAATTCTTACATACCCCAAACTTTCCAATGGTAGTATATGTTAAAGATACTGTAGTTTCTCTGAAAATAAGTATTAATATTCTGTGTCATTTTACTTCTCAGGTAATGTTTATCTTGTTATGAGGATTTTTACTGGAAAACAAGACAAAAACACTGATATAGAATAGGATTTTTGCACTGTAATAGATACATCAGTTCCCCTTGAATTTGGCAGAGAATTTTTCTCTCGTTTAAAATAGTTCTGTAAGTTGTTTGTAAAGGAAGTTGCTCTCTAAATGCACTGGATACACATTTAATAAAAGCTGCTTTTTTCTCTAAAATCTAGTTCATATGGTTTTCTTAGTATAGATATTTACAAACATTTAATTTTCACTGCTGTTTTAATTGTTAAAGCACATTCTATGCATTCATGTCGTCTTGCTTTCTTCAGAATAAATTTAAATTATCACTTGTTTCACACTGTTAAGAGAGTGAGTTTTGTATGGCTGTGTACAGTACAGGGTCTAAAACGTAAGTTTTTGCCATGCTTGCCAATGTTGTGAGAAAATTTACTGGATATAAATGTATTTCTTACTGACCATGAAACTATTTTGTACTACTTTTATTATTTTTTTTCTACCCATTACAGTGGCATTATTATTGCTTATATTATTGTTTTTTTCCTTGTATATTAGTTTTTTCTTGTCCTAATATTTTTCCTCACATTTTTTTTGTGAGAGAGATATTCTAGCAAATGTACTTCTCGTGACAGAAATAAACTTCTGATGGTAAATATTTTAAAATATGCAATATGTTGCAGTTCCTAATCAAGTTATGGCCAACTTTACATTTTACTTCTGGTGCTCAGCAAATTATCATTTTGGGCATTGGCTCTATATCTATATATTGGCTCTATAACATACAATAACATTTTCCTCCATATCCTTTCCATCCAGTTAGTTGTTTGTTTACCTTTACTAGTCCCTTTAAGCCACTTCCTCAGTGACATCATCCACCCGGAAGTGACATCATTCTGGAGAGACAACAGCAGCAAAACATGAGTAAGTATTAGTGATGGATTTATGACCTTTTGTTTGATTTAACATTTTTATGTTTTGTTGGCTTAGTTGGTTTATCTCACTCTGAATTATTCTGTCCTGTCTGATAATTTTTAAAAATTGAAATTACTTTGAAGTTTAATTCTTAATGTAAGCTAAGTAAGCTCAGTAAAAGCAAAAACTAACCCTGTAAAACTTGTCAGTTCTCCTACATTTCCACAAATAATGTAAGTGGTAGTTTTATTTCCATGTCATATATCTCCTGTGTTTCAATGTTTCCAAACAAACTGTTTGGGGTGTAGTTTTGATTATTTTGTTCTCTATTCAGAATTCCTGTGTTTTTGTCACGTATTCCCGGTAATGCTCTTAAATCATCTTCGACAGTAGGAGCTGAGTAGGAACAGTAGTTGAGATTTAACCTGAGGCATGTTCAGAAAAAGCCATGAGGGCTGCGCTGTAGCGCAGCAGTGATTGATGGCCAGCCTTGTTTGCCAGAGGATGGAAGCAGGTCTATCTCTCTCCACTTCAGAGAGGTGTGAACTGACAGCAGGAGACTTCAGAGAAAAAGGGAGAGAGCGAGAGAGCATCCCTCAATCCTATGACCTGAAAGTGTCACCTCTTGGTGTTGAATACGAGACAGGAACGGGTGAAGAGTTATGTGTTATATGGGTGTGACTTACCTCACCACACTGCCTTTACCAATTCAGCAACTGTAGATGGGAAGAGTGGGAGGGAAACTCAATAAAGCCCTGTACTGTATGTCTGATAGGACTGAGATTGAGCGCCTCAAGGACTTCATCAGCACTATTGAGTAATTAAACACTTGCAGATCAAAGCTGTTGAAGGGAACAAATCCTGAGTGGACCACAATGAATCCCCCTCAATCCAACCTTGGACTCATGCACTCATTGGCCCTTTGGGCTTTGCACTTTGTAATACATCTGCCATTAAGCCCACAAACAGAAGTTGCAATGCATTGCAAGTGCATAGTGCAGTTTTACATACTTGCGGGAACAAACCTCAGTGCTCAAGAGGGTTCTGACTACTATACTCAACTGCTGCTCCACTGTAGTTAAAAAAATTAAAATAATCAGTTAACAGTTCAGAAAACAAAACCTTTATATTTAATAACGTATAAAGAGTTGTACAGGTGGGAGATTTCGAAACTTTGAAACCTTTGCAAACCCTTTGTTTCAAATCAGAGGTTCGGAGCACATAGTAAATGATTTCAGCAAACAGGGCTTCATTACTTCAACTGACAGTGGAACAACACACTGACAGTGTCAACCTGTTTGCACATTTGCCTCTTGAACATTCCTGTGTATCTTAATGTTTAAGACTACAGTTTACTTTCATGCACATTATTTTGCGTTCTATATTTAATTCTACAATATACATCTTTTTTATATTTTATTCTTATATTTTTTTTGTTTACTTTTATTTCATTCTTTCATAGCTATATTTATGTATATTTTCATCTGTGTTGTTTTCTTTAATAATTGCACTGTCCATGGAGCGGACCTGACTCACATTTCACTGCTGGTTATATATGCTTTATATAATTGTGTATGTGACGAATAAACAATCTTGAATCTTGAAAACTGTTTCAAACCTTGGTTTTGAAATTTTGGTTCTCTGCTAGAGAGCAGTGCCTAACCAATGAACCATGGCCTAATACATTGTTTTAGCAGATTTCTGGTCAGCTTTATGATGTGGGTTCACTTTAAATGAATTTTAGTAAACATGCAAGTATGAAGGGAGAGGGATGAGTAATAGTTTCTGATTAGCCTAATTAGACAAATCAGGTCAATAAATACATCAAACAAAAACTACAAATGACAGAACAAATTAAGATACAATATATTTAATGGTAGTTTTGATTTGTAGATTCGATTGCGAGTCCAATTCTCTAACCATTAGGCCACGACTTCCCCACGACTTCTGTCTCATACTGTTAGCCAAACTTGACAGGATGTCCCTCCATCAAGAAAGTGTAATTTCTCGCCATCCGGTTTTATTGATTCTGTCTTCACACTTTCTTTTTTACACCCTGATATTTCCTCCAGGCTGCTTCCTCTCACTCTCCAAACATAGCAAGTCAGACACACTTGTGTTTAAGTTATTTGTATGTTGTTGTTGTTTTTTTCCCCCGTATGATTCAGCCCTTGTTGGACTTACAGAAAGTCTCCCTTGCGCTCTGATACCACTACATGTTTTCAAAAGAGGATAAATGCTTTCATTCTAGACACAGGGATCTGGGGCGCAATATATTATTTATAGTCTCAGTTGGTGTGATACATAAATAATTTGTTCCAGAGGGCTGGTGGGGGTGGGCTTGGGGGAGGTGATTTGCAATTTAAGTCCAGAGATGCTTCTTATGCCATTGAGCTACTATTTAAAATACAAACCAGAGCTATGATATGTCATGCTAGCAAATCAGAGGGTGGTTGCAGTGCACCGTTTAAAGAGATTCAAGGTTGGAGACACTAAATGATTCACAATATGCAAAACGGATTTCATAAGAATGCAAGAGTGCTTATGATTGGTTAAGTAGTTTGGCAGGCAATTAGCGATCTTGTAAAGGTGCATTTGTATAGCAGGTTTAAAGGGACAGTTCACCCAAGAATGAAAATTAGATGTTTATCTGCTTACCCCAAGGGCATCCAAGATGTAGGTGACTTTGTTTCTTCAGTAGAATACAAATACAGAATACAGCTTCAGTCGTGGCAGGCTCTCATTTGTACAATGCATGGAAAATGGCAACAGAATCTATAAGAGTAAAAAAAAAAAAACATGCACAGACAAATCCATATTAAACCCTGCCGCTTGTGACGATCGGTCTGTGCGAAGAACTAGTATTTATATTTTTATTTGTATTATTTTTTTCTCTGATTCACGCAATGTCTGAACTGTTAGAACTCTTGTGAACACATTTCACAGTGGCAAGCACATGAGGCATTTTTCTT
The DNA here is from genome assembly GCF_963082965.1 of Carassius carassius. NCBI lineage: Eukaryota > Metazoa > Chordata > Actinopteri > Cypriniformes > Cyprinidae > Carassius > Carassius carassius. The sequence continues at coordinate 20,530,842 of NC_081774.1, read as the reverse complement.
CTTCTTCTTGCATCTCGATTACCGCTACCTACTGTATCTCTCAAATGGACCATTGACACTCTATATCTGCAATTTGTGGGCTTTTGTTAAATGTGAGCCAAAATCATCACAATTAAAAGAACCAAAGACTTCCAAAAACTACTTCAGTCTGTGTGCACTGAATTTATTTAATACCTGAGTTTCATAATTTGAGTTGAATTACTGAAATTAACTTTTCCACAGCATTCTAATTTATTGAGATGCACTTATATATACAATCATTCAATTATATGTTTGCAAAACAACTGCTAGAGGAAAAAGACATTGTGTAATTGGATTTGACTCAAAACCTTCAGTCAAGTTTCGGAGAATTTGCAACAGCTAGCCCTGGACTCTCCTGTACACATCTTTCCAATTTAAAACAGCAGAAATTCAGCTAAATCATTTTTGAAATCCATTTCAGGAGTGATGAGGCTTGTAACTCTGGTGTCGCTTGACAACTGGAATCGAAGTTTGATCTAAGCAGTGCGGCTTTCTGTGATTATACCCTCAAGTGTATACATAAATGTGAACAAAATGTATTCATATTCGGTCTCCACATAACACAAAAGTTCAATTAGAACCTAATGCATGTTTTCGTGACACTCACGTCTAAGTGCTTGTGTTAACTGCTGAATATTTGATGACTGACTGACCTAAGCGCTCTACATTATGCATTAATTATGCCATGTCCATCAAACTGTCTTTGTGAAGCCCATTTGATGAATCATCGCTAAATACAACCCCACATGTCTCTGTTCACCACAGGTATTCTTCTGAACCAATGGCACAGAGCTCATTGTAGGAAGAAATGCATTGATTTATGTTTTTTCATTCATGATACTTAGTACTTAGATGTGTTAACTCTGCCTGTTCAAATTAAGGCAACTTGTGTCCCCTTTCTAAAATGTGTTCATCTACAATTTGACTTTGTTTACACTGATAAATAAGTAGAATGTGTGCTACATATGGAACCCTACAATCTTCATTAATACTCTTCACAATGGCTCCATTCGCTTTTCCTTTTTCTTCATTGTAATTTTGCAGTCTCCATCAACAAGCTACAAGTGAGATAAAGGTTATATGCAAATGCACTCATTATATCTGATAAGGCAGATGTTGATGAAGAAAGTAGTCTCGTCCTCATTTTTAAGACCGAATCTTTCGGCGTTCTTTCATCCTTACGGTTTCTAACCATATGGCTATTTTAGTTCAGCAGCATTTTTATATGCAATAGTGCTTAGCTGCAGTTGAAAGTGGATTACTTGTACATTGTGTCTAACTAACAAGATCATTGCATTACAGCCTTCCATCCTGGGCTCTTGCATAATCCCTGTGATGTGCGGCCACATGGCATTTACAACTTTTGATGTTTTTAAAGAAAACTTTAATTAAAAACAGAATTAATAATTTCCAGATTTTAAGAGATTGAGAATACAATTCCTTTCAAATGAACAGCATAGGGATAGTCTACTGAAACAACTGTATTTAAACTGTTTTAATTGGTCTGTTGTGTACTAATCTAAATTGGCAATCAATCAGTAAAACTGATGGTGTTCTGACCCCATGAAACAAGAAAGTTGTTTAATACAGTAATCAGGCATCACAGCTGACAAAGAAGCATGTCTGACTGTGACATGGCTATTATTATTATAGTTTGTAATCCAAAAAATATTAATTGTTGTTGGTCTTCAGTGACAACTGCAAGTTACGCAAAAAAAATAATTATTCTGATAATTTCCAAACTTTTTTAGTCCACTCTATATCTATGTTTAAATCTTGTTTTCTCTAGCCCCATTGGGAAATTAAGTGTGTCTGTTTAATGCATATAATCCATCAAATGAAAGTAGTGAAGCTTTTGTTTAAAACAAGAAAAAAGTGGGATCAGAAAAAACAAACAAAAAACAAGATGTATTTTGTATTTTTGAAAAATATGCAGTCCTATGGCATGCTACAGTTCAAAGGTTTGGGGTCAGTAAGATTTTTATTTTTCTTCTTTTAAAGATGTATCTTACTGCTAAACGTACTGGATCAAAAATTCATTCAACTATAAATATTTTGAAAAAATAAAATTATATATATATATAGTACATTCCAATAGTTTGGAAACATTACTATTTTTAATGTTTTTGAAAGAAGTTTCTTCTGCTCTTCAAGCCTGCATTTATTTACATTACATTACATTACATTTATTCATTTAGCAGACGCTTTTATCCAAAGCGACTTACAGATGAGCACAGTGGAAGCAATCAAAAACAACAAAAAGAGCAATGATATATAAGTGCTATAACAAGTCTCAGTTTGGTTAACACAGTACACATAGCATGGGATTTTAAATAATATAATATAAAGAAAACCGATAGAATTAAAAAAGAATAGAATTTACACATACACACACACACACATATTGCATAATTAATGAAAAGAAAATAGAATACAAAAAGATTAGAAAGGTAGTTAGATTTTTTTAAAGAATAGAATTAGAATAGTGAGTGTTAAGTTAGAGGGTCAAATAAAGATGGAAGAGATGTGTTTTAAGCCGATTCTTGAAGATGGCTAAGGACTCAGCTGCTCGGATTGAGTTGGGGAGGTCATTCCACCAGGAGGGAACATTTAATTAAAAGTCCGTAAAAGTGACTTTGTGCTTCTTTGGGATGGCACAATCAAGCGACGTTCACTTGCAGAACGCAAGCTTCTAGAGGGCACATAAGTCTGAAGTAACAAATTTAGGTAAATGGGTGCAGAGCCAGTGTTAGTTTTGTAGGCAAACATCAATGCCTTGAATTTTATACGAGCAGCTATTGGAAGCCACTGCAAATTTATTTAAATTTATTTGATCAAAAATACAGAAAAAAATTTATATTGTGATTATATTGTTACAATTTAAAATAATTGTTTTAAAATTTATTATACTTTAAATTATCATTTATTTCTGTGATGCAAAGATGAATTTTTAGGATCATTATCACATGATCCTTTAGAAATTATTCTAATATGATGATTCATTATCAAAGTTGGAAACAGTTCTGCTGCTTAATATTTTTTCAGAACATGTGATACTTTTTTAGGATACTTTGATGAATAAAAAGTAAAAAAAAAAAAAAAAGGAAGCTATGTTTTTAAAATATTAATATTTTGTAATAACAATATACACTACTGGTCAGTAATTTGGGGTCAGTATTTTTTTTTTTTTTTAAATAAAATCAATACTTTTATTCAGCAAGGATGTGTTAAATTGTTAAAAAGTCATAGTAAAGAATATATATTATTAGAATTTTTTTTTTTGAATAAATGCAGTTCTTTTTAACCTTTTATTCATTAAATATATTAGACAGCAGAACTGTTTCCAACACTCATAATAATTCTGAATATTAGAATGATTTCTAAATGATCATGTGATAGACTGGATGTTACATGTGACACTGAAGGCTGGAGTAATGATGCTGAAAATTCAGCTTTGCATCACAGGAATAAATTATTTTTTTTAAGTATATTCAAATACAACCTGAATTCCGGAAAAGTTGGGACGTTTTTTAAAATTTTAATAAAATGAAAACTAAAAGACTTTCAAATCACATGAGCCAATATTTTATTCACAATAGAACATAGATAACATAGCAAATGTTTAAACTGAGAAAGTTTACAATTTTATGCACAAAATGAGCTCATTTCAATTTTGATTTCTGCTACAGGTCTCAAAATAGTTGGGACGGGGCATGTTTACCATGGTGTAGCATCTCCTTTTCTTTTCAAAACAGTTTGAAGATGTCTGGGCATTGAGGCTATGAGTTGCTGGAGTTTTGCTGTTGGAATTTGGTCCCATTCTTGCCTTATATAGATTTCCAGCTGCTGAAGAGTTCGTGGTCGTCTTTGACGTATTTTTCGTTTAATGATGCGCCAAATGTTCTCTATAGGTGAAAGATCTGGACTCCAGGCAGGCCAGGTTAGCACCCGGACTCTTCTACGACGAAGCCATGCTGTTGTTATAGCTGCAGTATGTGGTTTTGCATTGTCCTGCTGAAATAAACAAGGCCTTCCCTGAAATAGACGTTGTTTGAAGGGAAGCATATGTTGCTCTAAAACCTTTATATACCTTTCAGCATTCACAGAGCCTTCCAAAACATGCAAGCTGCCCATACCGTATGCACTTATGCACCCCCATACCATCAGAGATGCTGGCTTTTGAACTGAACGCTGATAACATGCTGGAAGGTCTCCCTCCTCTTTAGCCCGGAGGAAACGGCGTCCGTGATTTCCAACAAGAATGTCAAATTTGGACTCGTCTGACCATAAAACACTATTCCACTTTGAAATAGTCCATTTTAAATGAGCCTTGGCCCACAGGACACGACGGCGCTTCTGGACCATGTTCACATATGGCTTCCTTTTTGCATGATAGAGCTTTAGTTGGCATCTGCTGATGGCACGGCGGATTGTGTTTGCCGACAGTGGTTTCTGAAAGTATTCCTGGGCCCATTTAGTAATGTCATTGACACAATCATGCCGATGAGTGATGCAGTGTCGTCTGAGAGCCCGAAGACCACGGGCATCAAATAAAGGTCTCCAGCCTTGTCCCTTACGCACAGAGATTTCTCCAGTTTCTCTGAATCTTTTGATGATGTTATGCACTGTAGATGATGACATTTGCAAAGCCTTTGCAATTTGACGTTGAGGAACATTGTTTTTAAAGTTTTCCACAATTTTTTCACGCAGTCTTTCACAGATTGGAGAGCCTCTGCCCATCTTTACTTCTGAGAGACTCTGATTCTCTAAGACAAAGCTTTTATAGCTAATCATGTTACAGACCTGATATCAATTAACTTAATTAATCACTAGATGTTCTCCCAGCTGAATCTTTTCAAAACTGCTTGCTTTTTTAGCCATTTGTTGCCCCCGTGCCAACTTTTTTGAGACCTGTAGCAGGCATAAAATTTTAAATGAGCTAATTAAGTGGATAAAAGTGTAAAATTTCTCAGTTTAAACATTTGCTACGTTATCTATGTTCTATTGTGAATAAAATATTGGCTCATGTGATTTGAAATTCCTTTAGTTTTCATTTTATTAAAATTTAAAAAACGTCCCAACTTTTCCGGAATTCGGGTTGTAGAAAACTATTATTTTAAGTTGTAATAATATTTCACAATATTACTGTTTTTTCTGTATTTTTGATCAAATAAATGCAGGCTTGATGAGCAGAAGAAACTTCTTTCAAAAACATTAAAAATAGTAATGTATAATAGTAATGTACTGTATGTATATATTGCAATTTCAATAGCATATTTTTATTAACCTAAAAAATGTATCAATGTATCAATCAATGTTGAAAACAATTGTATATATTTTGTAGAAACCATGATACTTAATAACATTTATTTGATGCAGAAATCTTTTGTATTATTATAAATGTCATTGTTTTCATATTTTTGACCCTGTCTGTTAAATCCAGGCTAAAGTCTACAAGCATCAAAATTTGATTTCAACCAATCATTTCACTATTATATAAATATTTGACATGGCCTTATCCAAGCCAAGTCAATATTAAAAATATACAATTTTTAATATTAAAGATATAAATTTTTCACAGAATGTTCTACATCTTTATGAAGGATGATTTTACATTGAAAACAGTAAATAATTAATAATAACAAAGACTTTAGCTGGGTTTACACAGGCAGGGTCACATTTGTTAAACTTAATCAGTCTTTGCTGAATGAAAGAAAAACAAAATCTTACTGACGCACAGTTTTAGAGTTTGGCTCATTAAATAAATGGATTTTGTTTTACTGATCTTTAGATTTATTTTCCCCACTGCAAAACAAGTAAAACATGACTGATTAGGTATTAATGCTGACCCAGTTGAACCCCTGATTATAAACATTTGAATCCCAATTTAGTATTTTTGTATTAATGCATCCCTGTACGCCCTTCACTTAAACACAGAGGAGAGCCAGAAAAACACAGTATAGCTGACCTCACAACAACAGCTGCAATCTGATTATATATCCCTTATTGCAGAAGAGAAGGTTCCAACAACTGAAATATACAGTGCAAGAGATGGGGAAAAAAGATCTCAGATGCTAGCTAATGGCTTTGACCCTGAGGAGAGTGCTTATAAAACCCTAAAACTGTCTCCTAAATGGAAAATGTATAACGGTGTCACATCTCCCTCACCTCACATACAACTACAACATTCGGAGTTAATCCTTTTTAGATTTACACTTTATTGATTTACCAGGATGGGAAGTAACCTGATTAAATGAAACCTAACCAAATCACTGAAACAGAAAAAAAAATAATGTGTGCATTGTTATGGCTGCTATTTAAAGAATCACAACCAGGGTGTGGCCATTTACTGAATACATTTTTAGCAAGACAGGAAGTTATTGTTGCTCCCTAGATAATGCCTATATAGCTCATCTACAGTATTTGCTCATGGAAAACGAACTGCAGGTCTCCAATTATGGATTAATCATGTTTTAATTAAATATTGTATAATGCTGATTGGCAGGATCCAAGAATCCATTGACTAAATATGTCCCACCCTTTAGTCCTTGAATAGAATTGAAAGGCTTGGCACACACTGGGCCAGACAACCAAAGCGAAGCTCCTTGTGGTTAATATCCAGCACGGAAGCCTCCTTGTCTTGGCAGGTCATGATAGCGCTTAGCTCCCATTAAGATACTCAGCAATGATCTTTTCATAAACACACACACATATACAACTGATGAGCAGTCAGGACAATACTATAGGCCTATATTCACTTTTACAGGACTAAATTGATAAAAAAAAATGTCTGTAAATACATTTGTACTTTCTGTTTGTTTAAAAATTCTAAATAAGAAATCCATCACAGTTTTGACAAAAATTGTAACCACCACAACTGTTTTCAGCATTGATAATAATAAAAATAAGAAATATTTCTTGAGAACTAAATCAGCATATTAGAATGATTTCTTAAGGATCACGTGACATGCTGAACATTCAGCCTTGAATATATTAAATTATTTGACTATATTACTGTTTTTGCTGTGTTTTTGATGTCAATGTCAATGTCACCTTTATTTATATAGCGCTTTAAACAAAATACATTGCGTCAAAGCAACTGAACAACATTCATTAGGAAAACAGTGTCAATAATGCAAAAATGATAGTTAAAGGCAGTTCATCATTGGATTCAGTTATGTCATCTCTGTTCAGTTAAATAGTGTCTGTGCATTTATTTGCAATCAAGTCAACGATATCGCTGTAGATGAAGTGTCCCCAACAAAGCAAGCCAGAGGCGACAGCGGCAAGGAACCGAAACTCCATCGGTGACAGAATGGAGAAAAAAACCTTGGGAGAAACCAGGCTCAGTTGGGGGGCCAGTTCTCCTCTGACCAGACGAAACCAGTAGTTCAATTCCAGGCTGCAGCAAAGTCAGATTGTGCAGAAGAATCATCTGTTTCCTGTGGTCTTGTCCTGGTGCTCCTCTGAGACAAGGTCTTTACAGGGGATCTGTATCTGGGGCTCTAGTTGTCCTGGTCTCCGCTGTCTTTCAGGGATGTAGAGGTCCTTTCTAGGTGCTGATCCACCATCTGGTCTGGATACGTACTGGATCCGGGTGACTGCAGTGACCCTCTGATCTGGACACAGACTGGATCTGGTGGCCACGGTGACCTCGGAACAAGAGAGAAACAGACAAATATTAGCGTAGATGCCATTCTTCTAATGATGTAGCAAGTACATAGGTTGTTATGGGAAGTGTTTCCGGTTCCGGTTTACCTAATTAATGCAGCCTAAAAATCCTTTAACGGATTTGGATAATAAAAGCATATTAGTATGTTATGTGTATGCCAGGTTAAAGAGATGGGTCTTTAATCTAGATTTAAACTGCAAGAGTGTGTCTGCCTCCCGAACAATGTTAGGTAGGTTATTCCAGAGTTTGGGCGCCAAATAGGAAAAGGATCTGCCGCCTGCAGTTGATTTTGATATTCTAGGTATTATCAAATTGCCTGAATTTTGAGAACGTAGCGGACGTAGAGGATTATAATGTAAAAGGAGCTCATTCAAATACTGAGGTGCTAAACCATTCAGGGCTTTATAAGTAATAAGCAATATTTTAAAATCTATGCGATGCTTGATAGGGAGCCAGTGCAGTGTTGACAGGACCGGGCTAATATGGTCATACTTCCTGGTTCTAGTAAGAACTCTTGCTGCTGCATTTTGGACTAGCTGTAGTTTGTTTACTAAGCGTGCAGAACAACCACCCAATAAAGCATTACAATAATCTAACCTTGAGGTCATAAATGCATGGATTAACATTTCTGCATTTGACATTGAGAGCATAGGCCGTAATTTAGATATATTTTTGAGATGGAAAAATGCAGTTTTACAAATGCTAGAAACGTGGCTTTCTAAGGAAAGATTGCGATCAAATAGCACACCTAGGTTCCTAACTGATGACGAAGAATTGACAGAGCAACCATCAAGTCTTAGACAGTGTTCTAGGTTATTACAAGCAGAGTTTTTAGGTCCTATAATTAACACCTCTGTTTTTTCAGAATTTAGCAGTAAGAAATTACTCGTCATCCAGTTTTTTATATCGACTATGCAATCCATTAGTTTTTCAAATTGGTGTGTTTCACCGGGCTGCGAAGAAATATAGAGCTGAGTATCATCAGCATAACAGTGAAAGCTAACACCATGTTTCCTGATGATATCTCCCAAGGGTAACATATAAAGCATGAAGAGTAGCGGCCCTAGTACTGAGCCTTGAGGTTCTCCATACTGCACTTGTGATCGATAGGATACATCTTCATTCACTGCTACGAACTGATGGCGGTCATATAAGTACGATTTAAACCATGCTAATGCACTTCCTGTGACGCTAACAATGGAGGACAGGAGGCAGATGCAAGTAAAGGTAGTTTATTGACAGAAGTATGATGGATGAATGCTGGTGAGTGACGCAGGAACCACGATGGCAGCACAGACAGGTGGGTAGGTGGTTGGAGTGCGTTGGTAGCGATAGCGGTGATGGTAGATCGGTGATCGGCGGTGATAATCCGTGAATGACTGTGAATATCCGATGAAGACTGAAGCAGGACACAGAGCAAAGACAGGAACCTCAAACAACGATCTGACAAACAGGAGACGAAAGACAGGGCGTTAAATAGGCGGTGGAATGAGATGCACCTGCCGCTGATCAGGCGATCAGTGGCAACACCCACAAGAACCAATCAACATGACATAACATGACTACAGCTGGAGACGGTGCATTCGCGAACCGTGACAGTACCCCTCCTCCTAAGGACGCCTCCTGGCGTCCCCAGAATCTCTTACCTGTCGATTGTAATCATCGATAAGGGAGTGATCCAGGATGTCCCTAGCAGGTACCCAACTTCTCTCCTCCGGACCGTAACCCTCCCAGTCCACCAAGTACTGAAATCCGCGTCCCCTCCTTCTAGAGTCCAGAATACGATTTACCAAATAGGTGGTCTCCCCATCTACGAGACGCGGCGGGGGAGGGACCGGGGTAGGCGGATTAATGGGAGAATGAAATACGGGCTTGATTTTGGACACATGAAAAGCGGGATGAATTCTCCTGTACGTAGGAGGGAGTTTAAGGCGGACTGCCACCGGACTAATGATCTTGGTGACAGTAAACGGGCCAATAAATTTGGGAGCCAACTTATTAGATACGGACCGGAGAGGAATATTTTTGGTTGAAAGCCACACCTTTTGACCCACGACGTATACGGGAGGCCTAGACCGGTGGCGATCGGCCTTGGCCTTGGTGCGCGCCCCCACTTGGAGTAGAGTCTCACGGGCTCTGGTCCAAGTGCGGTGGCACCTCTGGACGAAGGCGTGAGCGGAGGGGACCGCAACTTCGGATTCCATACTAGGAAAAATAGGTGGCTGGTAACCTACACTACACTCAAAAGGAGATAGGCCCGTAGCTGATACTGGTAAGGTATTGTGGGCGTACTCCACCATAGACAATTGTTGGCTCCAGGAGGAAGGATTCTTGGAGACCAAACATCGCAACACCCTTTCCAAATCTTGGTTGGCTCTCTCGGTTTGACCATTGCTCTGGGGGTGAAACCCGGAGGACAGACTTACAGTCGCTCCCAGTAGTCTACAGAATTCTTGCCAAAATTTAGCCACAAATTGGGGTCCCCTGTCGGAAACCACATCTATCGGGAGGCCATGTAAACGAAAGATGTGGTCTACGACAGTCACCGCTGTCTCCTTGGCTAAAGGTAATTTGGGCAAGGGAATAAAGTGGGCTGCCTTCGAGAACCGGTCCACCACGGTTAAAACTACCGTGTTGCCTTGGGAGGGCGGGAGGGCGGTAATAAAATCTAGAGCGATGTGGGACCAGGGTCTCGAAGGAACCGGCAGCGGTTGGAGTAACCCATCAGGGGGCCGATTGGAAGTCTTACCAGTGGCACAAACCGAGCAAGCCAAAACAAAACTGTGAATGTCGCGAGCCATAAGTGGCCACCAGAATCGTTGCTTGACTAAAAATCTAGTACGGTTAACCCCTGGATGGCAAGCTACATTCGAGCAATGTCCCCACTGGATAACGTTGGACCTTAATCCCTCCGGCACAAATAAACGGTTCGGTGGACACCCGGGCGGAGGCGTTACCCCTTCTAAGGCCGTTCTGACCTTCGATTCGATCTCCCATGTGAGAGTGGAGACCACTAATGTCTCAGGAAAAATACACTCGGGAGTGGACGGGCGTTCGGAATGGTCAAAAATACGCGACAAAGAATCGGGTTTGATATTCTTGGAACCCGGGCGGTACGAGATAGTAAAGTCAAAACGTCCGAAAAAAAGTGCCCACCGAGCCTGCCTGGAGTTCAACCTCTTGGCGGTGCTAATGTACTCTAAATTCTTGTGGTCAGTCCATACTATAAAGGGAACCCCCGATCCCTCTAACCAGTGACGCCATTCCTCCAATGCCATCTTGACTGCCAACAATTCTCGGTTACCAATATCGTAATTTCGTTCTGCCGGAGATAAACGATATGAGAAATACGCGCAAGGGTGGACCTTGTCGTCTAAGGGAGAACGTTGCGATAACACCGCTCCTACCCCCACCTCTGATGCGTCGACCTCCACCACGAACTGATGTGTAGGGTCAGGGGTAATCAGAATAGGGGCTGAAATGAAACGGCTCTTCAGTTTAGCGAACACAGCCTGAGCTGTGTCCGACCACCTGAACGCAGTTCTGGCGGAGGTCAAGGCGGTCAGAGGTGCGGCTAGTTGGCTGAAGTTGCGAATAAAACGCCGGTAGAAGTTAGCGAACCCCAGAAACCTCTGTAGGGCCTTACGGGAATCTGGGCTTGGCCATTCTACCACAGCCTTAACCTTCTCGGGATCCATGCGTATTCCCTCAGTCGACACGATATACCCCAAAAATGGAATTGACTGTGCATGAAATTCGCATTTCTCCGCCTTGACAAAAAGCCCATTCTCTAGCAACCTCTGAAGCACTCGTTGGACGTGCTGCACATGTTCCTGGAGAGAAGAGGAAAAAATCAATATGTCGTCCAGGTAGACATAAATGAACTGATCGATCATATCTCACAGCACGTCGTTGACGAGTGCCTGGAAGACCGCTGGGGAGTTGGAGAGCCCAAAGGGCATAACCAAGTATTCAAAGTGCCCTCTGGGGGTGTTAAAAGCGGTCTTCCATTCATCCCCCTCCCTGATCCGAACCAAATGATACGCATTGCTTAAGTCCAGTTTTGTGAAAATTGACGCTCCCTGCAACCTCTCGAAGGCCGAAGACATCAACGGCAAAGGATAAGTATTCTTTACCGTGATGTTGTTCAGTCCCCGGTAATCAATACAAGGTCGCAGAGATCCGTCCTTCTTTCCCACAAAAAAGAACCCCGCCCCCGCAGGAGAAGAGGAAGGGCGGATGAATTTGGAAGCTAGAGAATCAGAAATATATTTCTCCATAGCCTCCCTCTCTGGAACAGAAAGTGAATAGAGTTTGCCCTTAGGCGGAGACTTACCTGATAGTAAATCTATGGCACAGTCGTAAGGACGATGCGGAGGAAGAGAAGCAGCCCGAGACTTACTGAACACTTCCTTCAGATGGAGGTACTCAGCGGGCACGTTAGACAAATCCACCGCCTCCTCCTGCAACACAGACACAGACACAGACGGACAGGCAGACACTAGACAAGACTCATGACACTTTTTACACCAAGACAAAACGGAGTTAGAGAGCCAGTCAATGCTAGGGTTGTGGAGGAGGAGCCAAGGGTGTCCGAGGACAATGGGTGCCAGGGGAGAGTCAAGGATGTGAAAAGAGATGGTTTCGGAGTGATTGCCAGAGGTGATGAGTGTAATGTCTTCAGTGATGTATGATATGGTGGGAAGTTGCTGACCAGTGAGGGCGTGAACCGTGATGTGGTGCGGAAGAGGTCTGAGGGGGATGTGGAGCTTGTGGGCTAATGTGCTGTCCATGAAGTTACCTTCTGCCCCGGAATCCAGTAGTGCCTGACAGTGATGTGTCTGTGCTGACCACCGCAGCCATACCGGGAGGAGCGTAGAAGATGATGGTGATGATGATGATGAGGTCTTCTCGGCGGAGATCCCACCCGATAGTAGCCTCATACGTACTACCGGGCCTGGCCTTTTACCGGACAGGCGTGGGCTTGATGTCCGGCTCCCCCGCAGTAAAGGCAAAGGCCCAGGGACCTCCGCCTCTCCTTCTCCTCCCGGGAAAGCCGAGCTCGCCCTGCCTGCATGGGCTCGTGATCGTAGACGGGGCTGGCCACGTCCCCGCCGCTGAACCGCACGTCTGCCGGTCCCCTGGATGGGGTGTTGAGTAGCCCCCTCCTCTCCATCCGTGCCAGACGTGCGTCGACCCGAAGGGCCAGCTCAATGAGTCCATTGAACGACGGGGGAAGGTCCAGGGCGTAGATCTCCCTCTGGACGCGGTCAGCCAGCCCATGCAGGAACATGTCCCACTGCGCCTCCTCGTTCCAATGGCACTCCGCCGCCAGGGTCCGGAACTCGATGGAGTAGTCCGAGACGGATCTCTCGTGCTGGCGCAACTCCGCCAGCCTCCTGGCCGCCTCCCGTCCTGCGGCGGCCCGATCAAAGACCCGTCTCATCTCGGCGGAGAGGGCCTGGAACGAGGCGCAGCATGGGTCCTGGTTCTCCCACACCGCTGTTCCCCACAATGCCGCCCTCCCAGAGAGCAGGGTCAGGACGAACGCCACCTTGGCCCTCTCAGTGGCGAACGTTCTAGGCTGGAGGGCAAAATGCATATCACAACGGTTAAGGAAAGCTCTACAATAATCGGGTTCACCTGAGTAAGCCTCCGGAATCGGGAGGCGTGGTTCCGTCACTAAAGCCTGAACCGCGCGACCAGTGTCGTTAAGAGTCCGCTCCTGGGAGTCCATCCTCCGAACACTGGCGCTGAGGAAAGCTTCGAGAGAGGAGGGTTGATTACTCGCTGCCTCCATGTTGGTCAGATCGTTCTGTGACGCTAACAATGGAGGACAGGAGGCAGATGCAAGTAAAGGTAGTTTATTGACAGAAGTATGATGGATGAATGCTGGTGAGTGACGCAGGAACCACGATGGCAGCACAGACAGGTGGGTAGGTGGTTGGAGTGCGTTGGTAGCGATGGCGGTGATGGTAGATCGGTGATCGGCGGTGATAATCCGTGAATGACTGTGAATATCCGATGAAGACTGAAGCAGGACACAGAGCAAAGACAGGAACACAGGAGCACGAACAGACATCGACACGAGGACCTCAAACAACGATCTGACAAACAGGAGACGAAAGACAGGGCGTTAAATAGGCGGTGGAATGAGATGCACCTGCCGCTGATCAGGCGATCAGTGGCAACACCCACAAGAACCAATCAACATGACATAACATGACTACAGCTGGAGACGGTGCATTCGCGAACCGTGACACTTCCACTGATGCCAACAAAGTATTCAAGTCTATGCAAAAGAATGTTGTGGTCAATTGTGTCAAACGCAGCACTAAGATCCAATAAAACTAATAGAGAGATACACCCACGATCAGATGATAAGAGCAGATCATTTGTAACTCTAAGAAGAGCAGTCTCAGTACTATGAAACGGTCTAAATCCTGACTGGAAATCCTCACATATACCATTTATCTCTAAGAAGGAATATAATTGTGTGGATACCACCTTTTCTAGTATCTTGGACAGAAAAGGGAGATTCGAGATTGGTCTATAATTAACTAGTTCTTTGGGGTCAAGTTGTGGTTTTTTGATGAGAGGCTTAATAACAGCCAGTTTGAAGGTTTTGGGGACATGTCCTAATGACAATGAGGAATTAATAATAGTCAGAAGAGGATCTATGACTTCTGGAAGCACCTCTTTCAGGAGCTTAGATGGTATAGGGTCCAACATACATGTTGTTGGTTTAGATGATTTAACAAGTTTATACAATTCTTCCTCTCCTATGGTAGAGAATGAGTGGAACTGTTCCTCAGGGGGTCTATAGTGCACTGTCTGATGTGATACTGTAGCTGACGGCTGAATGGTTGCAATTTTATCTCTAATAGTATCGATTTTAGAAGTAAAGTAGTTCATAAAGTCATTACTGCTGTGGTGTTGGGAAATGTCAACACTTGTTGAGGCTTTATTTTTCGTTAATTTAGCCACTGTAAATAATGAATAAATACCTGGGGCTATGTTTGTTTACTTCTAAAAGAGAAGAAAAGTAATCGGATCTAGCAGTTTTTAATGCTTTTCTGTAGGATATGTTACTTTCCCGCCAAGCAATACGAAATACCTCTAGTTTTGTTTTCCTCCAGCTGCGTTCCATTTTTCGGGCTGCTCTCTTTAGGGTGCGAGTATGCTCATTATACCATGGTGTCAAACTGTTTTCCTTAACCTTCCTTAAGCGTAAAGGAGCAACTTTATTTAAAGTGCTAGAAAAGAGAGAGTCCATAGTTTCTGTTACATCATCAAGTTGTTCTGAGGTTTTGGATATGCTAAGGAATTTGGATACATCAGGAAGATAACTTAAAAAGCAGTCTTTTGTGTT
This sequence comes from Carassius carassius, assembly GCF_963082965.1. Classification (NCBI taxonomy): domain Eukaryota; kingdom Metazoa; phylum Chordata; class Actinopteri; order Cypriniformes; family Cyprinidae; genus Carassius; species Carassius carassius. The sequence goes on along the minus strand of NC_081774.1, from coordinate 20,515,777 downwards.
AGAAGTGATGGTTCTTCCATACTTGTAACAAGAAGTAGAATTTACAATTTTGGCTATATGAATTTTGCAAAGAACTAAATAATGATCTGAGATATCATCACTTGGCTGAATAATTTCAACACCATCAACATCAATTCCATGTGACAGTATTAAATCTAGAGTATGATTTCGACAATGAGTAGGTCCTGAAACGTGTTGTCTAACACCAATAGAGTTCAGAATGTCTATAAATGCTGATCCCAATGCATCGTTTTCATTATCAACATGGATATTAAAATCACCAACTATTAAAACTTTATCTGCAGCCAGAACTAACTCGGATGTAAAATCACCAAACTCTTTAATAAAGTCTGTATGGTGCCCTGGTGGCCTGTATACAGTAGCCAGTACAAACATAACAGGGGATTTATCATTAACATTTGTTTCTTTGGATAATGTTATATGAAGTACCATTACTTCAAACGAGTTATACTTGTAGCCTGCCCTCTGAGAAATCCTGAAAACGTTGTTATAAATTGAAGCAACACCTCCACCTTTGCCTTTTAGACGTGGCTCATGTTTATAACAGTAATCTTGGGGGGTGGACTCATTTAAAATAATGTAATCATCAGGTTTTAGCCAGGTTTCTGTCAAACAGAGTACATCTATATTATGATCAGTGATCATATTTTTTTCAAAAAGTGTTTTCGTAGAAAGGGATCTGATATTCAATAAGCCAAGCTTTATCATTTGTTTATCCATATTGCTTCTGTTTTTTTATTTGTTGAACCTCAATTAAATTGTTAATCTTAACTTGGTTTGGACGTTTTTTGTATTTTCTAGTTCGGGGAACAGACACAGTCTCTATAGTGTGATATCTAGGTGAAAGAGGCAGCTAGCAGACGGTCGGTTTAGCCAGTCTGTCTGCTTCCTGACCTGGGCCCCAGTTAGTCAAGTATAAACACTAAGACTATTTGATCAAATGATCAAATGCCTTTATTTGATCAAATAAAGGCAGCCTTGGTGAGACGACTTTCAAAAATGTAAAAAAAAAACTGATAGTGTATCGATAGAGTAAATGGCTTTACATGATACTGCACTGTATATGGCCTTTAATCATCTTATGAGAATGTGCAGCATATATTTGAGAGATTCAAATCTGATCAGGGCATAAGATATTCAAAATCCAATTTAAACCTAAATAAATAAACAAGTTGGAAAAAGTCTTCTTCTATGTCTGCAATTAATCCAACAAGCAAATTTGTGACACCTTAAGATTGATAATATAATTTGGCATGATTAGTTTATTATTATTAATAATAATCAGTAAACAGAAGTATTTTCACTAGTGTGTGTCATAAGGGAAAAGGGCGAACTGGATCTCTAATGTACTGTGAGCTGGTTTTTACTCCAAGAAGTATAAATGAGCAGCTGCTTTCACAAAGTGTCACATCCTGCTTTGAATAAAGCATTACAGTCCTGTTGCTTAGAGATGGATGTGGCCATTATTTTGAGAAAAGCGTCATTCTTGGTAAACAGGCCACATCCTGGAGAGAGAGAGAGAGAGAGAGAGAGAGAGAGAGAGAGAGCATAATGTTTTATGGCAGTGTTATGATATCTACTCTGCGGAGTCTCCTGTACTTTGAAAAACATTGTGCTTCAATAATCATCCATCAAGTGCATGTCCATGAGCTATGCACAAAATCCTGATACACTATAACCTTTAAAAGTTAAAAAATGGTCCAGAAAGTTGAAGGAGAAGCATGAAGGCATGAAAAGATGTTTTACAGCCTTGTTGAAATATACCTCCATGTTCCTTCTCATCTCAGGTGTGGGACATCTTGGCCTAGTAACATTGTCAGGGACAGTCTCAAGTGGGAAGCTCCTCATGCCAGTCTGCCGCTTTGAAAAATGGGACCTTGAGAACGAGCCATTAGTTTTGTAAGCCATTGATAATCCCATAGTGATCGTATAAAGACCATACTGAAAGAGATTTCACCGTCTCAGGTGCCTTTTGTGTAGTTTTGAAATAGCACCATAAAATCATTCATCTAGAGTTTGTGTGTATATACTCATGTTGATGTGGTTTGCAACATGTGACCAATAATAGCCTCAGGATTCATTCACAGCTTGAGGGTAAGTCAAAGAATTGTTTCACCTTTTTAGTATGCAGAGCTTTCAAAATACTCAATCAGGGACACATTGTGTAAAAAAATAGCTGCTAAAATGTATAACAATAGTCTCGGTTGAAAAATAAGCTGTTTTCTAATTTCTAATTCTCATTCAGTTATTATTGGAAAGTATGAGGAATGAGTAATGCCATGTACTCTCATTGACCCTTGATGTCCGTCAGAAATAGAGTCTGCTGGGGGGAGTTTGCATTCAGTCTCATTACAGACTCATTAACATTCTGACAGCATTTGCATTCTAACCTAATGAGATGCGGTACGGCTTATTTTTTTGGGAGGTGCGATGTTTATACTCATTTATCTGGCCAATCTTAAATTTCCATCTTGGAAGTGCAAAGTGTTTCTAATTATTTGCCCGCATTTATTAAGCTGAATGAAATGAGTCGAACAAAAATGGTGAACCTGGACCTATTCATCAATGGAATTTACAGCGGAGTAAATGGACATGGCAATTATTTTTCAAAATAAAATGACATCTTCACTTATACTTGTCTTTTGGGATAAAATGTATTAAGATCATGGGCGATAGAGGGTTTCATTTGATTGAAATGAAGAGGCCTAATCTCACTAATGTAATCTATCCAGCCTCAGACCCGCTTCCACCGTCTGTCACAGGCACAGAATGACTTCATTTCTATTCGAGTGCCCAGCGTGGACTTGAAAATGATTGCCGTATCACGACTGCGTGTTATGCCTCGCAGTGAGTGACATTCTGCAATCCATATTTCGTCAGCACACTTCTCTTACTCATTCGTTTTGTGATTTACATTTGATTTCAGTCTCTGCTGGAAAACTTTTATTGCCGTGTCCTCAGATCTAGCCCTGTTAGTACTATATTTATGAATAGATTTCAGCTGAAATTTGAGCTTTCAGAAATTATGCCTTGACTGTAGAGTACCAGTTACTGAGTGATAGGGTCATTTACATTAAAACCTATTCATTTTGCACACATTTTTACCAAAAGAAACTTGCATGCATTTGAAGGTTTTTAAGTTTTACCAGGTTATGCAATTGAACCCATGACCCATTGGTTTTGTTTAGTAGCATGTTTTACAGTTTGAGCTACAGGAATGTCATCCAGTGATTGACAATTTGGATACATTAAAAAGATAGTTCACCCAAACATTTACCCGCAAAGAGAGAGAACTTTAAATAGATCTAAACATATAAGATAATAATAAAAAATACAGTGAGAATAGTAATATTTTAAAATATGATTACAATTTAAAATATTTATTTTCTTTTTTAATATTATTCCGGTAATGGCAAAGCTGAATTTCCAGCAGTGGTTACTTCAGTTTTCAGTGTCACGTGATCCTTCAGAAATCATTCTGATTTGGTGCTTAAGAAACATTTCATATTATTTATCAGTGTTGAAAATGATTAATATTCAAGTTTAATTTTGTATAGCGCTTTTTTTGTGGCTTAATATTTTTGTGGGAACTATGATACAGTACACCTTTTTTTTTTTTTTTTTTTCAGGATTCTTTGAAGAATAGAAAGTTCAATCAGCGTTTGAAATCGAAATCCTTTGTAACATTTTAAATGTCATTACTGTCACTTTTGATCAATTTATTCAATCCTTGCTGAATAAAAGTATTAATTAAAAGAAAATATTTCTGATCCTAGACTTTCCAACAGCAGTGTATATTATTATCAGGCTATATACCAAGTACAAACATTGCAATAATATAGTTGTAGTGTATCAAATTGGTAAATTAGCATTTAATAAGCAGGATAATGATGAATGTAAAGTGGCCTTAATCTCTGATCACTGTGATGTGATTTATTCTGTGATTATGACTGGCTGGATAATGACCTTACCTTACAGGAATATCAGTCTTTACAGTATGTTAGCTAATTGCTAATTCTAAACAGAATCTGTCTATAAGGGCCCATCGTGTTTAAATTCCTGTTTCAGAACACTGACATAATAAGGCTGAATTTGTATTTCATCTACTGTATATCAGTTTTCGATTTTGAGTTCAAAGTTTGATACTTTGACAGTTTATCATTTCTAGCCTTTTTACACCATTCTTAATGATTGTAATGTTTGGGACATTGCTAACCACTAAATTCAATACACCTGCAATTTGTACGGTTGCTAAGGGCTTTGAAAATAAGCCTGAACTTCTGAGAACACATGAACAGAAATCATCTGTTAACTTTGAAGATTCACTTTCACAAAATGGCAATAAAGTTGTTTTTTCATCTTTAATTCACAAACATAGTTGGCTTCAAGCAACAAAGAATTTCTCACCAACGCCCTTTGGTGAAACCTTTCATACAGTTCGGTCAGTGAGAATGCAAACATATGTTTTAAGCAAAACGATTAGCGACTGAACAGGAATATTCAACTTCATCGGGGCAATAAAGGACCAACCCAAATTCTACAGGATGTTGCTGCGATGCAAAATGTCACGTTGCTGATCAGGGTCTTTCTTCTTGTTCTAATTCTCATTGACATTAAAACATCCCAGCACAAAATGTCAACAGTTGACTCTCATGTTACTGTATATTTGATCTTACACCAGCTCTGAATGATAATCTGGTTCAGTTGTTGTGTGACATACACCATGGGTCTTTTACATGACTTCACATAGTTACAAGAAGAAGAGACAGGGTCAGGAAAAGGTAAAGTGTGAGAAGTTTGACAACCAGTCATGTTGGTGTGTGCGTAAATTCAGGTGGCAGTCTACAAGTACATCTTGATTCATCTTCACATTGATGATTTGTCTCCAAAAAAAAAAAAAAAATGTATTGCAGTGTTTCTGTGCTCTGAGGCTTGAGATAGAATTTTATCTGACGGATGGCTTCAGAGCAGTGTAACAGTGTATTGATTTGATTTCTTCCTAACATTTTCAATAAAGACAAAAATGGTCATTAGTGTCAGCTTTTTATAAGTTGTTGTTCTTTTTTTCTTTTCTTTTTTTTTTTGTTAATTTCCTTTCACTTTCTATTTTGTCAGTTTATCCATCATCTCTGGCAAACTTTAATTGACATAATACTGAATAGAAAACTTTACGGTTTCCTAAAAAGATGCCCCCCCCCCACCACATCAAAGGAGCATTTCCTTTCAGTCGTCGTGTGTCCTCTAACAGGAAGTCATGATTGGAGCCCCCGTGGAGTCTTTGGGGCGAAAGCATTCCCCTCAGAGTGATGTAAGGCCCCGGGCGGCCAGCAGGGAGGGGATGAGAGATAGAAGAGCCAGCGGGAGAGTCTGGGCCGTGGACAGGGGGCGGAGGGACGGCTGGCTGGATTGCAGATCCTCGCAAGAGTCACCCTTGCACTGGGCCTTCTCACAAAGTATGCCGCCGAAACCGGCCGGACACTGGCAGCGCTGGTGGTGGTGACACACACCACCGTTCTGACAGCGCAGGAGCACGTTGTCACACACTCGAGCTGTGGGGAGCAGAGAAAAAGAGAGGTGAACATGCATCGCTTCCCTCCCCCCGCCAGGAAACACTTGTGTGCATCCATCAAGATGATCATCAGGTTGCTGTGTGTGTGATTGTTTATGATGGGTGCTGGCGAGAGGCTCAGTGGTGTCTTTTAAGGACACCACAGGGGATGTTAGTCCCACTGTAACATTGCAGAAGTGATATGATTAATCATAGAGTGAGAGGTGGGATTTGGAGCAGGAAATATATCTTTGTGTGACTCATTTTTTAGTGTGTGACCAAAAATCGAAAATACCACTGCTGACTTTTGGCAAATATCTGGCATGAAGCTACCAGTGAAAGTGCAAATGCTGCCAACACAATCTAATGGCGATTCCTAACTATTTTACATTATGGCAAATTGTTGGATAATTAATCTGAATTTTACTACTTCCTAATTATAATTTTTTCGGTCACACTTTATTTTAAGGTCCAATTCTCGCGATTAAAAAACCATTAACTACTACTTTTGTCTCAGTAAATTCCTAATCTGCTGCTTATTGAAAGTTAGTAAGGTGGTTGTTAGGTTTAGATATTGGGTTGGAATAGGGGTGTAGAATATGGTCATGCAGAATATGTGTTTATTTAAAGTACTAATAAACAGCCAATATTTTAATAATGGGCTTGTTAATAAGCAATTTGTTAAAACTGACAATCGGTCCTTATACTAAAGTGTTGCCTTTTTTTTTCTTGACCTTCAACACCTTTCATTTTCGTGAGAATGGGTTGATGCTGCATTGCTGGTTGATTAGTGCTTTTTAGCATGTGAAGGTTACAGCAAATTCAATCAACACCCATTGTTAAATGAACTGTTCAATGATGCTTTGACACTTCTGATGTTAGAGCCATAATCTAATCATTGCGAAATGAAAAATAAACACCACATAATTAAGATTCAAGGCTTTTCCACCAGTTCAAATTTCAAGTTCAAATTCAAGACAAACAGGGAAGTAGTGTGCAATGAAATATACGTCATGATGCCAATCCAGTCTGAATTGTTCTAATCTCCCTCCCCTTGACCTGTAAACAAGCTCTTTAGTGGAAAAAAGATGATTGCTATTGCATTGTACTAGCTTCCATTATTGAGGAAAATATTTGCTTTGGGAGGAGAGACAGGACTATTTGCTCAGAAACTGGGTGTAATTACATGCTGCTGTCTTCATTCAGAAGGATTTCATCTTGGTCCTCTGAGAAGCAGGGACAGAACAAAACTAAAGAAAACCAGCAATGAGCAATAGTCCTACTAAAACCTCATTTAAACCAGCCAGCTAGATATAAGGGGTTTACGATGGTTTCCCAGCAGGCCAAGCAGAGTTTTTTTTAGCTGACCCTCTAAAATCAGTCTAACCAGAGGTGTGTTTCCCATACATAAGATGTTACTTGTTGCTTAACTAACATTAATAACACTGCATTATTGGAGAAATTAACTAGCTCATGGCTGTTTGTCTAAACTGCGGTAAATCTTCATAGTTGTTGTTCAAGCCATGTTGATTCAATAATCAACAACTGTTGTTAATGACATGAAGCAGGCAGTTGAGTAAAAACTGAAAAATTAATTGGTTCAAGATTAAATTCATGTCAGATTATCGTTGTAAATAATCAACATAGCATCTGAGGAATCCTTCGCTATTTGTTCTCCACTGTTTTGCTTTATTTCCAGATGTTTTATCCAGTTGCAAGTTCTTTCTCTTGTCAAACTCCTTCGGAGTCCTCCTCCTACAGCTTTTCGCGGGATTAAACCACTTATGCACATGCACACTCTTCATTCTCTTTACAAACTAATAAAAGATGTAGAGTTTTGTACATATATAAAATGAAAAATATAGATTGTACTACATGTGCTCATTTTGTTCACGAACATGAGTTCAGTTCACCGGTTCTTTTGCGTTCGACTTAATGACAGAATCCAATCACCAAAAGAACCAGTTCGGTTCAAATGGGCTGTGTCTCATTCTGCTTCACGCTGAATCACACATGCGCAGTATCATCAGTTTGAGTAAACAGTACACTGTTTTGGTGAACTGGTTCAAGAAGATCCGGTTACATCGAATGATTGTTCACGAACCGGATATCACTACACTGCAGTGAACTCTCTCACAATAGACCCAGAAGAGAAGACAATGCTGAATAAAGTCGTAGTTTTTGCTATTTTTGGACCAAAATGTATTTTTCGATGCTTCAACAAATTCTAACTGACCCTCTGATGTCACATGGACTACTTTGAAGATGGTTTTCTTACCTTTCTGGTCATGGACAGTGGACCGTACACACAGCTTCAATGGAGGGACAGAAAGCTCTCGGACTAAATCTAAAATATCTTAAACTGTGTTCCGAAGAGGAACGGAGGTCTTACGGGTTTGGAACAACATGAGGGTGAGTCATAAATGACATAATTTTCCTTTTTTGGTGAACTAACCCTTTAAATATAGTTTTTCTGCACTATTACTGAAATTCTACTATTATCACACAAACAGAAATGCATCATCTCAAAAGAGACACTTTTGAACATTTTAAGTGCTGAGGGCAGTTTTAACACTGAAATATCACTTATTTTTTTAATCATATCTCTCCACGAAAAGCCCATCTGGCATGGTTTAACTGATGCTCAGAAAAGCTCAGTGTCCGTTTTGAGTGACAACTATGGAAAGATTTTGCTGGGATTTAAACTTTAAATCTCCAGGCTTGGAGTTTACTTTGTTCACTGTGTATGGGATTATCCAAATGTTGACAGGCCTCCAGAGGACCCTACAGAGCCATTGTCTTTCCATGAGCATCTGTAGCCAAGATTAGATTCGAGCAAAGGGTGCGGTTCAAGTGTACCCAGAAGACAGACCCGCTGCTGCTGCTCCTTTGACTGCATCTTTCTTCAAATATGTATATACGCAACGAGAGAGCATTGAACACACAGACACTCACGTCTGTCCCAGTCTTCATTTTCATCGTCAAAGACGTGCAAGGTCATCCGTCACATGTGGCGTACAGTGACGTAGATTGCATTTGCACTTGTGTTGCGCTTTACTTTCTGACCTAAGAAAAAACGAGAGGTGTGAACCCTGGCCGAGGTTTGTCTCTCCCTGGGAGACATATGTGCTGTATGGCACCTTTGATGATTATGGTGACTTTTTCACACGCTAACAGAACAGGCAGCTCCTGAGTTGAGCAATAGTGACGCATATATGTAACAGATCAGAACAGGTCAGAAAAGAGGTTTCAGTGCTCCTTTTTAAAATGAACAATCTCAGAGAGGTGTACTATTTTGGATGAGACTAAAGATCTTCATCAGTTCATTGATAATGCTTTAGATTAGAACAATGGCGAGTCATAAATAGGTAACTGCAGGAAGTAATTCATTATAATAGTAACACTTCAGCTACAACTGTCCAATTAACTAGTATGGAAACAGGATTAACTAATTATAGTGAGGACTGATAATTAGGTAATCAGTAATGTCTAAATGAGATTAACGTGAACACAATACTAACAAGTCTTAAATGTGAACAATTTTCTTTTTTAGTGTGAACATGGTCATAGAACACACCATTAATTACTCCAGTGTAACAAAGTTACTCTGCAGGAACTACTAAAGATGTGGAGCATTATTTTTTTTAAAATGTACAGTATATGGTCCAGTTCACTAAAAGTCACTGCGGAGTAACTAGGTAACACTTGGTTAATTAGTGGGGCAGTCTATGACCATGTTCAAAGTTTTGGTCACATATCAGATATGCTAATGTTGTGGTTAATAATTAAATGAGCAATACCACACAAGTGCTGTAGGTAATCACAGCGTGCTGATATAAAGCCATATAAAATGACTATGAGTGTGATATTGTATGCAACAGTTTTATGGCATGCCAAATACTTTAAAAACCCTCTTTTGTGCAGAACTACTTCTTCCTAAGCCTCCATAACCAATTCAAAAACAGTCCAGTTAAAAACAGTCAACTGTCCAGACCAAAGACTGCCCATTAAATTAACCCAAAATATGGTCAACAACTGAGGTAATGCAGTAACTCTTTCTAAGGGTATTTTTTCTAAATCCTTTTGCACATTTTATTTATGTTCAGTAGCTCTTTCTGAGGGTATTTTTTCAAAATCCTTTTGCACATTTTATTTATGTTCAGTAGCACTTTCTAGCTCAAGAAAATCCACAAAATAATAAATTAAATAATTAAATTAAATAAATGTATGCATTTAGCAGACGCTTTTATCCAAAGCGACTTACAGTGCATTATTAAAAGGATTTATTATTTTTTATAAGGTCGTCTGTTGACTGCTGTATATAAAACCCCTTCAATATAGTTGTTGTTACCTCAGGGGATGGAGGGAGTCATCAAAAAAAAAAAAAATATATATATATACCTCTTTTGGGCCACTTAAAGCACTGTGCATTGTATTGCCTACAGTAGATAAGCCTACAGTAGAGAAGTGGTGCTCAACCTGTTTTGTTTAAAATTGTTAATAATTTGGACATTAAGTCAGCAATGCAATACCAAAATTGTTCATTGTACAAAAGTTAAACAAAAAAAAATTCTATTTAGGCCTTTTTTTATGTAATCTTTAATTTCAGCATAACTATCCACTTTCCATAATGTACATTATTATTGATTGTAGTTTTTATCTAGTTTTTGATTCATTTAGACAAAATAGTATATACTGTATAAATCTATTTATCTAGTTGTCTGAACAAGGCACATTCATACGTTCAGTTGAATTTCATTTAGCATTGTTCTTTCTCCCCTCAGAACAGAACAGACCTGTAAGACACTTTCAGGCTGTTACCCACCATTTGAAAACCACTATTTTAGAATAAAATATAGATTCAGAAAATTGTGCTTTCTGCTTATCATCTACAAGCTATTTTACTGTAAGTTCCCATACATCATACACAGTATTATCAGCATTAACTTCTCTCCAACTCGCTAACAAATTTCAGTGTACTGTGCACATATTTTCTAGCACTCTTTTCTACCCTGTATATCTCTTTTTTTTAATGGTCTGAGTGATGGTTTCTCCACTGTATTTATAGGCTTGAGATATTATTCTCAATCAAGTCTTTGACATCTGTGTACATAAACCTACCACCATCTCATGTTTTTTTCACTCACATTCACTCTTCTATTCCATGAAGAGGCCAGGCAGAAGAAAACAGATACTTGAAACTAATTACATTTGAGAGGTTATTATAAGAGCCTGATATCCGAGAGGTCATCATTAAACACTACTGTCCACTGGATGCTTACTAAATGAAGGTTTGTATCTGTATGGTGTTGAACAACCAGACAGATTCTCACAATCTCACAATCCTCTGTTTTGTTCTGCTTCTCGTCCTGACAGAAAAGAGACTGCTCTCTGTCACTCACAATCAGCAGGAGAGCTGAAAATGAGAAGCCTTCATTTTTTTTCAATCCTCTTTTCTTAAAAACCCCATGAAATCCAAATTTCTTTTAGTTCATTGTTAAGCTTTGGGACCATCTACAATCACGCCAGTGACAAAATACATTTTAGCAGCCTCTGACTAGCATTAGAAACTTTCAAATCACAGTTCATAGCCATGATGGGTCTTTGAATATGACAATGTTAACCTTTTTTTTTCATGTTATTTTCTAATTCTAAACATATACTGTAGTTGTCATCAACACCCTAACAACAAACAAACCGCAGACAATGAGTCACTCAAAACTGTTTCTTGGAGATTTTAAGTCTTTTGAGATTTGAGGCTGGACTGAAATCGTAGAGGAGATCAAAGTAGACACAAACAATGCCCCTTTGTTAGTATGAGGGTTTGGGTCCTCAAGCTGGGAAAAAAAAAAATACAAAATTCTGTGGTTGGATGTTTTATAGGCATTAATGAGATGATTTCTGAAAGTCTTACCTTGATTTCGGTTTGCTGCTCCAAGAGAAGAAGCATTCGGTCGAACTTGATGAAATTAAAAATATTAATATTAATTAAAATATTTATTGGCTTTTGTTCAGTATTATCAATTCTGGATTTGAGTCACTTTTATCAACAGACCTTGATTTAGTATGTTTGAATTTTTGAAAGAATTCTGTTTTACATATTAAAGTATTCTTATCCATATAAACACAATACAAATGATGTTCATTATGCCTTGAGTGAAAAACTCACCAGAGGTGCCAAGATTATTCAGGATACCTGGGGGAAAAAAAGAGAAAGAAATAGCATGAATTAAACTACATTTACAGAAGCTTTTTAAAAAGTCAGATAAATATGTGAAAACCTTGCTTCACAGCTTCATGATTTCAGTGAGGAACATAATCAAACCGGCTCATATGATTCTGGCCACTCTCTGATTGTAATGAGCAGTTTTGTGTGCCACAGAATCATCACTGGGAATTACAAAACTGGGTGGTTTCAAAAAGCACACTTGCATTGGCAGGGATCAACAATGAGCGTTTTTTTTTCTTTTTGAGCTTTTGGGCCAGTTGTTTATAATATGTATGTATGAATTTAAGAATGAGTCTTTACTCACTTTCAAGAAACATCCAAAGACTCCTCTTTTTCGCCTGCACTTAACTAACTAATACTAGCACTTTTCCTTTTCTTGTATTTTCATAAAAAAAAAAAAAACTTGGCTATGCGTTCTATACTAGACTAACTGAGACTTGTCATGGTGCTTGTATACTGTTGTTGTTCTCTTGTCGACCTGACTGCTTCTATTGTTCTCATTTGTAAGTCGCTTTGGATAAAAGCATCTGCTAAATGATTAAATGTAAATGTAAATGTAATATTTTTCCAGCACCTGATTTTTTTTATTAAACAGGACTGAAACTCAAGAACAGTATAAAATGATGGTATACATGGCAAAACATTACATTTAGACTAAATGTAAACTATATGTTATGAAACAACACAAATGGCAGTATGTGGGATTTTTTAAACCATACTGAAGGAGTTTCCAGGTGTGGTAGATACGCGTTCTTCTACTACCCACACCAACATTTAGAATAAAAACAAATGCTAATTTTGTGATTAAATGCATGTGCACAGTTTGCATTTGTCTTCAAAATGAATTGTGCAGCTCATTCTTTTAACTCCTGGAGTACATGCGGCCTGTCAGAGTGTTTTATGTTATTTATTATTCATTAATCAGCGGTGTTGTTAGTTAGCACACAATTTAATAAATGATTTAACTTTTCTATCCATCAGATTCTATTTTTATACTATTATTTTCAATCATCAGCTATTATGACAGGCCTGACATTTCAAACCATTGCACCTACGTGCTGCTCTCAATCAGTCTATAGGACACTGTCAAGATTAACAGAACTGAATATCTCAGCATGCAATTCTTTCAGAACCAAAGACCACTGAGGTGCTTTACATTTTGTGATCTTTTGTATTATAGTTTCCAGTTTTTTAAGCACAATGCTTAACCTAGCAACAGCGACTCACAGATATTTTATCGCCACATTATGTTTAGCCCCAAAAGAGTTCAGACTCAGATGTGGTTGAAATCTCACGTTCAGCTCTCACGGCACATCATAGGCCTCAGCGTTAGCGACTCAAAGCTAATTGGGAATTCTGCTCACCTGAGCTATGAATGACAAGTCAGGAAAACAAGCAAAAGTGTACAGCTGGTAGATGAGCTCCGTGTGCATTGATTAAACCAAAACACATCTTATTCATCACAAAAGTACCAAACACACATAATTCTTCGCTTCTCCAGCACCTGTTCTTCCCACATGGGACACAACAAGAGCGCAGGATTGAAAATCCTCCTCTTCAAACATAAAATAAATCGGGATCTTGAGGTTCTGCCTGGTTAAGGCTGCCACACACTCATTATAAGTATTTCATACATTTTTGCTGTTTATATGAAGAATGCATCAGTATGCAATGCTAATGTGACATTTATGCATGAACGAATACGATCAATTCCACAAAACTATATACTATACACAGAGCATAAATTCATTGGCATGAATTTCATGTAATGAAATTAGCTTCCTTTCAGTTAATGAGCTGGAATTTTAATTGAATTTGTCACATCCCGCTGGATGTTGAATTGGAATTTGAACTGAAATGACAGGAAGACATTATGTATGTAAGTCTGGATATATAAATGTAAATCTGAGTATATATAAATGTAAATCTGTGTCACGGTTCGTGAATACACCGTCTCCAGCTGTAGTTATGTTATGTCATGTTGATTGGTTCATGTGGGTGTTGCCACTGATCGCCTGATCAGCGGCAGGTGCATCTCATTCCAACCGCTTATTTAACGCCCTGTCTTTCGTCTCCTGTTTGTCAGATCGTTGTTTGAGGTCCTTGTGTTGATGTCAGTTCGTGCTCCTGTGTTCCTGTCCTTGCCTTGTTTCCTGTTTCGGTCTCCTTTGGATTATCACAGTCACTCACGGATTATCACCACGGACCACCGATCTACCACCACCGTCATCGCTACCAACGCACTCAAATCACCTACTCACCTGTCTGTGCTGCCATCGTGGTTCCTGCGTCACTCACCAGCATTCATCCATCACAACTCCTGTCAATAAACATTCTTTACTTGCATCTGTCTCCTCTCCTCCATTATTAGCGTCACAGAACGATCTGACCAACATGGAGGCAGCGAGTAATCAATCTTCCTCCCTCGAAGAATTCCTCAGCGCCAGTGTTCGGCGGATGGACTCCCAGGAGCGGACTTTTAACGACACTGGTCGCGCGGTTCAGGCTTTAGTGACGCAGGTGTCCGAGCTCACCCAACAGTTCCAGCTATTACGAGCTCCCACTGCGCCACTCACACCGCCTGTTCCACCAGCACCATCGGAGGCCCCCTCCCAGCCGGAACCACGTCTCCCGATTCCGGAAGCGTACTCGGGTGAGCCCGACTATTGTAGAGCTTTCCTTAACCGTTGTGATATGCATTTTGCCCTCCAGCCTAGAACTTTCGCCAGTGAGAGGGCCAAGGTGGCCTTTGTTCTGACCCTGCTCTCTGGGAGAGCGGCATTGTGGGGAACAGCGGTGTGGGAGAACCAGGACCCATGCTACGCCTCGTGGGCTGGCTGACCGCGTCCAGAGGGAGATCTACACCCTGGACCTTCCCCCGTCGCTCAATGGACTTATTGAGCTGGCCCTTCGGGTCGATGCACGTCTGGCACGGATGCAGGGGACCGGCAGACGTGCGGTTCAGCGGCGTGGACGTGGCCAGCCCCGTCTACGATCACGAGCCCATGCAGGTAGGGCGAGCTCGGTTTTCCCGGGGGGAGAAGGAGAGGCGGAGGTCCCTGGGCCTTTGCCTTTACTGCGGGGGAGCCGGAAATCAAAGCCCACGCCTGTCCGGTAAAAGGCCAGGCCCGGTAGTACGTATGAGGCTACTATCGGGTGGGATCTCCGCCGAGAAGACCTCATCATCATCATCATCATCATCACCATCATCTTCTACGCTCCTCCCGGTATGGCTGCGGTGGTCAGCACAGACACATCACTGTCAGGCACTACTGGATTCCGGGGCAGAAGGTAACTTCATGGACAGCACATTAGCCCACAAGCTCCACATTCCCCTCAGACCTCTTCCGCACCACATCACGGTTCACGCCCTCACTGGTCAGCAACTTCCCACCATATCATACATCACTGAAGACATTACACTCATCACCTCTGGCAATCATTCCGAGACCATCTCTTTTCACATCCTTGACTCTCCCCTGGCACCCATTGTCCTCGGACACCCTTGGCTCCTCCTCCACAACCCTAGCATTGACTGGCTCTCTAACTCCGTTTTGTCTTGGTGTAAAAGGTGTCATGAGTCTTGTCTAGTGTCTGCCTGTCCGTCTGTGTCTGTGTCTGTGTTGCAGGAGGAGGCGGTGGATTTGTCTAACGTGCCCGCTGAGTACCTCCATCTGAAGGAAGTGTTCAGTAAGTCTCTGGCTGCTTCTCTTCCTCCGCATCGTCCTTACGACTGTGCCATAGATTTACTATCAGGTAAGTCTCCGCCTAAGGGCAAACTCTATTCACTTTCTGTTCCAGAGAGGGAGGCTATGGAGAAATATATTTCTGATTCTCTAGCTTCTAAATTCATCCGCCCTTCCTCTTCTCCTGCGGGGGCGGGGTTCTTTTTTGTGGGAAAGAAGGAGGGATCTCTGCGACCTTGTATTGATTACCGGGGACTGAACAACATCACGGTAAAGAATACTTATCCTTTGCCGTTGATGTCTTCGGCCTTCGAGAGGTTGCAGGGAGCGTCAATTTTCCCAAAACTGGACTTACGCAATGCGTATCATTTGGTTCGGATCAGGGAGGGGGATGAATGGAAGACCGCTTTTAACACCCCCAGAGGGCACTTTGAATACTTGGTTAACTCCCCAGCGGTCTTCCAGGCACTTGTCAACGACGTGCTGCGAGATATGATCGATCAGTTCATTTATGTCTACCTGGACGACATATAGATTTTTTCTTCTTCTCTCCAGGAACATGTGCAGCACGTCCAACGAGTGCTTCAGAGGTTGCTAGAGAATGGGCTTTTTGTCAAGGCGGAGAAATGCGAATTTCATGCACAGTCAATTCCATTTTTGGGGTATATCGTGTCGACTGAGGGAATACGCACGGATCCCGAGAAGGTCAAGGCTGTGGTAGAATGGCCAAGCCCAGATTCCCGTAAGGCCCTACAGAGGTTTCTGGGGTTCGCTAACTTCTACCGGCGTTTCATTCGCAACTTCAGCCAACTAGCCGCACCTCTGACCGCCTTGACCTCCGCCAAGACTGCGTTCAGGTGGTCAGACACAGCTGAGGCTGTGTTTGCCAAACTGAAGAGCCATTTGATTTCAGCCCCTAATCTGATTACCCCTGACCCTACACGTCAGTTCGTGGTGGAGGTCGACGCATCAGAGGTGGGGGTAGGAGCGGTGTTATCTCAACGTTCTCCCTTAGACGACAAGGTCCACCCTTGCGCATATTTTTCATATCGTTTATCTCCGGCAGAACGAAATTACGATATTGGTAACCGAGAATTGTTGGCAGTTAAGATGGCATTGGAGGAATGGCGACACTGGTTAGAGGGATCGGGGGTTCCTTTTATAGTATGGACTGACCACTAGAATTTAGAGTACATTAGCACCGCCAAGAGGTTGAACTCCAGGCAGGCTCGGTGGGCACTTTTTTTCTGACGTTTTGACTTTACTATCTCGTACCGCCCGGGTTCCAAAAATATCAAACCCGATTCTTTGTCACGTATTTTTGACCATTCCGAATGCCCGTCCACTCCCGAGTGTATTTTTCCTGAGACATTAGTGGTCTCCACTCTCACATGGGAGATCGAATCGAAGGTCAGAACGGCCTTAGAAGGGGTAACGCCTCTGCCCGGGTGCCCACCGAACCGTTTATTTATTTATTTACCGACCCCAATTTGTGGCTAAATTTTGGCGAGAATTCTGTAGACTACTGGGAGCGACTGTAAGTCTGTCCTCAGGGTTTCACCCCCAGAGCAATGGTCAAACCGAGAGAGCCAACCAAGATTTGGAAAGGGTGTTGCGATGTTTGGTCTCCAAGAATCCTTCCTCCTGGAGCCAACAATTGTCTATGGTGGAGTACGCCCACAATACCTTACCAGTATCAGCTACGGGCCTATCTCCTTTTGAGTGTAGTGTAGGTTACCAGCCACCTATTTTTCCCAGTATGGAATCCGAAGTTGCGGTCCCCTCCGCTCACGCCTTCGTCCAGAGGTGCCACCGCACTTGGACCAGAGCCCGTGAGACTCTACTCCAAGTGGGGGCGCGCACCAAGGCCAAGGCCGATCGCCACCGGTCTAGGCCTCCCGTATACGTCGTGGGTCAAAAGGTGTGGCTTTCTACCAAGAATATTCCTCTCCGGTCCGTATCTAATAAATTGGCTCCCAAATTTATTGGCCCGTTTACTGTCACCAAAATCATTAGTCCGGTGGCAGTCCGCCTTAAACTCCCTCCTACATACAGGAGAATTCATCCCGCCTTTCATGTGTCCAAAATTAAGCCCGTATTTCATTCTCCCATTAATCCGCCTACCCCGGTCCCTCCCCTGCCGCGTCTCATAGATGGGGAGACCACCTATTTGGTAAATCGAATTCTGGACTCTAGAAGGAGGGGACGCGGATTTCAGTACTTGGTGGACTAGGAGGGTTACGGTCCGGAGGAGAGAAGTTGGGTACCTGCTAGGGACATCCTGGATCACTCCCTTATAGATGATTACAATCAACAGGTAAGAGATTCTGGGGACGCCAGGAGGCGTCCTTAGGAGGAGGGGTACTGTCACGGTTCGTGAATACACCGTCTCCAGCTGTAGTTAGGTGGTTCAGTGGTAGAATTCTCACCTGCCACGCGGGAGACCCGGGTCCGATTCCCGGCCAATGCAGCAGCAGTTCCTTGGGGAAGTCGTGGCCTAATGGTTAGAGAGTCGGACTCCCAATCGAAAGGTTGTGAGTTCGAGTCCCGGGCCGGCAGGAATTGTGGGTGGGGGGAGTGCATGTACAGTTCTCCCTCCACCTTCAATACCACGACTTAGGTGCCCTTGAGCAAGGCATCGAACCCCCAACTGCTCCCCGGGCGCCGCAGCATAAATGGCTGCCCACTGCTCCGGATGTGTGCTCACAGTGTGTGTGTGTGTTCACTGCTCTGTGTGTGTGCATTTCGGATGGGTTAAATGCAGAGCACAAATTCTGAGTATGGGTCACCATACTTGGCTGAATGTCACTTCACTTTTTTCTTCTTCTTTTTCTAGTTATGTTATGTCATGTTGATTGGTTCATGTGGGTGTTGCCACTGATCGCCTGATCAGCGGCAGGTGCATCTCATTCCAACCGCCTATTTAACGCCCTGTCTTTCGTCTCCTGTTTGTCAGATCGTTGTTTGAGGTCCTTGTGTTGATGTCAGTTCGTGCTCCTGTGTTCCTGTCCTTGCCTTGTTTCCTGTTTCGGTCTCCTTTGGTTTATCACAGTCACTCACGGATTATCACCACGGACCACCGATCTACCACCACCGTCATCGCTACCAACGCACTCAAATCACCTACTCACCTGTCTGTGCTGCCATTGTGGTTCCAGCGTCACTCACCAGCATTCATCCATCACAACTCCTGTCAATAAACCTTCTTTACTTGCATCTGCCTCCTGTCCTCCATTGTTAGCGTCACAATCTGAGTATATATATATATATATATATATATAAGAACATATATATTCAATATCTATATATTATAGAATTATTATTAATTATTATATATTTAAAATTTTTGTAAAATAACCCATAAACGGGATCATACACATAATATATCTGTATATTATTTTCATTAACAATAATAACATTAATTGTAATTGTTATTAATGTTAATGGAAATCGTAACACAAGGACTCTTGGATTAAGATTATACAAGTTTAATTTTAAAGCACAGTCACCACAAAATTTTACGCCTTTAGCACCTCTTCTTACTTTGAGATAGTTCTGAGGTTAAATACAGACTGGAAACCACAAGTTATAGTTTAGTAGTTATGATATATATTTTCTAAACGACAGTAAACACTGGCATCTAACAAAAACAGTTGCCTTGGAGAAAAGAATAAGCATATACAGTATATAAGCCCAAATATGAAATGAAACAGTTATCAAATAAGCATGTGTCCTACTCCGTGTCCTAAACTCCTGAAACACTGGTGTCTCATATTTAAGAGAAGTCAATGTAATTTGGAAATGAAATCAAATAAATCTGTGTGTGTGTGTGTGTTTGTGTGTGAAAATATTCAGATTTAATACCCTTTGTAATCACTTTGTAATCACAAACATTTTCATAATTAACTAATTTAATTACACATTTATTAAAGCTATATTTATTTTGTAATTAAATTATGTAATTCCGTTACATTTAAGCAGTTACTCCCCAACACTGACAAAAATACACTGAGAAATTTCTATGAATATATATAGTCCCCTTCATAAATAATAAAAAAAATCCAATTTAAACTAAGGAGATAAATTGGACACATTCTCAATCCTCAACCACGATGATTAGCATTTTGTTGCAGCCATTAACAGTAACCAATTAGTTAACTCAAACCCAGTGTTATCAAAAACCAAAACCTTTTTCAGCATTGTTTTATACATGTACATAGAGAAATCTCCTCTACTTTGTCTGGCAGTATGGTGCTGGTGTAAAGGCACAGCAGAACATTTTAGCTCTCACTCAAAATGTTCCCTCTTGACTCTCTAAGCCCATCCCACCAGACAAAGACATGGATTTCATTTCCTGCTGAATTATTAGACGCGAGGTTACATGTAGCCATATATCTGCATGAGCAGGGTCCTGCATACCATGAATCTTAACATAGAGAAAAATTGCCCTTGTAATCATGGCAGAAGACTTGATGATAGATGAAAGCTATTACAGCTTGATTAAATTCTGCACTTTCAGCAAACGTATCTTTATGTGAGGGCCATATGTTTCATAACTTCACATGTAATACAAGCAACGTAGGAAAAATGGCATGTCGCTGCGATTATGCTCATTTGCGAGAAGGGAAACGATGAAACAGTCGAGGACTATTGGTTTCACCAAAGCTGCAGGGAGTATAACGTTATTTTGATTTCATATGCAAGCCTGTTGCATTGTGGATTTCTTGCCAAAACAGGTGCTAATATTGCTTTTGATATAGGTGGTCCTTGGTTTCCTCTGTTGGGCACAGATGTGTCCTGGTATTGGGTTTTTAATAACTGCCTGTCAGTCTGAGCTTTGTCCCTTCATTATGAGGGCCTTCATAACGGGGAAAAGGCTAGAGCAATATTAAAGGCTTTCAAAAGCATGTATACTCATACACAACCACCTACACTCTCACACAAAAGCACTTCAGGTACAGAAACAAATCTAATATTTCCATAAAAGATCACGCATGCATCACTGGAGTGTTGAGAATGCAAAAAAAAACATTCATAAACCGAAATGTTGCTCTCACATTCCTCCTTGCGATGCAGAATACGGTAAAACATCTTTTGTTGAAACTGCATAAGTATATGGCTTGTGCTTGATGGCAGTGACTAGGTTTTGAGTGGACTTGCACTGAGGGGCCAGAGAGTTTTCCTCCCACCATCTGGACAGTGCCGAGCCTCTCGCTGTCCCTGAGCTACAGTTACAGACTTCATTAGATTTATTAGGGCAATGAGCCCCCTGCTTTGGGTTGAGAACTTGACAGATGTGCCTCTACTCAATGCCAAGATGAAGAAGCTAAAGAAGAGGATGACTTCTGGCTCTCACAGGTTGGGAAAAGCACAAGCAAGCTAATAACAGAAGATTTTAGAGTTTCTTTCAGGGGTGTCTGAGGAGGCAGGAGTGGCAGTGCAGGTGAGGATATAATTGATAGACATGCGGAAAAATATATTATATTATAATATATTATATTACATCATAGACTTTTTTTAAAGTAAGTCTAATGCTCATCAAAACCGCACTTACAGTATTACTTCTACTAAAAGAGTATATTGTGAAATATTATTGCAATTAAAAGTTACTATAATATTGAAATAAAATAAATAATTATATTATTAATATAAAAATGACTAAAATTAAAATTAATATACTCCTCAAAATTAAATTTATTTCTATGATGACTAAGCTGAAAGCTATCTCTTATTACCAATGTAAAAAAAACACCTTGGCTATGTATGTGACGTCTCGGTTACGCATGCAACCCTCATTCCCTGAAGGAGGGAATGGAGACATCACGTCAGTGATGACCGACGAATTGGGATCTCACCAGAGAGACCAATCCACTTTGAGTGTAACTAAATGAGCCAATGCTCATTGGAATGTGATTATTGCATCCAGCTCCTGCTGATCACAGCGTGAGTATAGAGGCAGCAGGTGCACCACATTCATTCATGCTTTCGCTGAGGAGCCAAGCCGGTGACCCGGCAGCTCAGCGGGGGTACAACAACTGTGGAGATGGGACGTGACATCTCTGTTCCCTCCTTCAGGGAACGAGGGTTACAAACGTAACCAAGATGTTCCCTTTCCATCGGCCACTCCCAATGTCAGGTTGGTGATGACAGACAAATTGGGATCCCTACCAACTCGCCACAGGTGCTGCCCCCTCCAGTGCCCTGTGTAGGCCTCCTGATCGTTCCTATGAGGCAGACAATATGACCAGGCTCTACACAGAGAAGGTCTACTACAGTTGTTCCTCGCAACCCAACAGTAGGACTTGGATAACACTAGGAAAGTGTGCTCTTCCATTTGGAAGAGGACACACTGCAGAGTCACCTCCTCCCAGAGAGGGGTTAAGTCACATTTACTCATAGAAGTCTCTGATGACTCATGGCTGCATCATTTAGAGACAGAAGAACATTGTCTGTCAGGGGAAACAAGGCCTTAATAGGTGTACCGTGGGATCCCAACCGGGTCACTCATATGGGCACTAGCCTCACACCAGATGTCAGGAATTCATTGGCTGAAACAGGACACCGCAAGCCAACTCTGAACAGGCCCTCTCAGTGCCACTACCGATTTGAGGTAAGAAAACAGAAGGAAACCAGTTCGACACGCAGGCTATAGAACCTAGTGAACGTGTTAGGAGTCACCCAGCCCGCAGCTCTAAAAATGTTCGCTAGTGAGGCACCATGAGCCAGCTACCAGGATGATGCAACACCCCTAGTGGAGTGAGCAAGCAACCTGAGTTCTGATTTCTGCACTGGAATCAGCCGGCCCAAACTAAAGGCACGATTCATCGACCGAATATGCATGCAGCCACAGACTGTGTGGTGACCTTCATTGCTCGAAGCGTGAGGTCCTTCGCAGTACATTGTTCATGCAGAACCATCAGGGCTTTGGCCTGATGAAACTGCAACAATGCTATGGCATGAAGGGCAGAAGCCGCCTCCCCACAAGCTCTATAAGCACTTCCAATTAGACCTGATGAATACCCACAGGCCTGTGAGGAGAGACACGTGTCACCCCACAAAGTGGAATCAGCTGTTGGACACAGTTGCATGGCCACAGTTACATGGCCACAGACCACTGGAGTCCTCATTCTCCCGGAAGGGCAGGCCAGCGTGAGAGCTCATCGGCTGCTCGACTGAGCTCTCCTGGGATGTGAATGGCTTGAATAGACTTTAGATGCTTCTGACTCCAAAGAAGGAGATGGCACACATGAACTCTCGCATGAAGAAAGCCAATGTCCAACCACCGGCTGAAAGCCTGGTGGCAGGATCAGGTGACTGAGACCTGGTGAGTGTTCAGCACAGAGGTAAAACGAAAGCCCCTGAACTTTGGAGGACGTCGGATGAACTGAATTGCAAAGCTGCATCTGATGATTCTCGTGAGCCAGCCAGATTGTCTGTGAAGTGCTAGCCAGTCCCCCAGAAACTGAGCAAGTGGGACTGTGTGAGGTGGAGCGGAGGGACTCGACCTGGAAGGCAAATCATCCCAGAGTTGGGTCTGAGTGCGCAGTGCAACGCTTAACTGGATCCACAGTTGGACAGGGGGCACGTGAGAAGGCATGAAGCATTTTGTAGCTTCTTCATAGACAAGATTGTTGGTATAAGGTCTCAGATTGTATCACTTTTACCCAAAAGCTGTCATAATTTACAGATCAGTTAATGTAGCCTGTTGGTTTTTTTAGACTATTTCCCATTCTGATTTGCTAGCTGTGATTTCTAGTATGAAATTAACCACCTGTTCTGTTGATATTATCCCTGCTATTCTATTTAAGGAGGTATTAGATGTTGTTTTACCTAGCATACTTTCCATTATAAACACCTCTTTGCATAGCAGCACTGTTCCATCTTGATTAAAACACACTGTGGTTAACCCCTTGCTAAAACTTCACAACTATAGACCTATTTCTAAGTTGCCTTTTTTGTTGAAAGTTCTGGAAAAGTGGTGTTACTCCAAATTACACCATACTTAACTTCTAACAACATCTTAGATCCTTTTCAGTCTGCTTTTAAGGCTAAGCACAGTACTGAGTCTGCTCTACTAAGAGTGACTAATGATATTCTGTTATCATTTGACTCTGGAAACTGTGCAGTTCTTGTTCTGTTGGACACTGTGGCCCACAGCATTTTGTTAAAAAGATGAAATTATGAGGCAGGCATTTTTTGTGATGCTGGTTTAGATTGGTTTGAGTCTTAATTATCAAATAGGAGCATATCTGTAGAAATTGGAGAATTTTCATCATCCCCTATGCCAATCACCTGTGGGGTACCACAGGGTTTGATTCTGGGTCCAGTTTTATTTTCTCTTTATATGCTTCCATTGCCATTCCAATTTTTGTCATGCAGATGATACCCAGCTCTACTTACCATTAGATTCTTGTAGTGAATCTGTCCTTTCTCCGTTAGCATGTTTAAAGGATATTAAAGAATGGATGGATAAGAATTTCCTTCAGTTAAATGAAAATAAGTTTTGGCTCTAAACCACAGATTGACAAATACAGTGGTCTCTTGGGGCATTTTCAGTCAAAAAATTACTCCTATGTGAAAATTCTAGGGGTCATTTCTGATGCCGACCTGAAGTTCGACAAACAAATAAATTCAATGGTCAGGGCCAGCTTTTTCCAGCTAAAGCGACTGCGAAAGTTAAAGCCCCTCCTCACCTTTCAGAATTTGGAGACTGTAATTCACACTTTTATTTCCTCAAGGCTTGATTATTGCAATGCCTTGTATGCTGGAATTAGTCAGTCATCACTCTCACGATTACAGATAGTCCAAAATGCTGCAGCTCGTTTCTTGACTGGGACAAAAAAGAGAGAACATATTTCACCTATACAGGCCTCTCTCCATTGGCTTCCCGTGAAACACAGAATTTATTTCAAGGTTTTAACATACGTGTTTAAAGCTCTACATGGACTTGCCCCTAACTATATATCAAAACTTTTAAATGTCTATTCTCCTCAGAGATCACCCAGATCTTCATTCCAGCTGTTTTTAAATGTCCCAAAATCTTGGTTGAAAATAAAAGGCGACAGGCCTTTTTCAGTCTATGCTCCAAAACTTTGGAACACAGTACCCTTAACTATCAGAGCTTCTCCTACATTAAGCCTTTTTAAATAATCAATTAAAACCTACCTCTTTTCTCTGGCTTATTCTTAATTTTGGTTTATCTTATGTATCTCTTAAATGCTAGGGGTTGTAATTTTTTTGGGATATAGTAGGTTTTGATCTTTTATTTTTAATATATATTAAAATTATGTTTAAATGATCTTGTTATGATTGGACTGCACACCTTCCAGCCCTGTTTTATTTGTGTGTACTTGCTCTGCTTGTCAAGCACTTTGGTCAACATTCTTTTGTTTTAATGTGCTATATAAATAAATTTGACCTTGACCATGAGAAATAGGAAAGAAATAGAAAAGAGAAGTGAGAAATAGGAAACTGCTCTTTTGTAGAGTGTTTGGGCACCACTGGGTCTCCAAGCGCTTTCAGTAGCCCAAGAAAGCATAGCAATTAGCTTTGGATCTGACTCAGACAACATCACCTTCCCTGACAGAGGCAACACACTTTATCTTCAGAGCCTAGCTCATCCCCTGATTGACATCCTGTCGTCTGCCGGGGCTCTGAATGAGACGCTAGACCTCGCCTCTGGGGACTCAGTTGCCTTATCATGGAACACCACGGGTGTGATGTGCTGGAGCAGGGAGGGGCCCACGGAAGTGCACTCAGTGGGGAAGCCCTCACTGTAATCCTCAGATCACCTTGACCATACGCCAAAGTAGTCCTCCGCTGCTGTGAGACAGAGGAACTAGAATGGGGCATAGCAAAGGGTACTCCCCCTCATTTAACGAAGAGGGGTCTTGATCGCAACATTGCGATGGACATGTTCCCGCAATGAGAACAAGAATAATCCATGGACGCTGCCTCAGTGTGCTCAAAGCCCACGTCCGAGATGCAGCGATCATGACCATCAGACGGAGCCATGAAGTGACCGCATCCAGAAACACACGAGTGAAAGGCCATCTTTAAAACGATGCCAAGACACTTATGGAGCTCAGGGGAGGTTGCAGAACCACCGCAGTTAGATGAGCTGCAGCATGCCATCTAAATCAGAAAAAAGCAGCTGCACTTGACCAACAAACCTCCACTGATGCACCATAACACCAACACTCGTGAATGCTGTCTTGTAGACACTCTCTTTTTTGGTGATTGCACAAGCAGAAAGGCTCATCTCCAAGGTGAAAGTTGAATGTGCGACTACACGCACTTTCCTTAAATGCTCACGCTGCGCGGTGCGGTCTGCGATGCGAAGCTTGATGTTTGTTTATATCTTTAGCTCCTAATTTCAAGCAGGGTAATTATAGTTAACTAAAACTGATAAACTAAGTACAACTAAAAACCACCTTTAAAAAAAAAAATATATATATATATAATTTTTTTTCTTTAAGCTTATCAAGGCACCATTTCTTGAAGTATTAAAAAACTAAAGCTAAATAAACTATATTTACACATTTATAAACTACTAAAAAAAAACAAAATTACTAAAAACTTAAACACAAAATATAAAAGTAAAACTCAAACATTCAAAA
This sequence comes from Carassius carassius, assembly GCF_963082965.1. Taxonomy (NCBI): domain Eukaryota; kingdom Metazoa; phylum Chordata; class Actinopteri; order Cypriniformes; family Cyprinidae; genus Carassius; species Carassius carassius. The sequence continues at coordinate 20,489,674 of NC_081774.1, read as the reverse complement.
TATTCACAAAACATAGAAAAGTATTTCAGTAATATTAAAATAAAACTTTCACAAGCTTGCCATTTACCACAAATTATATATTTTTTTGTAGCTATGCTGCCTACAGGCTTATTGTCAGCCCTTCTTTTGTTGCTCTCAAAGTAAAATGTCATTTGGAACTCGACTGAAAAGGTCATATTTCGGTGCTTGATGGAGCACTATGCTTTCCCATGAGTCATGTCAAAAAGGAGACGGCAGGATGTACTCACAGATATTGGCAGTACCCTTGGGGATGGGCAGGTAGGAGCCCATGCTCCAGGCTCGGCCCTGGTAGTGTCTCTTGCAGCGTGCGCAATCTGGCCCTGTAGTGTTGTGCTCGCACTCGCACCCCAGCTTCCCTTTGTCAAAAACACAGCTGTTGGCATGCAGATTGCACTTGCACCTAGCAGGATGAAGAACAAAACATCATAACAAACAGGAAATGTCAGCCCAGACTACCGTTGCTATGTTGGTGGCACGAACAAAGAACCAGCCACAATGTTTGACGTCTTATCCGAAACGTAATATTAATTTCATTTGCAATGCGTTCGGAGCCTCTTTATGGCATATCCATTACAAACTTCAACCTTTAACGTTGGCTTCCCATGATGCTGCGGAAGAGAGCTTCATTATGCCATTAAAAACAGAGCTCATTTGAGTGTGCCCCTGCGGAGATACTGAATAGAAGCGTGGGTCACATCTGTGACACAAAGGCAGAATGAAAGCCTCTCAGTGGTTGGGCTTTAACATTGAAAAAAGGGAAAGAATAAAAAGTGGAAAGTCTATCGACACTAACAGCACCTCTTCAAAGTTCCTCTGATGTCTGCTGGGAAAGAAATTTTGACAGACTCTCTGTTCTTTCAGTGTGTTTAGAGAGCATTAAATGTAAGAGGAAATCATGAGTTGTGAAGTCTATGTCAAAACATGGATGCTTTCCATGCATTTTATTTTACTGGAAGATGCATGCAGTGACTTTTCAAAGCTGTAACTAAAACAAAGATTACTGGAGTACATTTTACATGGGGATACTGTTCCTGAATTTCATGTTTAATCATTGTTTGGGAAATTTACTAGCAATTTCTCAGTGAAATTTGTTTCTTTTTTAGTGCATGTGTAGTTATTCATCCTAATTTCCTAGTTAAAGCGGCAAGATTTTCAGAGACATTCATGTGATTACGGAAGATTATCTTAGCTGCCACTCGAGATGAGTGGTCTCACTTTCCATATCTACTCTAAATATAATTTGCAGTCATTGATTTTGCCAGGAGACAAAAGGTTACAACCGTGTTGTGTTCTTCTGACCTCCGCCTCCCTGTGAGATGGGCAGCAGTTAATGAGATCATTGAGCATTCAGGATATGCTATAGCTCTCTGGAGGGTTTGTGTTCAGTATGATATCAAGGCAATATTTGTTTTTCTGCAATGTGTTCGAGGGAGGACTTTTGCTCTTTGGAGAATCACGGTTGTGAGGATACGTGGCTGCCTCATGCTGTGAACCCGAGACAGACGTGTTACAGAAATACATCCATTCCAATTGACTTTCTACTTTTCCTGACATTGCGCATAAATGATTAATAACTGCGGGAAAACAGTGGAACAAAACCTCTAATTTCAGCTTTCATGATCTATTTAACATGGTCTATTTAACTTCAAATGGAGCTACAGTAAGTGCTTTCATCGACATTGACTTTGATGGACCCATTCAATCATCATTTAGTTAGACAAATTTTTCAATAGAGCATTCTGTATTATTATGCAGTGTATGTTTTGGCAATATTACAAATAGGCCAATTTCAGCATTACGGAAGTGCACGTATTCATCACCTCTCTGAAGTATCATAAAAGGCAGTCAATTAAATCTCCTCCATATCTCTAATCTGTGGATGTATCTAACCGTCCTTCAACCAGATAGTAAAATTCCCTAAAGTGGTGTGCTTTGAGATCTGACCCTTGGGTTAATTAAAAACCAGCCAAAACTGGATCATCAAGTCGATGTCACAAAGTTCAGTGTATCTGAGGCACATCATTGTGGGACGTGATGCTGTTGCCGTTGGCATTGTCATATTGAAATTGGAGAGACCATAGAATATAATTCGGTGGGTGCCGCTGGGAGAACGCCTGGCACAGCAAGCGTTTGTACTGGCAGAAAGATGAAAATCCATTTAATGATTCTTTATTGGCCTTTTTTCTCCCCTGCTCTCCCACAGTGGGCTTTGGCCATTATCTAAGAGTGGCACCACTCAGTGACTCATTTAACTCCACTCTCCTCCCTCCTGTTATGAATTGAGGTCGAAGTGTTTTGCTTTGCGCATTCTCTAAAGATATGGCTTGGGGCATTATACTGAGCAGCATTGTCTGTGAGGTGTAGTTCATAACTCATATTCATGAATTTTGGCCACAAAGGGGCATCTTTTCACAATTCAAATGTTTCTGAGAAATAGTTTTGAATAAGTATAATATATCCTGCTTTTTTAACGTTTAAACAGAAAACGTGTGTGGCTTACATTATGAAATCTTATGATGCAACGCAGTCTAAACGTAAGCCCTCACATAGAGGCGTCTATACTCCCATGCCCCATTACTATGAAACATAGCAATGTCTGTAATATATTGACTGTCTTCAGAGGAAGTAGAAAGCAGACTTTCATGTCAGTTCCTCTAACAGCACTTGTTAAGCCCCTCCTGAAAAAGAGCAATCTTGATAACACCATTTTGAGCAATTTTAGACCAATATCTAATCTTCCCTTTATAGGCAAAATTATAGAAAAGGTAGTTCCTTTTCAGGAACTCGGGCTGCGTCAATCGCTTTGGGGAACGTCCCTGACGAGACCGACTCTGAATATCGTGTGCAATCTTTCCAATGGAAGGGTGTGACGTCACGGGCGGGGTGACGTAGCGACCAGGAAGCTATAAAGGCACTTGCCACACAGCTGGCTTCAGCTCCTTGTCCTTCAGCAAGCGCTCTGTGTGTGCACGTCTTTCAGTCTTGTCAGTCTTATTTATTGTCGTTTGTCACTATTAGCTCCTTTAAGTAGCTATAGTATGTCAGAGAGCAAAGCTAAGACTGGCATCTGAAGGGTGAATCCAGACCGCGTTCAGATTGTGTGTTCCTCCCTACTCAACAAAGCTAAACGTTAGCGGCGGGGATACACACGGTCTGTGCGTGGTCTGCCCGGGATCAAAGCGAGCTGCATATGATTTCATGTGTGCTTCGATCCCGGAGGGCTCTCTTCGAGAAGTGAGCCTTCACCAGCGTTCCTCGCGATTATTTTAAATTCTGAGGAATATGATGACTTTGAGAAGTCAACATATCACTACAATGTGTACTTTATCACAATATAGACCGTGTTTACTTGTCTGATTGTTGGATTGCATTGGATTCTGAGGAATCTAAAGACTGTTATCTAACTTCGAGAAGTTCAATATATCACTTCAATGTGTATTGTATCACAATCCAGACCGTATTTACTTGTCTGATTGTTTGATTGCATTAAATTCTGAGGAATATAATGACAGTTATTTGATTCATGAAGTTAGATGTACTGGAGGGACCGCTGGGCGGGAGCAGCCCCCTCCGCGTACAAACAGAGCGTTGCCGCTTTGGGACCAGAGGCTGAAGCAACGCTCTGGGCCAGTGACTTCTCAGCCTAATCCGAATCCGATGGAGCGTACTTCAGGCTGGGAGGTCCACGGCCAAGAAGTCATGACGCATTTCGGTCACGACTACAGAGGGCGTCCCCTACTGGTGTAAAGCGGTGTTCACCTCATTACACGGTGCCCGTCTCACCTCAGTGCCCTCGGGAGGTGGGTCTGCCAACCCTGCCAGAGTTTCAGGGTGCAGCGGCTTCCAGCGAGCACTGCTCTCAGTTATTTCCGCCTATGAGCGTAGCGGAGCTGAGACGCTCGCCGCCCCTTCGGGGGCCTCTTACACCAGAGGTCAGTCTCGAGAGACTGATTCCCTTAGTACATTAGTTAGCAGCGTCGAAACTACTGCCAAATGTATCTCAATGGGTCCTGCACACAGTAGAAAGAGGCTATCGCATTCAGTTCGGCCATCCACCACCGACATTCAACGGGGTTACACCGACAATAGTCGGCCCCCAGCAGGCTCTGGTTATGGAACAAGAAGTGAATACCCTATTAAGGAAGGAGGCCATCGAGGTGGTCCCTCCTCTAGACAGGGAGTCCGGGTTTATAGCCGGCATTTCATAGTTCCAAAGAAGGATGGGGGGTTGCGTCCGATCTTAGACTTACGTCATCTAAACCTCTCAGTAATGTCACTGAAGTTCAAAATGCTCACTGTCAAACAGGTTGTAGCTCAAATCAGATCCGAGGACTGGTTTGTCACAATAGATCTCAAAGACGCATACTTCCATATCCATCCTTCCACAACAGAAGTTTCTGAGGTTCGCTTTCGGGGGCAAAGCCTACCAATATCGAGTCCTTCCCTTCGGCCTTGCACTTTCACCCCGCACGTTCAAGATATGTGTAGATGCGGCTCTGGTATCCCTCCGTATGCAGGGCATCCGCATTCTGAACTATATCGACGATTGGTTGATTTTAGCTCAATCAGAGCAAATGGCGGTTCGACATCGAGATGTCGTTCTCGCACATATGGGGGAGCTGGGTTTGGGACTAAACGCCAAGAAGAGTGTACTTTCTCCAGTTCAGAGAACCACCTATCTAGGCGTAGTGTGGGATTCGACCATGATGCAGACACGTCTGTCTCCTGCTCGGATCGAGTCGATCCTCACATCAGTCGTGAGAGTCAAAGAAGGCCAGTAACTCACTGTCAAACAGTTTCAGAGACTGTTAGCGCTTATGGCAGCTGTGTCCAACGTGATACCTTTTGGCCTCCTGTACATGAGACCCCTACAGTGGTGGCTCAAGACCAAGGGATTTTCCCCGAGGGGGAATCCATTACGAACTATCAAGGTCACGCGGCGATGCCTTCATGCCTTAGACATGTGGAAGAAACCTTGGTTCTTGAATCAGGGCCCGGTGCTGGGAGCTCTTGGTTGCCGTGTAACGCTAGCGACAGACGCGTCCCTCACAGGTTGGGGTGCGGCCATGAGTGGCCACCCTGCCCACGGTCTGTGGAGCGGTCGCCATCTGACATGGCATACCAGTTGTTTAGAGATGCTAGCTGTGCATCGAGCATTGAAATATTTCCTCCCAGACCTGAGAGGTCACCATGTGTTGGTGCGCACCGACAACACATTGGCGATTTCTTATATCAGTCACCAGAGAGATCTGCATTCGCCTTGTACAAGCTGGCACACCAGATCCTTCTGTGGTCCCAGGACAAACTCCTCTCATTCGGAGCAGTGTATATTCCTGGGAGATGGACTGTGGGAGCAGACATACTGTCGAGACAGGAGCCAAGGCCCGGGGGGCTTCACCCCGAGGTGGTGAAGTAGATATGGAGAGTTTTTGGACCTCTTTGCGACTTTGCGACGGAGATATCGCAATGTCCCCTCTGTTTCTCTCTAGTTCATCCAGCTCCTCTGGGACACTTTGGTACAGACCAGGCTGAGGCTTCATCTGTACGCCTTTCCCCCTATCGCTCTGCTCCCGGGAGTTCTGGCGAGAGTACGCCGGGACGGGGTCCGTCTTCTATTACTAGCCCCGTTCTGGTCGGGCCCGTTATGGCTCGCAGATCTCCATGGGAGATTCCGATCAGGACAGATCTACTCTCTCAGGCGCAGGGCAAAATAATTCACCCTCGCCCGGAGTTGTGGAAGTTGTGGGTGTGGCCCCTGAGGGGGCACAGTTCATAGCTTCCGGTCTCTCAACCGAGGTTATTGAGACCCTCCTCCAATCCAGAGCTCCCTCTACGAGGAAACTGTACGCCCTGAGGTGGAAGCTCTTCACCTCATGGTGCAGAGACCGCCAGCTTGACCCTGTTAACTGCCCAGTTGGTACAGTTCTTGAGTTTCTCCAAGCTAGGCTCTCTGCGGGGTTAACTCACTCCACCTTAAAGGTGTACGTGGCGGCCATAGCTGCTTACCACGTCCTATTCAACGGTCAGTAAGTGGGTAGACACCCCCTAGTTACACGTTAGAGACCTCCAGTACGGTCCCGTATTCCCCCGTGGGACTTGGTTGTGGTGTTAGAGGCTCTCTGTAAAGTTCCATTCGAACCAATTCAAGATATATCAGATAGACATCTGACCCTTAAGACTGCCCTGTTACTGGCTATTACTTCTCTAAAGAGAGTTGGAGATCTTCAGGCCCCCTAGGTGGCCCCTACCTACTTAGACTTTGCCCCTGGTATGGCCAAAGCATTCTTATACCCTCGAGAGGGTTATGTTCCTAAAGTTCCCTCTGTTACTCCACAACCCATAGTACTGCAGGCCTTCTGCCTTCCTCCCTTTCGGGAGCCAGACCAGGAGAAGCTAAACTGTATGTGTCCAGTTTGAGCGCTGGACGCATACGTCCACAGAGCTGCCCTGTGGAGAAAATCTGACCAATTGCTTGTTTGCTACGTTCTTCGGGGTTTTCCTGCCTCTAAGCAGACCCTTAGTCATTGGATAGTCGAGGCTATCAACGTATCTTATGAGTCCTCTGGTCTTCCCCTTCCTTTGGGAGCCAAGGCTCACTCCACTCGGGGTATGGCTGCCTCTAAGGCCTCACTAGCAGGTGTGTCCCTCTTGGACATCTGCAATGCTGTGGGATGATCCACGCCCTCTACATTTGCCAGATTTTATGACCTTGATATGCGAGCCACTCTGGGCTCTTCTGTTCTCTCGTCTTAGCTGTGCTCTTTGGATACACACTAGGCAGGGATTTGGAAGTCTGGCAGCGTGGGCACATAGTTCCCCAAAGCGCTTGACGCAGCTCGAGTTCCTGAAAAGGAACGTCTCAAGGTTACGAATGTAACCCTGGTTCCTTGAAGGAATGAGACGCTGCGTCGCAGAGCCATACTCCAGGCATCCCTGCCGGCGCTTGCTTCCCTACTCGAAGCTGAAGCCAGCTGCGTGGCAGGTGCCTTTATAGCTTCCTGGTCGCTACGTCACCCCGCCCGTGACGTCACGCCCTTCCATTGGAAAGATTGCAAACGATATTCAGAGTCGGTCTCGTCAGGGACGTTCCCCAAAGCGCTTGACGCAGCGTCTCGTTCCTTCAAGGAACCAGGGTTACATTCGTAACCTTGAGACGTTTTTAATCAGCTGAAAAAATACTTTAAACTCAAGTTGATACCTTGACAATTTTCAATCTGGTTTTTGACCGCATCACAGCACAGAGACAGCACTCATTAAGATAATAAATGATATTCGCTTAAATTGTGATTCTGGCAAAATATCGGTGCTGGTATTGCTAGATCTCAGTGCTGCGTTTGACACTGTCGATCATAACATACTACTAGAGAGACTGGAAAACTGGGTCGTGCTTTCTGGGATTGTACTCAAATGGTTCAGGTCATACTTAGAAGGAGGAGGCTATTATGTGAGTCTAGGAGAGCATAAGTCTAAGTGGACGTCCATGACATGCGGAGTCCCACAAGGGTCAATTCTTGCACCGCTCTTGTTTAGCCTGTATATGCTTCCACTAAGTCAAATAATGAGAAAGAACCAAATTGCCTATCACAGCTATGCTGATGATACCCAGATTTGCCTAGCCTCAGGTCCTTACACTGGCTTCCAGTTACATTTAGGATTGATTTTAAAGTACTTTTAATCATAAAAAAATTTACTAAATGACCTAAGACCAAAAATATATTGCAGATATGCTCACTGAATATAAACCTTACAGAGCACTCAGATCATTAGGATAGAGTCAGTTAGAAATACCAAGGGTTCACAAAACAAGGGGAGTCGGCCTTTAGTTACTATGCCGCCCGCAGTTGGAATCAACTTTCAGAACAGATCAGATGTGCTAAAACACTGGTCACATTTAATTCTAGACTTAAAACTCATCTGTTTAGCTGTGCATTTCTTGAATGAGCACTGTGCAATGTCCGAACTGATTGCACTGTATTTTGTAATCAATTTCTGTTTCTAACTGTTTTTAAAATCATTTTAAATAAGTACATTTTTAAATCATTTTAAAAGTTTAAAAATTGCTTGTTTTATTTTAGTTTTTTTACTTTCTTTTATGTAAAGCACTTTGAATTACCATTGTGTACGAAATGTGCTATATAAATAAACTTGCCTTGCCTTGCCTTATATCTTATTGCACAGTATTTGTGAGACCACCCACAAATAAAAATACATATTGCTATATTTAATGAAATTACATATTTAAATTATTGTAAAACTCCGTTATACTACCAATCAGGATGTGATGTTGGAAATTTGACTCTGTAATCACCTCTAATTCTAATAGTTTATTGTTTTATGTTTGTGCTTAATTTTTTTTATTATACTCTATGCCTCATAAAAATAATTCCAGAGTGGGAAAACAAATAACAAAAACTACTGTCTGGCAGTTTCTCCATAATTGTTATTGTACTTGAATACCATAATTTTACTGCTGAATAGAATGCATGTTACTGTATCTTGTAGTTTTATTACTCAATGGCCTCTACAAATGAGACTAAATGAAAGAGTTATTTTCAAGCTGATGTGTATCACGGGTTCATCACAGTCCTGCTGTTTACTATTAGTTGTCAACCTTATTTTATATTGTTATATAGTTTATATTGTTGGCATTGCAAATTTCCGAGGCTATGAAGGCTGTTATGTGAAGTCTTATTAGGCAAAGTAACATTTTCAAAGATGAATTCATAATGAATAGAATGCATGTTACTGTATCTTGTAGTTTTATTACTTAATGGCCTCTGCAAATGAGACTAAATGAAAGAGTTATTTTCAAGCTGATGTGTATCACGGGTTCATCACAGTCCTGCTGTTTACTATTAGTTGTCAACCTTATTTTATATTGTTATATAATTTATATTGTTGGCATTGCAAATTTCCGAGGCTATGAAGGCTGTTATGTGAAGTCTTATCAGGCAAAGTAAAATTTTCAAAGATGATATCATAATTTGTAAGTTAAAGGTGGAATTTTTTACCTTGTTAAAAAGCTTGGCCCAAAGAAGAAATTTTTAGTACTTTTTAAAATGATAAATATATATTATAATAAAAGCTGTTTTATTTTACATGAAGCTGGTCACCTCATTGTAAAATTACACGACCCTCCCTTAATGTGTATTGTTAGCTGTGACGTAAAACTGTCATGGTAAAACATCTATTATAAAATAATAATTTATATGTTGTTCGCAAAAAATTTCTTTGTCAAAATACATAGCTAACTTTAAATGGCAGCCAGAGCTACGGCCCTGGGTTAAGGTACCAAGATGGAGCAATGCACTGTGTGTACTGTAAGAAATAAAACAAGAAGACATGTGGTTTAAAAGATGGCAAGTAAAATAAAAAGCACATCTGTATGCAATACAGTTTCATTATTATCCAGAGCGGCTTACTATAAAAATATTGTGCGACCAAATTATGTTTTGCGCAAGTAACTGAAAAAGTTAGTTGCGCAAGTGCCACCAGTGGAAAAGGTTACTGTAGTTCCCTGGCCAGTGCTCAGATACGCTTTTTATCTACAAAAGTGTGCAAATTTACCTCCTGCACCAAATAAATGAAAATAATTTCTGGGAAAGGTATAATTTAAACAAATAGTTTATACTAAATATGTTGAAAAATGCTCGACTTAGTTTGATTAAATTAGCTTATTAATGCCAAAGAAAATGTTGTTTCTTTGCCATTCATCAGACTTTATTATTTAGAATTTTGAAATGTTTTCTCTTTGAGTTTTAAGAGTTCATATTTTAATTTATTTGATTAAATCTATTACATATTCTGAATTCAGAATATGGATCATTTAAAGGGGTCATATGATGCGATTTCAAGTTTTACTTTCTCTTTAAAGTGTTACAAGCTCTTGGTGCATAAAGAAGATCTGTAAAGTTGCAAAGACTAAAGTCTCAAACCCAGAGATACTCTTTATAAAAGTTAAGACTCGTCCACGCCCTCCTAAAATACCTAATTTAAACATGCCTCACATGTCTACGTTATGATGTTGGAAGATTTGCATAACACCACCAAAATGTTCACGCATAGAAAGAAGGCGTAACCTTTGATTCTCACTGTTGCTGCCAGCGCCATGTTGTGGATATGCCGTTTCTTTGTGAAAGTGAAAATACTTGGTTTGGCATTCTAAAAGAGGACACAACTAGAAATAAGTGGTTAAGTTGTATTTACAACACTGCTCCAGAACAATTTAACCCAAATATTCCTGATCCTGGGAGAGAAGACTACAATGCTAACTGTTCTGTCTCACAGTCTGTAGATATGTCTACATATGTAAAGGATTTGCCACTGATGATTCAAATGTGAGTTTTGAGCAGTGTAGAACAGTAATGTAATGTAAACACATTTCATTACAGCAAATACGCAAATTTTCTTTTTAGAAACATCATATGACCCCTTTAATGAAACATATGTCATGTAATTTAAATGTGGGCTGAAAACTGCTAAAACTTATATAAGAATTATATACATATTTTACAGTAATCACAGTAATATTCTATCACTGCATATGTGTACATTAAACTCATACCTGCAGCAAGTAGAACTTAAATATTTATAAGAGATCTTAAACTTTGATTTGTTCATGGTTTTACTCATGCTGTTTGACCCCTGGTACCTTTCTTCACCTTCTGCTCTTGAGGATTAGAGAGTCTTAGATGTCTCTGTAGTGTGAAGCAGACTTGGACTCCAAATGCAAAATCTAGTGGAGGCACAAAGACATCTGACAGCCATCTCATCAATAAGGAAGGTGAAAGAACGCCATAGCTGTCTGTCTACCTGAACTTCACAGATGTAGCTGAAGTTTCGGTCACTTTTGTATGTCAAACAACCTTAGTTACTGGAGAAGCTGCTTGACTCTTGACATCTGCCCTTACAGCTTTTGTTGAGCGACAACTGTGATGTGACCTGTATCAAGAGGAAAAGTAAACACAACACAAGTGAAGATGGGAGAAGAGGATATGTAAATGTGCCGAAGGAAAAGGAACAAATTTAATGGTTGGAGTCTCGATAACAAAATCGCTGAAGATTATTATTATTTTTTTTTCATCAATGATACTGAACTTGTCATGATTATGGACCCTTTTTTGTGTTTATCCCCCCTATATGCTCCATGACCCAGTTTCTTCCTTGTTTGATTGGTTTCATGTGATTCAGGTGTGACTTGTCAACTGTCCTCATTACCCCATATATTTAAGTCCCATTCTGTGTGATGTATGTGTGTCTTCTCCTGTTCCTGGTTTGTACTGTCCCTTGTGTGGATTCATTAAATATTGTTTATTCTAATCTACATCTCTATCATTCACTCCAACACAGTGCGTGACAGAAGACCTGATGGGCTATATCGCTTGCCACAAATGCAGTGGAGTGGAGCCCCCTGCACCATGGCTGAGGGTGAGCTTAATGTAGATCTGGGATCAGAAGGAAAGGTTTTGGATGCATGTGCTGACCTGCCCTCTGTCCTCCCTCCTTCATCTGAGCCCTCTGTCATTCCTGTCCCCAGGTCAAGCCAAGAGATGGCTGCTATACCCAAGTCTGGCTTACTGGCCAAATCACTCCCAAGCCCTATGATGACAGCAGTTCATCTCCTTCACCTCAGCCCAGAAGAGGAGAATGAGGAAGATAAGGACTGTTGGCTCTAGCCCCTGACCAGAGTCGAGAAATGGCTCCAGCACCTGACCAGAGTCGGGAGATGGCACTAGCCCCTGACCATTGTTGAGAGATGGCTCTAGCCCATGACCAGAGATGATTGATGGCTCCAGCCCCTGACCAGAGTCAAGAGAGGGCTCCTGTTTCCACGTCCAGCCCAGAGAGGGCTGCGGTTCCCACATATGGCCTAGGGAGGGCCACAGATCCCGAGTCTAGCCCAGGGAGGGCTCCTGTTTCATGTCCAGCCCACAGTGGGCTGCTGTTCCCACGTATGATCCAGGGAGGGCCACAGATGCCGAGTCTAGCCCAAGGAGGGCTCTTGTTTCCATGTCCAGCCAAGGGAGGGCTTCTGTTACCAAGTCCAACCCAGAGATGGCTGTGGTTCCAACATATGGCCCAGGGAGGGCCTCGGTTCACTAGTTTAGCCCAGAGAGGGCTCCTGTCCCTGAAATGAAGCCCAGTGAGCGCTCCTGCTCCTAAGTTTGGCCCAGAGAGGGCTCCCGGTTCAAGGTCCATCCCGAGAAGGCTCCTGCTCCTAAGTTTGGCCCAGAGAGGGCTGCGTTCCCGAGTCCAGCCCGAGAGGGCTTCTGCTCCTGTTTACAGCTCTGAGAGCCCTGAGAATGCCCACCCACCCTCCTGCTCCTGCCTCCTCAACCACTGTCATCTGGCAGCCCTTCTGCTCACCCTCAGCCCACCATCTGTTTGGTGCAAGCACCGCGGGGCTGCAAGTCTCCATCATTTGCATGGCTGGAGAATCTCTTGCTTCCACCATCAGCCTTTGAGTCCCAGACTCCGCCTCAGCCCGTTGATCGAGTGGCTGCACCACGACTTCTAGCTCTCTAGCTCTCTGTCCGTGGCCCGGCAGTCCACTGGCTCTGCCAGGCTCCCTTGTTCCTCTGGCTCCAACTTGGTTTGTGATCAACCATCCATCTGTCGACTCAGGGCTCTTTCAGACTACTCCTTCACTTCGGCTCCTCCTCGGTCCTCTATCACTCCAGCTCCACAGCGACCTTCCGGATCCCCTTCTCCACCTCGGTCACCTGAGCCATCAGCTCCACCTTGGCTGTCCGGATCCTCCCTGTCACTCCGGCTCATCGGCTCTCCGTCTCCACCTCAAGCTCCTCCACCATCTGCTCCTCTGCCTGGAGTCGTCAGCCCTTCCTCCACCATGGCTCCTCCCTATGTTGGCTCCACTGTGGGTCACCATTATGGCTGTGTCCTGGGTCCTGCTTGGCTCCTCCTGCTTAAAGCCCCTTAACCCTCTGGAGTCGATTAACGCGGATATGCGTTTTGAGTCATTTTCTCCTGATAACCCCGATAAGAACTTAAATTACACTTTCAGTTTTAATCGTACAGATAAGAGCAATACATCAATCGAATCTGTAAAGGGTCTACTTTTTTTTGGATACAGACATAATAACAACAAAACTTTGTGCACTTATAAAATAAAGATAACACACAAGGTGTGCTGTCTGAAGCCTTTGTCTGCACTGATCTTCATTTACAAACACGTCATTAAAATGAACTGTAACTCCGTGAATACTCAACGAAGAGACATGAGAGAGATATCTATAGAAAGCTTGACATGCCGCCGAAAACAGATATTCTGTGAAAAAGTAATCCATATGAAAACAACGCGACGTCTGTTTTTCACGTCTCCCTTCATTATATCTAATGTGACCACGCCCCCGCGCTGAACGCGCTATTCAGATTCAAACTAAAGCGCGCGGCTTGAGTACGCCCACACAAGAAAAAGCAGCAAGACTGTTCTTCAAGTTTTTTTATTTTACTGTTTGCTTCGCGATGAGAAGAATAAGACATAATTCACCCCAAAAAGATGTGATGTGGTTGAGGATTTGAGAAATGGATTTCCTCAGAAGAAAAAGAATGAAGCACTTTATTCAGCAGAGATCATAAACATGAGTAAGTCTCTTTTTATTTATTTATATACTCTACTAGTTTTCACATATAGTGTAAACATTTTAATAGTTAGACTTTTTCCAAAGACTTTTTCAAAACTATAATTCCTGACTAAGTGTATAATCAAGTGAAACATTATGAAGTTTCAATAACAATATACAATACTATACCATTCAAAAGCTTGATGTAAATAATATAAATGTAACAAATAAATAACTGTAGGCTAACAAATGTAAAAACAATGCTGTTCTTTCAAATTACCCCCCCTAAAAAACCTGAAAAATATTCTCAGCTCTTTTCAACATTAATAATAATAATAATAATAATGATAATGATAATAACAACAATAAATGTTTTTTTGTAGAAAATAAGATTGTTAAAAGGATTTCTGAAGGATTGTGTGACTGGAGTAATGATACAAAAAAATTTGTTTGAAAGTCAGCTTTGATTGTTCCTGATAAACTGTTTAACTGCTCCCCCAAGTGGATATTAAAGTATGTTGTGGGATAATTAAATATATTCTAAATAAACTACAAACATAAAATTATATAGATTTATTTTGTTCTCACATTCTTTCTTGTAACTATTCCCTCTCAGTGGCACAGATGACTGAAAGGCTCATTATGCAGCTCATTATGCAGGCCTTTGTCTTCTCAGGTGTAAATCACAATGATATTCATGATAGTTGACGCCTACTCGCATAAGATTTTTACCAACAAAAAGTGTCTTAGAAAATTTAAATCAATATATTGTTTTCTGTGAGTGAGTAAACAAGAGGATTTTCACATTATTTAGAAAGAAAAATTCTAGGCTACAAGCTCCAGTTCTCAAAAATCATGGGAACCATTGTTCTTTATGTGTTTTATGGCCTTATTCAAGTGATTTAACATTTTTAGTTTTTCACTAACCACGCATTGTCGGGTCTCGGGGCTAATCACCTGTCTTTTTGGTGTGGGTGTGTGTGTGTGTTGGGATGGTTTGACAGCTCACCACGTCTGCCTGTTTGTGTTTTCCCCGCCTCCCTTGTTCCCCGTTGTTAACCGTAATTGCTCGCCACCTGTTCTCTATGTCCTTCTAATTTTTTCCCCTTTATTATTCCCTGTGTTTCTCTGTCTATTGTCAGACTGTTGTTATTCGTTCCAATAGCTCCGATCATCTAGCAGCTCTTTGTACTCACCCTGTCGTGTCTTGTCCTCAGGCTCCAGTGTGTTTAGCTCATTTCTCTGCTCTAGTTCTTACAAGCCCAGAGCTCCTAGTAGCTTCTGCTGTTCGTCCTGTCACTGCGAGTGAAGCCTGTGAAACGTGACTCATCTGCTGTTCATCCTGTCACTGCGAGTGAAACCTGTGAAACGTGACTCATCTGCTGTTCATCCTGTCACTGCGAGTGAATCCTGTGAGACGTGACTCATCTGCTGTTCATCCTGTCACTGCGAGTGAAACCTGTGGAACGTGACTCTTTCTTCTCTGTCTCCACTTTGTGAATAAAGCCTTGAGTTTACCCGCACCTGAATCCAGCCTGCTTTCTCCTGACAGAACAGTCTGACCAGATTATGGATTCAGCGGGATCTGGTCCGCTTCGCTCGGCTCTCGCTCAACAGGGAGTGTTGTTAGGGCAGCATGCCACTCAGCTCAACACCACCGCACTGGATGTGGAAGTTCTCAGTGCCCGAGTCTCCGAACTCCTCACACGGGTGGACGATCTTCAGCAAGAGGCAACGAGCCGGGGTCCCGTTTCTCACACCGGTATGTCACACGAGTCCGAACCCCATGCCAACAATCCGCTGGTCTACGATGGCGATCCTAACGCCTGTCAAGCGTTTTTCTCCCAATGCTTGCTGGTGTTTTCTCTGCAGCCCCGGCGTTCCGCTAATGAAGAGACCAAGGTGGCTTACGTCCTTACACTCCTCTCGGGCCGTGCCCGTGAATGGGGAATCACCGTTTGGAGATCGCGGGCTCCCTGTTGTGCCACCTTCGCGGATTTCAGTCATGAGATGGCCAAATTGTTTGATCGCTCTGCTCAGGGTGACGAGGCGGCGGCCCAGTTATCACGACTGTCTCAGGGGAGGAGCTCCGTCACTGACTATGCTATCCAGTTCCAGACTTTAGCTGCGGCATGCGGCTGGAATGAGAGCGCGCTGCGCGCTCGTTTTCTTGAGGGGTTGGATTTCGCCATTTCGGATGAACTCGCGGCCATAGAGCTCCCGCGGGAATTGGATAGGCTCATTTGTCTCGCGCTCCGCATTGAGGGTCGTCTCAGCCGGCGCCGCAAACAACGGCAAACGCCCGCCCCGTGGCGCCACCTTGAGTCCTCTTCAGCCAGTTTAGCCAGCCGACAGCCCTCGGAGGAGGAGCCCATGCAGTTGGGTCGTCTACGGCTTACACCACGGCAGAAGCAGGAGCGTCTGTTGTCGGGGGCGTGTCTATACTGCGGCAAGGGAGGCCACTTCGCCCTTCAGTGCCCATTAAAGGGCCAGGGTCCACCAGTGAGGCGGGGCGTCCTGGTGGGCATGGTTCTCAGCTCAAGCTCTCCTGCAACACGCACTCAGCTGCCGTTCCAACTCTCCTTCCAGAGTCATTCACACACTGGACTCGCCCTTGTTGACTCAGGGGCTGAGGGGAACTTCCTTGATGCTGCCTATGCTCAACGTTGGAAGATCCCGCTTGTTCCTTTGGCTAGCCCCGTTTCAGCATGGTCATTAGCTGGCCGTCCCCTTACCACCATCACCCACGTCACTCCCAAGATAGACCTCCATATTGCTGGCAGTCATCATGAGCGGATTGAACTGTTTGTTATTGATTCCCCTAAGGCTCCTTTAGTTCTGGGACACCCATGGTTGCACAAGCACAATCCCCACATTGATTGGGTCTATAATTCTGTTTTAGCCTGGAGTCAGTCTTGTCACGTGTCATGTTTGGGTGCTGCTTTTTGTCCTGTCTCTGTGTCTTGTGTTCCTCAGGAGGATCCCTCTGACCTGACTGGTGTTCCGGCGGAGTACCATGATTTTCGGGCGGTCTTCAGTAAGGCCCGGGCCACCTCGCTACCTGTGCCATTGATCTCCTCCCGGGCTCTTCTCCGCCTAAGGGTCGTTTATATTCCCTTTCAGGTCCTGAGAGAGAGGCCATGGACAAGTACATACGTGAGTCACTTCAGTCTGGGCTCATCCGCCACTCCTCCTCTCCCGCTGGTGCAGGGTTTTTCTTTGTTCAGAAGAAGGATGGCTCCCTGCGCCCTTGTATTGATTACAGAGGTTTGAATGACATTACTATCAAGAACAGGTACCCCCTACCTTTAATGTCTTCTGCTTTTGAATTATTACAGGGAGCTCGGGTCTTCACCAAGTTAGACCTGCGCAACGCCTACCACTTGGTGTGCATTCGGGAGGGGGATGAGTGGAAGACGGCATTTAACACCCCTTCGGGACACTACGAGTACTTGGTTCTTCCGTTTGGTCTGACCAATGCTCCAGCCGTTTTCCAGGGACTCGTCAACAGCGTGTTGGGTGACATGATTAATCAATTTGTCTTTGTGTATTTGGATGATATTTTGATTTTTTCTTCTTCTCTCCAATTACACACCCAGCATGTCAGACGTGTTCTCCAGCGGTTACTAGAGAACCAGTTGTTTGTCAAGGCGGAGAAGTGCGAATTCCACGCTGAGTCTGTTACGTTCCTTGGCCATATTATTTCTACGGAGGGGATCAAGCCTGATCCCGCTAAGATTGAAGCTGTTGCCCAGTGGCCGGTCCCTGACTCCCGGAAGGCTCTGCAGCGTTTCTTGGGTTTTGCCAACTTCTACCGGCGTTACATCTGGAATTTTGGTCAGATCGCTGCACCGCTGACAGCCTTAACCTCCACTAAGGTGTCTTTCAGGTGGAACCGGGAAGCGCAGGTAGCCTTTGACATTTTAAAGTCCCGTTTTGTCTCTGCACCTATTCTGATGGTTCCAGATCCGGAGGCCCAGTTCATTGTCGAGGTTGATGCTTCTGACGTTGGGGTTGGCGCAGTTCTATCTCAGCGTTCCCTCCATGATGGGAAGGTTCATCCTTGTGCATTCTTCTCTCGTCGTCTCAGCCCTGCAGAACGTAACTATGACATCGGCAACAGAGAGCTACTGGCGGTACGATTGGCCTTGGGTGAGTGGCGTCATTGGTTGGAGGGGTCAGCGCAGCCCTTCTTGGTCTGGATGGATCACAAGAACCTAGAATACATCCGTTCGGCCAAGAGGCTGAGCTCGCGTCAGGCCCGCTGGGCGCTCTTCTTTGCCAGATTCAATTTCACCCTCTCGTACCGGCCAGGATCTAAGAACACCAAGCCTGATGCCCTCTCTCGCCTGTTCGGTGCTCCGGGGGGGGGGGAGTTTGCGGCCGAGGACATCCTTCCTGATGGGGTGGTGGTCGGGGCTCTTTCGTGGGGTATCGAGCAGCGAGTTGAGGAGGCCGGTCGAGGGGTGCAGGTGCCGGGAGAGTGTCCGGCGGGCAGGTTGCTGGTGCCGGCTGCGCTGCGCTCTGAGGTCCTTGAGTGGGGTCACTCATCCAGGTTAGTCTGCCATCCAGGTATTCGGAGAACGTTGTCTGCCATCCGACAGCATTTTTGGTGGCCTACTATGGCCGCAGATGTTAGACAGTTTGTGTTGGCCTGCCCCACATGTGCCCAAAGTAAGCCTGTCAATCGCCCTCCTGATGGTCTACTGCATCCTCTCCCTATCCCTTCCCGTCCTTGGTCACACATTGCCCTTGATTTCGTCTCTGGGCTTCCTCCGTCGAAGGGAAACAGTGTAGTTCTCACGGTGGTGGATCGCTTTTCCAAAGCGGTTCATTTTATTCCCCTGCCCAAGCTACCCTCCGCCCGGGAGACCGCCCAACTGGTGGTGGATCACGTCTTCCGTCTCCACGGGTTACCGGTGGATGTGGTTTCTGATAGGGGTCCCCAGTTCGTCTCCCGGTTCTGGAGGGAATTTTGTAGACAGATTGGGGCCTCTGCTAGTCTGTCATCTGGTTTTCATCCTCAGACCAATGGGCAGTGTGAGCGGGCCAACCAGGATCTAGGAAGAATGCTCCGCTGTCTAGCATCCAACAATCCGAGTTCCTGGTGTCAGCAGCTCTCCTGGGCAGAATACGCCCATAACACCCTTCCTGCGGCTGCGTCAGGTATGTCCCCTTTTGAGTGTGCTGTTGGTTATAATCCACCTCTGTTCCCATCACAGGAACCCGACGCAGCGGTTCTATCCGCCCTGGCTTTCATCCAGCGCTGTCGTCGCACCTGGGAGAGAGTCAGGACGATTTTGGTCCAAGCCTCTGACAGAACCAAGGCTGCAGCTGATCGTCGCCGGTCCTCTCCTCCTACCTATGTGTGTGGTCAACGGGTTTGGCTCTCTACCAAGGATCTGCCTCTCCGGGCGCCTTCTCGTAAGCTGGCACCCAGATTCATTGGGCCTTTCCGCATCACCAAGGTGGTTAGTCCGGTGGCGATCAGGCTCAACCTCCCTCCTACTCTTGGTCGGGTTCACCCGGTGTTTCATGTTTCCAGGGTCAAGCCTGTGTTCTCTTCCCCCCTTAATCCTGCTTGCAGTCGCCCCACCCCCCCACCCCCTCGTCTTGTGGATGGATCTCCTACCTATACGGTTAAGAGATTACTCGATGAGCGGCGCCGCGGCAGGGGGTTTCAGTATCTTGTGGACTGGGAGGGGTATGGTCCAGAGGAGAGGTGTTGGGTGCCATCCCGGGACATTCTGGACCGTTCGTTGATTGAGGACTTCCGGCGGCATCGAGGTAGGCCCCTTCCTTGAGCGCCAGGTGACGCTCCTGGGAGGGGGGGGTACTGTCGGGTCTCGGGGCTAATCACCTGTCTTTTTGGTGTGGGTGTGTGTGTGTGTTGGGATGGTTTGACAGCTCACCACGTCTGCCTGTTTGTGTTTTCCCCGCCTCCCTTGTTCCCCGTTGTTAACCGTAATTGCTCGCCACCTGTTCTCTATGTCCTTCTAATTTTTTCCCCTTTATTATTCCCTGTGTTTCTCTGTCTATTGTCAGACTGTTGTTATTCGTTCCAATAGCTCCGATCATCTAGCAGCTCTTTGTACTCACCCTGTCGTGTCTTGTCCTCAGGCTCAAGTGTGTTTAGCTCATTTCTCTGCTCTAGTTCTTACAAGCCCAGAGCTCCTAGTAGCTTCTGCTGTTCGTCCTGTCACTGCGAGTGAAGCCTGTGAAACGTGACTCATCTGCTGTTCATCCTGTCACTGCGAGTGAAACCTGTGAAACGTGACTCATCTGCTGTTCATCCTGTCACTGCGAGTGAAACCTGTGAGACGTGACTCATCTGCTGTTCATCCTGTCACTGCGAGTGAAACCTGTGGAACGTGACTCTTTCTTCTCTGTCTCCGCTTTGTGAATAAAGCCTTGAGTTTACCCGCACCTGAATCCAGCCTGCTTTCTCCTGACACGCATAACATTTTTTTTCTCAAAAATACAATCATGTACATGCATGCATACATATTATTATAGCCCAGTTTGTGCTGATTACAGTGAGATTCGACTTTACCCATTTAGATATTTATAAGAAACTGAAAAAAGCACAAATGTCAGGGCATGACAAAACTTCTCCAGGCCCCAAAAATACCCTTATGGCGCTTTTCCACTACACAGTACCAGCTCGCATCGGCTCGCCTCGACTCGGCTCTGTTTGGTTTTCCACTGTGTAAAAGTTGTACCTGTACCGGCTTCCAGGTACTTTTTTTCGTACCACCTCCGGCGAGGTTCCAAGCGAGCTGAGGCGATACTATAATGTGACGTGAAAACACAGCAGACTGCTGATTGGTCAGAGAGAATCGTCACTATTCACTGCGTCATCATTACACGTGCCAGCAATAGTATCCAGATAGTATCCAGAATAACCCCGCCATTTTTAAAAAGTTTGGCCAGAGATTGCGTGATATATCCAATATATCCCGAGGATCAAAAACAACATGCACTCGATTTCCTCCATTGTCCTGTGTGTGTGGGTAGCGGGTTTGTGTCGCGTAGAAGATTACGTCACGGCAGTTTCCTGCAGCGTCGCTATGACAACCAGATACTATTGTGGAGGTACTATCTGCAATGGAAAACGGAGCGAAAAGCGAGCCGAGCCGAGGCGAGCCGAGTCGAGTCGAGCTGGTACTGGTAATGGAAAAGCGCCATTAGACTCCAGAGGGTTAAAGCCTCCTGCTTAAAATCTCCTCCCTAGCTCCTCCCTCCATTGTCTTAACCTAGAACTCTCTGCTGGCCCCCTCGTGGTTGCCCATCCTCTTCCCAAGTTCCCACATGTCCTTTCCTAAGTTGAATTTATGGTGCTTCCGGGAGGGGGCGATATATTAGGATTATGGACCTGTTTTGGTGTGTTTTCCCTCCCCATGTGCTCCTTGACCCAGTTTCTTCCTTGTTTGATTGGTTTCATGTGATTCAGGTGTGACTTGTCAATTGTCCTCATTACCCCTTGTATTTAAGTCCCTGTCTGTGCGTTCTGTCTTTGTTGGGTCTAACAGTGTGATGTACGTGTGTCTTCTCCCATTCCTGGTGGATTGCCCCTTGTGTGGATTCATTAAAGGCTGTTTATTCTAATCTACGTCTCCGTTGTTCACTCTGACACAGTGTGTGACAGAACTAAGGGGCCTGTAAGATGAAATGGTGGTTCAAAAAAGAACAAAAAAAAAAAAACTTAAAAGATGAAAAATCATATTTCAATGAAGTTGTGTGCTTTTCCTTCCTCTTTAAATTACTGCCATCACCCATTTTGCAGTAGCAAAATGTTTGTGACCAAATTCAGTTTTTTTAGGGAATACAAAAAGTTTTGCAAATAAATGCAAAAGCAGTGAAAAAATATTTTCCGTTTCAAACAATCCAATCACAGTCAATAATGTTGACCCACTTTGAGATGCTTGAGCTGAAGCTGAACACTGAACGAACAAAGTAAACTGTTCAGTGCTCACCCAAATGCATCCTTCACATATGAGATTAATCATCAAATGCATCAAATTTCAACTATGTGCTAGTAGTTAGTACGTGTAGGCACATTGTGATTGCGCTCTTTCCTTAACAACGCACTAAAACACAGACAATGAATAACTAAAACAGAGAATTAACCATAACAGCAAGATAAATAAAACTGTTATTTTGAACAATAAATTTTTGTGTCTATACAATAATAAGGGATTTATGTGCACATCAGTATTTTAGATATGTAGAGTAAAAATTATAGTTAAAAAAATTTTATGTTTAATGACACATTTATATTTCTGTCATGACAACTCTCGAATGGATCGGCATGGTAAATTGTACATGACAATGTTAATGTATTTAGTCTTGGAGGTATACAGTATATATGCTGCTGCTGCTGCTGCGGCCGAGCAAGTACAGAGACTTGCTACTGCCAAAATATCCATAACATGCTGCTGTGAGCATGTAAGAAATACTGCTGCTGCAAGTATAACATACATGAAATAACCCCCATATAACATACATTTATCACCTCTTAGCAGATCTACACAGATTGAGCTGGGGAAGGTGGAGGGTTTCTGATGTATGCTGCAAACTGCTATAGCAAGCACTAGTCATATATTTGAATGTTGAGCAGTGAAAACATTAGGGCCTTTCGGACCACAGGAACCTTTTTATAGTACCAGAACTAATTGTGGAACTACCCGCCGCAGGAACTAGGTGCGATTTTAGTACCGGACTGCCTCAAGAACCAAATTAGCTTCTACTCCGGAGCAGGGTCTAACCAGCACAACTGGTACTAACCGTGACCGTAAGTATACATTGATTGGCCAGACGAATTCTAAATCACCCTCACCTGCCATGATTTAAAACGCTGTGTAAACATTGTATCAATTTATTTCGCAAGTATGATGAACAGCTTTAGATGGACGGACGCTGAAGTGCAGGCACTTGTAGCAAATGTAGCACTTCTAGCACTTTACGTATACATCGACATTCCATGTCTATTATTGTGAAACCCGCGAGACACAACAAAAATACAACCCCGATCACAGCGTCCTCCATCCTTCTATTGTTAATGTTGTTCTTCTTTGTTAATTTAGTTGAACGGACACACAAATGAAATCGCGGTCGACTGGCTTCCATCACGTCCTAGTACACACGGTCGGTGCAAATGTCGTACCAGTACTTTAGAACTGTACATTTAGTTTTGGAACTAAAGCGGTGTGAAAGACCCTATTGTTTACCAATACAGGAGAGAACCAATCAGCTGTGTCGTGTAATGATGTCATTGGGTCAGATTGAGTTAAACCTATCAGACTGCGCTATATAGTTTAATGCTGATCTCTGTATATCTTTGTGTAATCTTCTTGTTTAAAATGGTCCATTCATGTGTGTATCTTGGTTGTTTAAATCTTTTGAAACCTAAAAGATTTCTTCCACTAGGAAAAAAATGTACCTGTCCAAATTGATTACGGAATGCGTGAAGTTGTTGACACACATCGCAGAGTTAGTGCAAGACTAGCATTTGTAGTTAAAAAGCATACCAATTTGTATTTATTTTTATTTATTTCTATAAAATGACGGATTGTTATGCTAGATATTACCAATATTCCTCCGCTGGGACCATGTAGAGCTCTTTGAGGCTGCATTGAAACTGCAGTTTGTTCCCTGTTGAAGTCCAGTAGATAAAAAAATACAAAAATAAATAATAATAATAATAATAATAATAATAATAATAATATATATCCTGAAATGTTTTCCTCAAAACCCCTCATTTCTTTTCAACTGAAGAAAGAGAGACATGAACATCTTGGATAACATGGGGCTGAGTAAATTATCAGGAAATATGACAGGATGATAAAATTAAAATTACCATTACAGGGGTTTGTCCTCAAAAAAATAAAAAATAAAATAAAAGAAGTATAAACATAATACTATGTATGACCATAAACTCAAGACTGAGGTCAGCTACTATGTCTAGCTATCACCCACATTATAACAGCAGCTCCGGTGAAATACTTTGAGCATAGCCAATGTTATTACTTCATTTAATTTTACATGATACTTAAAGCAGCAATGTGCAAGTCACACAATTGTATTTTGGCATGCCCTGTGCCTTGGGTGTATTGAAACTTCAATAATGATGCTAAAAGTAATAGCCACATAATTTGCCATTGTGGTGCTGTTGAAATGAGGACTCCTATTAGGACTGACTGACTCTACGCGGTGGCCAATTTCCTCACTCGTCAGAGTGGAATGTAATACATCTCAGGCAAATTTTTTGTCTCACCTCAAAATGTAGTAGACCCTGGAGGGGCTCTCCAGATTTCCGGGTAAATATTAGGAATTCATCTCAGCATAATTTGCCTACTCCGATTATTCCACTGTGGCCAAATCTGATTTGAATTTGTGGCATTCTGGTTGGCATTGCTGAGAGCTACGCCTGCAATTTGTTTCAACGACAGCCCCTATTATGGAGCATTTACTCTGATCTGCATGAATATTATGCTAATTAGGGACTCTGTCCCATCCCTGCTTTGATCAAACACAACCTCTACCTCATCTTCAAAGCTGCTTGGATAAACAGTGAAGTTGGGACACAGCATATGTGGAAGTATGTGATAAAGTGCTATGATTATTGATAAGTAGGCGGAACGGTTTCTGGAAAATGGGGAATTAAAAGGTGCCTAAATATAATGGAATGATTGACATTACTGTGCTTTTCAATATAATTTGATCAGCATATGTGTCTGTGTTTATATTCCCATAAATTCTGTTCTAAAAGAAAACATGCATAATGTTGGCTCCAAAGCATCTGGGATAAATGTAAAATGTAGTGTTATTTTTGAGAGTGCAAAATGTGTTCAAGTTTAATGCAGTGCCTCAAGGGAGAGTTTATATTGATGTTTTTTTTTTCCCCAGTTGCTCATTTATTATTGATGACTGCAGCAAAGCTTCTCATTAGGCATAATTAAATATCTTAGATGTGAATCAGAAATGATTGGCAGGGAACATGGTCAGTTGCGACAAACACCTGTACTCTGAAGCTCAGTCTATGACTTTCAAATCAAGCCTCATGCGAATAGAGCAATTTGCCGTTTAACAGTCTGAATTGCCTTTCTGCATTGCACTCCGAGGTGTTTACGAGGACATGTTATCATCGACTGACACCTTCTGAATGAAATATTACATTCAACATAAAACTAATTCAGTGTTTGTGAATTAAATTTGGTAACTGTGATTGTTGACAGTTTCTGAAAAAAAAAAAATCCACTATGGTTTTGCATTAGTATGAGTTCAAAGAACATAAATCATATGAGTGAAAAATTTGGATAACTGAAGGGTTGAATGACTAGGTAGATCTTCTCGAGAATCTGTAAGTTGGCACTCTTTGACTTGTGAAGCATTTATTTAAGTATTACAATGTGAGAGTCTGCTGGGACTGAAACAGTCAAAGTGATGCAGCTTTTTTTAGAGATTTTTCCTTTGGACCGTTTCATCTGAATAATCTCTCCTCAGGTCATGCATATTTAAATTGGGCTGAAAAAATTGCAATGGCCTAAAAATATATTTTATTGAATATGAGATAATCCTAAAAGTGGAGTGCTATGGAAAGGGATCTTGAAGGCAGTTTTTAGATCATGAGTCCATGCATGGGCTGTTGTCATTTAGCTGTTAAAATCTACTCACCAGCAGTCAATATAGGAATGATTCACCTGCAGATGAAAGTTCTGTCATCATTTATTGACCCCCATGTCATTCCAAACCTGTATGACTTTCTTTGTTTTATGGAAAACAGAAGGTAAATTCTGATGATTGTGCTGGTTGCTATTTTCTATACAGTATGCACTTACAATAAAGGAGACCGTATTTTAAACTTCAAAAGGGAATCAAAATATTACAGAAAGTGTTCATACTACTCATGCACTATATTCAAAGTCTAGAAGTGTGAAAGCTTTGTCAAGTCAAGTCAAGTCAAGTCAAATTTATTTCTGTAGCACTTTTCACAATACACACTGGGCTAGGTGCTAGCAGGCCCGGATTGGCTAATTGGGAGCACCGGGAAAATTAAATATATATATAAATATATATTATATTATTATTATTATTATTATTATTTTACCGCAGCCCCACTCTTTTTATTTATTATTTTACCACCATCCCACTATTTTTTATTTAATATTTTCTCGCAGAGACTGCAGCCTGCAAGTGATTATCTGTTGACTCGCTGGCCCCGTCCCCAACACGTCACCTTGCAAGTTGCTCAAAATATAAAAAAAGTGAGATAAAAATGGATAACAGAAAGCGGAAATGCGGCGCTGAAAAGTCCAGAATAAATAAGAAGAAAGCTTTGGAAACTGACACGGACAAATGTTCTAAGCTGAGCACATTCTTCCTCAACAAAAACAAACGGAGACGATGAGGCCGGTAAGTAAGCTAATGTTAAGGTAGTTAGGAGCAGTTCAAGATGCTAGCGACATTGCAAAACAACGTTGTTTGCAAACCACCGCTCATGTATCAAACTTTTTCTTGTAGCTCTTCAGCAGCTGCCGCCTTTAGTCCAGTTTGCTGCTAACAGTGAATAGCAAGGCCCAGTAACGTTACCAAGCTCCATTCATGAGCCCAACACACCAGAATGGGCAGGTAGAATTGTCATTCAGAAGAACTAATAGCAATGAAGAGCCCTGCTCAATGAAAAATGCCCTGAGATAATTAATGATACCTGATGATTCAGCAATACATTAATGAAACTGAGATGATACTGTCATTAGAAAGTGCAATACATTTTATTTTAATCTTTATTTTTTATTTTGTTTTATATGTTTTTATTAGATTTTTTTTCTTTATTTCAATGTTTGGATATTTATGAATACTAAATCTTAAAGAAAAGAGATTCTTACACTATCCTGTCATTTACTGTTCTAATAAATCTTCACTGTGAATTAAAACATAGGCTATTGTTTTTGCACTGAATTGGAAATGATGATGTTTTTAAAAATACAATGAATTACAAGGCTGTAGGGAATTATATTCTGAAGTTTTAATTACATTATTTTAATATAGTCAGTTGTGAACTAAAGTGGGCCGGTCTAAGGCATGAAACTCCAGGGCTGAAAAGGAGTCCCAATCCGGCCCTGGGTGCTAGTCTGTTTTGTGCCATTACATAATGTGCCAAAAAGCATGCATTAACCAATTTTACAGCTGTGTTTTTAATAGCTTGCCCCCGATAATTGTGCATCGTCAGCAGATCACCCACAGAATTTTCCTCTCCCATTGGTGCATTTATGGGAATGTCGAATCATGCTAATTTTAGTTTAAAGTCCCTGTAAAGTCAGTTCTGAGAATGTCATTGTTTCTGAATCCATTATAATGTCACAAATGTACTGATGAAACACATTACAAAGACTGTGAACTTATTAGTACTGAATAGTGGAGTTAGACCGTTAAACAGTTATTCACCAATTCTGTGTTCAGAATTTTTTGGGTGGGTGCTAAAAAGGGGGTTCAATGACACACTGGAACCCCAGAGCCATGGTCCCTCCCCAAACGCTATAACTAGAGCACATTCGCATCAGTTCACACGCTCAATCACGAGCTGTCAGAAATGTTAGTAACAAACCTAACAGAGGTTCTCATTTCCAGTCCTTGCGCCCACCAGCTCTGCATACTTTGCATGTCTCTTTTTGTTAACACAACTGATTCAGATAATCAGCTCGTTAGAAGTGAGCTCCATGCATTAACTGTGTTTCCGTTGACATGGTCCCTACACAGTGTTCATTGCTCCCTACTCCCTGAGCGGGTAAAATCTGTCTGTTGAAGTTTACTTCACTTCGGAACATTCATTCATGGATTTGCACTGCACATGCACAAGTGTGACATCATATACCTCAGTAAATAAATACAATTTAAATTCACATCTCAGACACTTCAATGCACTTTGAACAGAACATATTTGTTCGCTTCAAACTGGTATTATGGTGGAATATCCAGTGATGTCCTCTTCGCAGGGCACTTGCATTCGAATATAACAAACGTCTGAAGTGATAAGAGAATAATACGAAATGTAAAGAGCAGGAGGAGCCAGTGGACTGGAATTGAGAACCGCTGCACTAAGAGCATCCATTCAGGCTGTTGCGGTATTAAGAGGTGGCAGCTTTCCCGCAAGAAGGCATGGTTTCAGCGCAAAAAGCGGACACACCCCCAGAGTTTGAGTGCAGAGGATACCGCCCATTTTTCAAGATTTTGATCATTTATTTTATTTACTTGGCAATTTTGTCGTAATTCTAATATGGCTGAGTGGTTAATAATACATTTTTATGTGGTGTGACAAACTCAGAACACATAATAAATATTGTCTTTACAGGGACTTTAATAGATTTGGGCAATGATAAAGTTTACATTTTGCATCTGTACAAACAATCAAGTATTTGCTGCAGGTGTAAATCAATAAATTAGAATGCCGTGGAAAAGTTCATTTATTTCAGTATTCAACTTGTGTATTAAATAAATTCAATGCACACAGACTGAAGTAGTTTAAGTCTTTGGTTCTTTTAATTGTGATGATTCTGTCTCGCATTTAACAAAAAACCCACCAATTCACTATCTCAACAAATTAGAATATGGTGACATGCCAATCAGCTAATCAACTCAAAACACCTGCAAAGGTTTCAAGATCCTTCAAAATGGTCACTCAGTTTGGTTCACTAGGCTACACAATTATGGGGAAGACTGCTGATCTGACTGTTGTCAAGAAGACAGTCATTGACACCCTTCACAAGGAGGGTAAGCCACAAAAATGTATTGCCAAAGAAGCTGTGGCTGTTCACAGAGTGCTGTTTCCAAGCAGGTTAACAGAAAGCTGAATAGAAGGAAAAAGTGTGGAAGAAAAAGATGCACAACCAAATGAGAGAACAGCAGCCTTATGGGGATTATCAAGCAAAATCGATTCAAGAATTTAAATGAACTTCACAAGCAGTGTTGGGAAGGTTACTTTGGAAATGTAATAGGTTACAGATTACAAGTTACCCTGTTTAAAATGTAATAGTAGTGTAACTTTTTCAATTACTTTAGTAAAGTAATGTAACTAATTACTTTTGAGTACTTTTTGATTACTTTTTAAATTTGTGAAAATTAAATAATAATAAATAAAAGCATATACATCAACTTAAATACAGTTATCTAATAAGCATGTGTCATATTCTGTATAATAGACTCCTGAAACATTGGTGTTTTTTTTTAAACTGCTGTCTCTGTATATGATGATAGTTTTCTCAAAATAAGTAAAATGCATGAAGTGACAGAGCAGTTCTAGAAATTATGTTTATGTGCTCGTGTACTCCTATATTGAGATTGCAGAGGTTGAAAACACTGCGAGCTTCAGTAGGCCTATCTGTAGTAAATGAAACCATGTCTTTGCCATTAATTTACAGGAGGGGCGGACTGGGAAAAAAATTCAGACTGGAAAATTCAAACTCATACAAACAAATTCATGGACAAAACTATTTTTTGTATGGACCTGACATAAAAAAGGTTTAAATCTTTAATTTGGGGACATGCAAAATAATTAAAAGTTATCTCCTGAACTGCACCTTCACTTCCATTTTTCTCTTCAGTCTCTTTATTTTGCCCTGTTATCCATTTCTCTCATGACTTACTCAAGATTGAAAAAAACTATACTTTACAATACAATACCCTACAATACTACAATATCTTTATAGAAAAATCCTAATACTGTACACAAGTCATGTTTTTCCCTTACAAAAATTGACCATGCTTTTATTAGCCTATATAAAAGTAAAATAACCTTGTTTTGTTTTTTGTTTTGCAAATGGATTTGTATTTATTTTTAAATAAATACATTTGTAAAATAATTTTACATTTTTGGTTACAACAGTTAAACAATAGTAACCATTTTCTCTGGATTTATAGTAAAATAATAAAACGTTAATAATAACGTTTAAAATAATGTACAATGTATGTATAATTATAATAATAATAACATGTCCTTTATATAGTATTTTGAGTGATGACTGGTGAGCAACGTGCTGCTGCTTGATTAAATAAATAAAAAAACAAAGACAAAAAAGCATCTTTACAGATGAAACTGACCTGAAACCCTGAACAGGAGTTCTGCTTCTCTGCTCCAGCTGTGCGCTTCCACAGTCCACTCTATTCTCTCTCTCTCTCTCTCTCTCTCTCTCTCTCTCTCTCTCTCTCTCTCTCGCATTGATTACTCTGAGTCTGATCCAAACCGTTTGGCAGAGGCGCGGAGAGCGCGCAAGTCATGACTAACACTTCATGACTTATTAGAGATTTAATTATTAAATGGCGGATTCGCAAATGATCGCTTTAGTACATTCGGCAGGCAATTATACAATAATGATATTAAAATAGAGGGCCAAATCGGCTGCCAGGCCACCGGGAATTGTCCCGGTTCTCCCGGTGTCCAGTCCGCGCCTGATTTCCACAGACACGCGGAACGTGCAGGAGTCATACTGTATATTGCATTTTTGGGGCTTGATATTCACAGACACTAGTCGATGTCATGTTATGATTCAAGTGTACTGACCTAGTTTTGATTTAGTCATCCAAAATGTGGCATATTGCGTCCGCGTTAGGCGTTCCGTTTTTATGATTGGATTCTACGAACCAGACTGTATTTCCGCATCCCGGAAATTATTAGGGCGGTATGTCTCAGAATAGTCAGTGCAATTTGGGAAAGAAATCAGTTAAATCTGTATGTGGATGTGTGCAAATATTCAAATGTAATCCCCTTTGTAATTGTTAAAAATGTCATAAGTAACTGTAATTTAATTACTCATTTTTTCTTAGTAACTGTAACTTATTACAGTTACAATAATTTTGTAATTAAATTACGTAACGCCATTACATGTAACTAGTTACTCCTCAACACTGTTCACAAGGAATGGACTGAGGCTGGGGTCAAGTTTGTGAATTTGGCTACAGTTGTTGTATTACTCTTGTTGAGCCTTAAAGGGTTAGTTCAGCCAAATATTAAAATTATGTAATTAATAACTTACCCTCATGTTGTTCCAAACCCGTGAGACCTCCGTTTATCTTTGGAACACAGTTTAAGATATTTTAGATTTAGTCTGAGAGCTCTCAGTCCCTCCATTGAAGCTGTGTGAACGGTATACTGTCCATGTCCAGAAAGGTAAGAAAAACATCATCAAAGTAGTCCATGTGACATCAGAGGGTCAGTTAGAATTTTTTGAAGCATTGAAAATACATTTTGGTCCAAAAATAGAAAAAACTATGACTTTATTCAGCATTGTCTTCTCTTCCGTGTCTGTTGTGAGAGCAGTTTGGGATATCCGGTTCGTGAACGAATCATTCAATGTAACCAGATCTTTCACCAAATCGAACTGAATCGTTTTAAATGGTTCGCGTCTCCAATACGCATTAATGCGCTATTTTTGGACCCAAATTTATTTTCGATGCTTTAAAAAATTCTAACTGACCCTCTGATGTCACATGGACTACTTTGATGATGTTTTTCTTACCTTTCTGAACATGGACAGTATACCGTTCACACAGCTTCAATGGAGGAATTCAGCTCTCTGACTAAATCTAAAATATCTTAAACTGTGTTCCAAAGATAAACGGAGGTCTTACAGGTTTGGAACAACATGAGGGTAAGTTATTAATAACATAATTTAGATTTTTGGGTGAACTATCCCTTTAAGCCTCTTGTTGCCCAGTGGTCTTTTCAGATGAGAGCAAGTTTTGTATTTCATTTGGAAACCAAGGTCCTAGAGTCTGGAGGAAGGGTGGAGAAGCTCATAGCCCAAGTTGCTTGATGTCCAGTGTTAAGTTTGCACAGTTTGTGATGATTTGGGGTGTAAATGTCATCTGCTGGTGTTGGTCCATTGTGTTTTTTGAAAACCAAAGTCACTGCACCCATTTACCAAGAAATTTTGGAACACTTCATGCTTCCTTCTGCTGACCAGCTTTTTGAAGATGCCTATTTCATTTTCCAGCAGGATTTGGCACATGCCCACACTGCCAAAAGCACCAAAAGTTGGTTAAATACCATGATGTTAGTGTGCTTGACTGGCCAGCAAACTTAACGGACCTGAACCTCATAGAGAATCTATGGGGTATTGTCAAGAGGAAAATGAGAAACAACAGACCAAAAAATGCAGATGAGCTTAAGGCCACTGTCAAAGAAACCTGGGCTTCCATACCACTTCAGCAGTGCCAAAAACTGATTGCCTCCATGCCACGCTGAATTGAGGCAGTAATTAAAGAAAAGGGAGCCCCTACCTAGTATTGAGTACATGTACAGTAAATGAACAAACTTTCCAGAAGGCCAACAATTCACTAAAAATGTTTTTGGTAACACTTTCTATTGCCGCTGTGACGAGTGGGGCGGGGCCGAGGGACATGGGAGCGAGGCCGGTGGAGTGATTGGAGATAAGCTACACCTGTTCGACCCGCCGGTCTCGAGGCCCACGGAGGAGATGGAAGGATATAAAACTGGAGCGACGACAGTGAAGGACGAGAGAGGACCAGGCCTGGGCTTTTAGTTGTGTTTTGGTTTTTATTTGCGCGCACCAGTCGTCCGTGAGGGGCTGGTGCGCTGTTTTGTGTTTATTTTGCTTTATTAAAATGTTGTTTTGATTGTCCGCCGGTTCCCGCCTCCTTCTTCCGGATGAATATGAAAGGTTTTATCATTACAGCCGCGTTTCCACCGAAATTACCCGGAACATTTGTACCAGGAACTTTTTTTCCCAGGAACTTTTTTCCCCCCAGACCTGTTGCTTTCTGCGTTTCCACCGCGGTGTAAAGTACCGGGAAGATTAGGCAAATAGACTGGTGACGTAGGTCTGCGCGCGTTTCTCAAAACAAATGAAGCTGATTTTGGATGTGCATCCTCCTCGGTAATTCAGACTTTGTGCATTCGTCTCGGGAGTGTGATGTCCACGACGAGCAAGTCCGGTAAATCTGTAAACAGCAGTGTACTTGATAAATTCAGTCAGCTGACCATGGCTACTGCAATTTTCCTCTCTGTATATTTACAATAAAAAGAAATAGGATATCAAATACCACTGCCTCCTTTCGTTTTCATTTTAACATAAGAACAGCTGCAGAAATGTACTTAGTTCAGGGATATGTGTGTGTGTGTGTATATATATATATATATATATATATATATATATATACAGCCATTACAATGAAACGAAATATTATATAAATTTGCCTTTTTTATTTTCATTTTAACATATAGATAAATTGAATACAGACCAAAAGAAAACCTGTTAGATTTACCCCGCAGCTGAATTATATTTTATGTTTAACCATTAAAGAGAAATCAGAGCCAGCGGCACACATCAGAAGGTCTAGCCGAGGGGAGGCTGCTTCTCGGCGGATAGATGATCACTGAGCTCTCGCTGATTGCGTGGAGCTGACCGTCTCTGAGATCGGCAAAAATAGGCGCTGTCTTTATAAATAAACCACAGATTTGAGTTTTAAACAACTACATTCTCGCCTGAAATACTTTTAAAATTACATTTCATGACACAATAACACTAATATTTTGAAAATGATCCGAATAAATGCTGCTTGAACTCAGCTGACCATGGCTACTGCAATTTTCCTCTCAGTATATTTACAATAAAACGAAATCGGATATCAAATACCACTGCCTCCTTTCGTTTTCATTTAAACATAATAACAGCTGCAGAAATGTACTTAGTTCAGGGATATGTGTATATACAGCCATTACAATGAAACTAAATATTATATAGATTCGCCTTTTTTATTTTCATTTTAACATAGGCTATAGATAAATTGAATACAGACCAAAGATAACCTGTTAGATTTGCCCAAAACGTATTATATTTTATGTTTAACCACTAAAGAGACATCAGAGCCAGCGGCACATATCAGAAGGTCTAGCCGAGGTGAGGCTGCTTCTCGGCGGATAGATGATCACTGAGCTCCCGCTGGTCGCGTGGAGCTGACCGTCTCTGAGATCGGCGAAACACATTTTTAAATAGGCGCTGTCTTTATAAATAAACCACAGATTTGAGTTTTAAACAACTACATTCTCGCCTGAAATACTTTTAAAATTACATTTCATGACACAATAACAGTAATATTTTGAAAATGTTGATCCGAATAAATGGTGGTTGAACTCAACCAATGCTGCGTGAACTCAACCAATCAGGATGTTTAGCGCCCAAGTCCCGCCCCCGAAAGTTCCGGAACTTTGAAAAAGTACCACCTTCGCCAGCAGGGACTTTCTGAGGGGCATTTTTTTACCCGGAACTTTATTTAGTTCCTGGTTCCTGCGGTGGAAACACACCGAGTACCAGGCCAAAGTCCCTAGTTCCTGGGTAAAGTTCCTGCGGTGGAAACGGGGCATATGAAGCCCATATTTATAATACATTATAACGGTATTCTTAAGGCATTATAATGAATGCATAATGCATTATAAAAAAACCTTATAACATGTTGTATCATCTCATGAATACTCATAAGATTTTAATTTTAATATATTATAATATTTACTTATTTGTGGTTATAGCTTTTAAGAGTATGATGATTTATAACACAATAAACACGTTGTATCCCTTATTACAATGGATTATATTTCTCATAGTTATAATGTATTATAAGTCTCATATCTTGCCATTTTTCTTATGCTACTTTACAAGACCATTTATAAGTAGTAGTAATAATGGCCTTATGAAGTATTCAAATTTGTTGAGATGGTGAATTGGTGGGTTTTTGTTAAATGTGAGCCAAAATAATCAAAATTAAAAGAACCAAAGACTTAACCTACTTCAGTCTGTGAGCATTGAATTTAATACACAAGTTTCACAATTTGAGTTGAATTACTGAAATAAATTAACTTTTCCACGACATTCTAAATTTACTGAAATGCACCTGTATATAGTTTATATTGTTTTACATGAGTTTACTTTTATTTTTTTTATTATATAATAAATAAAAATAAATCAGACAGAATAGAAAACGGATAGAGCAAGCTATTGTTAGAGGCTTTTTTTGCTTTTGTTAATTGTATAATTAAAAGAAAAGGAATAGATAGAATAGAACAAGAATAGAGAAGCTACTGTTAGGTTTTATTACTTTTTAAAGAAAACAAACAGTTAGTAAATGAATAGAGTGCAAGTCTAAAAGGGGCAAGTTTTTTAAAGAATAGAATAGAGATTGCTAGATTTAGATTGCTAGAGTTAGAGGGTTAAATAAAGATGGAAGAGATGTGTTTTTAGCCGATTCTTGAAGATGGCTAAGAATACCAGCTGCTCGGATTGAGTTGGGCAGGCCTTTCCACCAGGACGGAACATTTAATTGAAATGTCCTTGAAAGTGATTTTGTGCCTCTTTTGGATGGCACAATAAAGTGATGTACACTTGCAGAATGCAAGCTTTTAGATGGCACATAAGTCTGAAGTAATGACTTTAGGTGAAGGGGTGCAGAGCCAGTGGTGGTTTATATATAACAAGACAATTTTGTTTGCATCTTACATGCATGATTAAGTTTCGCATAGCATCACATTGTACAAAGTTATATAAATGCAAAATGTAAGTAAAGGTCAACAGTTGAAGCAAAATGTGTTTATCACATACTCATTTTTGTTCATTTTCACAGTTTAGCTTTGCATGTTATTAGCATGTACTTGTCCATTTATGTGTTTATTTATTTATTTATTTTTGATAGAGAAACTGGAGAACATCCTGATGATTTCAGACTTGGTTTTCTTGTTATCAAGATTTTTTTATATATATATTAGGTTGAAAAAGAGTCCTGATGCACTTTGGGACTCTAGTTGGTCTCTGCTGAAGTGAGTTTCGAATCAGAGGATCTTGACGGGACTAGCACAAACTTAGGGTGGTTTTTAAGGCTCTCAGCTCAGCATTTTCTCCTGGAATTCCTGAATCTAAAAGAACCACAAACTGAAGGTGGGTTACTGAGGTGAGGCCATTGAGGTCTGAGAAGGTTCATGCCTCTCAGGATGGGCTTGTCCAATGAGAAAGGCTGATATTCCAAGTGGGAGGTTGGAATTAATGAAGAGTTTTACAACCCTTTGTGTGAAAGCATGGAATTTGCAAAATGGAACTCGAGTGGGGTTCAAGAGAAGAATCTAAGCTCTTCGGAGTGTACTGAGGTGTTGCTTCCTTCAACACTACTAACCCCATCCAAGTGAATAATTACACAACCATGATCAAAAGACCTCCACTGTAATATTCTTCTCTGTGTCTGAGATTTTTGGGATTAAATTAAACTGAAAACCCACAGACAGGAGAAGTTATTTGATGTACCTATTCACCTCTGATTTGCCCCAGGAACTAATAAATGGCAAAATATGGTGACTGCAAAGAAGCAGAGACCTCAGATTTAACACTTTAAATATAAACAAAAGTTGTTTCCTGAAACATACATCACTTTTCTTTCCTTTCTATTACATCAAGTAGTTTTTCTTCATTTGAAAATACAATTTTGTCCATTATAAACAATATAAAGACTACCTCATTACGTTGTAAAAGAGAAGATCATTCTATTACCATAGAAGAAAGTCCCCAGTGAATTATAATTGATGCATCACAATTATAGCCTTATTTTTTTATTATAGCCTTATTTTTTATTAACAGAAAGCAGTATTTTTTAGTATTAGCTTTTAATGAACCTAATACTGTCAGGATAACAGAGGATAATTTGGTATAGACTGTGTGAAAGCCATAGTTCACAAGGAGACTGTAGGTAGAGGAGTTTTTACACCTTTATAGATTATGTTATATGATCAATAAATGGTGATGGACAAAGTACACTAATAGTATAATCTATTAGCTACACATAAACCCCCCCCCTTTTTACTTAAGTACCATATATGGGTGTCATGCCATAAAATATTTTTAATACAGCTGACTTTGTATTTAATCCAAATTTAATAACAATATTGTAAGTTACAAATTAGCACAAATAGCACTTTCATGTTACAGAGAGCAAAGAACATTTACATTTACAGTCTAGCCAGAGCTCAGACACTCTCAAAAACTCCCATTAAAATCACTGAGGCTGTTTACACTGTGAAATTAATGTCTTAACTTACATTTGTACACACATCTGCACTTAGTTGTTTCTGATGAGAGAATTCGGCAGA
Organism: Carassius carassius; assembly: GCF_963082965.1. Lineage (NCBI taxonomy): Eukaryota > Metazoa > Chordata > Actinopteri > Cypriniformes > Cyprinidae > Carassius > Carassius carassius. Next base: position 20,452,933 of record NC_081774.1, on the reverse strand, counting down.
TAATTCAGTCAGCGAGCGAGTAAACAAAACACCGCATTTCAGTGATGACTCATCTGAATGTCTCTGATTGGCCATTGCATTCATATGCTCTACAGAATCGTGTGCGATTGGTTAATGCAGCGCTGTACAAACGTCTGTCTCTGGCTCAGCGCCAGCCAGCAAATGCAGGTTTGAATTTAGCAGTTGATGTTGTGCCGCACTGAACGATTTAACCATAATGGTGTGATTGTATCAAATATAAAAAAATTATATTATATACTTTTTTTTTTTTTTTTTGGAAGCTGCATTCAAAATCCACTTGGCTCAGAAATCTGAGGGGCCCCCTCACTTTGAATGGGCATGACGCCTCTGGGTGGAGGTCCTTCCCAACAAGTACTGCAGCCTCCACACCTGCCAAACAACAGCAGCCCCTCGTGCCTTCATTAAAGGTCCCGTTCTTCGTGATCCCATGTTTTAAACTTTAGTTAGTGTGTAATGTTGTTGTTAGAGTATAAATAATATTTGTAAAATTCTAAAGTTCAAAGTTCAATGCCAAGCAAGATATTTTATTTTACAGAATTCGCCTACAAAAACGACCCGTTTGGACTACATCCCTCTAGTTCCTGCAGGAATGACATCACTAAAACAGTTTTTTGACTAAGCTCCGTCCACATCAATACACAAAAAAGGGGGCGTGGCCTTGTTGCGCTCCGATGGAGAAGAGGATGAGCTGCGTTTGTGTTTGTCGCCATGTCGTCGAAACGCTGTTATTTTAATCTCGGAGTCCAATCACCTTTGTTTGGCCTTCCCAGGGACGCTGTACTTGGAGATTAATGGTTACAATTTATGTTTAACTCGGTTCCCGAAAATTATAATCCACATGTAAAACTATGTGCAGCACATTTTGCTGAGGACAGCGATCTTCCTCAATCTCAATCAGTTTAATGCCGGATTCGCACAAAGATTATTCTTGAAAGACAGAGCAGTATCCTCTTTGTCTGGAGAAGGTGTTGTTTATGGCTCACAACCGGTAAGTGTATTTTATTATTTAAATTGGTGCGTTTAACAGTTTCTGTAACTTATTACACAAAGGGCAACGCTGTTTAGCTTCGTTAACTAGATGTTAAGGCTGTGCAAAAAAATCAAATGCGATTTTCATGCGCATCTCGTCAGTGATTATAAGTACATCTCCAGCAGTTTTTAAAACAAATCCTGCCCACTTGCTTCTCAAAACTAGTCCAATCGCTTTTTCAGGAGGGCAGCGAGCACTCAGCTGATGTCGAATCACAACACAGGAACCGCTGGCACAATCAGAACTCGCTACGTATTTCTGAAGGAGGGACTTTATAGAACAAGGAAGTCATCAGCCCGTTTTTATGACAGTGAAAACAGCGGTATACAGATAGGTGAATTGTGTGAAAAATACTGTTTTTTTACATGTGAAACATGAACACATGTTATATTGCACACTGTAAACACAATCAAAGCTTCAAAAAAAGCACGAAAAAAGGGACCTTTAAGACAGAGCAGTCACTTATCTCTTCTTTGCTCTATTATAAGTTCCAAAAGTGAACGTGAGGGGCGCTGACACTCATTTTAGATCTGCATGGTCAATGTCTTTTTACACAAACATATTTATAATTGATTGTCTGCTCAAAGATTTTAGGGAAATTTTGTCAATGAATTTGGACATAAAGGTTTGGAACAATATAAGGGTGTATACAATAAAATGATGACAAAAGGTAAATGTTTGAAAAAAGTAAATACACTCTAGGATATTTTGTTATATTGTGGAGGACAGCAGTCTATAAGAGTTTTGTATCTTTTCTCATTAGATTTTAGCATGCTTCTAGGACACTAATTGTTTTGTTTACTGTGTTTACCCTGGTAAACACGTGCTGAAGTCGCATTTGTTCTTATGCATATTTGCATACTTGATCTTGGAAACAGTCAAGCAGTAGAAGAGTACAGCAGTCTGTAAGTGTTTTGTATCTTTACTCATTAGATTGTAGCATGGCTATCGTTGCTAGGACACATTGTTTTGTTTATTGTGTTTACCGTGGTAAACACGTGCTGAAGTCGCCTTTGTTATCGTACATATTGTGTGGCTTTGCAGTTTTGGTTTAATAGTAATTGTAGGAGGTTGGTAAAAATGAATGTGCTCAAAATACATGACTACATGGGTAGAGGAAAAAAAACACCCCTTAAAATTTTGGTGGTATTTGTACTTTAAAAATACTAATTACTAATATTAATTTGTGTAAACTCATTGTCTTCATTTTCATTCATCAGTTAATTATGTGCGAGTCAGAATCAATTAAATATTGCTGATGACTGCAGTCAGTACTCCTCTGTCTCACAGCATCTCTTTTCATTCTGCAGCTTCTCTTTTCATTCTACAGTGCTGGCCAGAGTCTTACATTTAACTTAACCACTCAGACTTCCCAGACTTGAGGCGGGTAACATAAGGCGTGGCCAGCTGTATTCAATTAAGTGGAATCAGGGAAGTATATATTTGCTCAATACACTGTGGCAGCCCTCGTGTGAAGACCGTTGGCTGTCGGCCACCAATATATAGTGATATTCTCAATGTTACCCAGAAAACAGGATACAGGTTTAACTCTTTTGAAATACTTCTGCTAAATGTTACACTGTCAGACATGCAAAAGAAATCTAATGTATCTCTTGCTCTGGCTACTGTGTATAGACCACCAGGGCCGTATACAGAATTCCTAAAAGAATTTGCAGATTTCCTCTCAGACCTTCTAGTTACAGTTGATAAGGCGCTAATCATGGGAGATTTTAATATTCACGTTGATAATGCAAATGATACATTAGGACTTGCGTTTACTGACCTAATAAACTCCTTTGGAGTCAAGCAAAATGTCACCGGGCCCACTCATCGTTTTAATCATACACTAGATCTAATTATATCGCATGGAATCGATCTTACTGCTATAGATATTGTACCCCAATGTGATGATATTACAGACCATTTCCTTGTATCGTGCATGCTGCGTATAACTGATATTAACTATATGTCTCAGCGTTACCGTCTGGGCAGAACTATTGTTCCAGCCACCAAAGACAGATTCGCAAATAACCTGCCTGATCTATCTCAACTGCTATTTGTACCCAAAAATACACATGAATTAGACGAAATGACTGACAACATGGGCACTATTTTCTCTAATACATTAGAAGCTGTTGCCCCCATCAAATTGAAAAAGGTTAGAGAAAAACGTACTGTGCCATGGTATAACAGTAATACTCACTCTCTCAAGAAAGTAACTCGTAGTCTTGAACGCAAATGGAGAAAAACTAACTTGGAAGTTTTTAAAATTGCATGGAAAAACAGTATGTCCAGCTATAGACAGGCTCTAAAAACTGCTAGGGCAGAGCATATCCACAAACTCATTGAAAATAACCCAAACAATCCAAGGTTTTTATTTAGCACAGTGGCTAAATTAACAAATTACCAGACGCCACCTGATTCAAATATTCCACCAACGTTAAATAGTAATGACTTTATGAATTTCTTCTCTGATAAAATAGATAACATTAGAAATACAATAGCGAATGTAGATTCTACAGCGTCTAACACTTCAGTTTCATCCATCGCACCCAAAGATAAACTGCAGTGCTTTACAAATATAGGACAGGAAGAGCTAAATAAACTTATCACTGTATCTAAACCAACAACATGTTTATTAGATCCTGTACCCACTAAATTACTAAAAGAGCTGTTACCTGTAGCCGAAGAACCGCTTCTCAATATCATTAACTCGTCGTTATCTTTAGGTCACGTCCCAAAACCATTCAAGCTGGCGGTTATCAAGCCTCTTATTAAGAAACCAAAACTAGATCCTAGTGTACTGGCAAATTATAGGCCTATTTCAAATCTTCCATTTATGTCTAAAATTTTAGAAAAAGTTGTGTCTGCTCAATTGAGCACCTTCCTGCATAAAAATGATCTGTATGAAGAATTTCAGTCAGGTTTTAGGCCCCACCATAGCACAGAAACTGCACTTGTTAAAATTACAAATGACCTGCTTCTTGCGTCAGATCAAGGCTGCATCTCATTTCTAGTCTTACTTGATCTTAGTGCTGCGTTCGACACCATAGATCATGACATACTCATAGATCGATTACAAAACTATACAGGTATTCAAGGGCAGGCTCTAAGATGGTTTAGATCCTACCTGTCCGATCGCTACCATTTTGTTTACTTAAATGGGGTGTCATCTCATTTATCATCAGTAAAATATGGAGTGCCACAAGGATCCGTCCTAGGTCCCCTTCTATTTTCAATATACATGTTGCCCCTTGGTAATATTATTAGAAAATACGGAATAAGCTTCCACTGTTATGCTGATGATACTCAGCTATATATTTCAACGAGACCAGATGAAACTTCCCAATTATCTAAGCTAACAGAGTGTGTTAAAAATGTAAAAGATTGGATGACAAATAATTTTCTCCAATTAAATTCGGATAAGACAGAGATATTAATTATTGGACCAAAAAACACCACACAGAATCTTGTAGATTACAATCTGCAACTAGACGGATGTACTGTTACTTCCTCTACAGTCAGAAATCTGGGTGTTATATTAGACAGCAATTTGTCTTTTGAAAATCATATTTCCAATGTTACAAAAACTGCATTCTTCCATCTTAGAAACATTTCCAAGCTACGAAACATGTTATCTGTTTCTGATGCAGAAAAGCTAGTTCATGCATTCATGACCTCTAGACTGGACTATTGTAATGCACTTCTAGGTGGTTGTCCTGCTTCGTCAATAAACAAGCTACAGGTAGTCCAAAATGCAGCAGCTAGAGTCCTTACCAGGTCAAGAAAATATGATCATATTACCCCAATTTTACAGTCTCTGCACTGGCTACCTATTAAGTTCCGTATCTGTTACAAATTATCATTACTTACCTATAAGGCCCTAAATGGTTTAGCTCCTGCGTACCTAACTAGCCTTCTACCACGCTACAACCCATCACGCACCCTAAGGTCACAAAACGCTGGACTTTTGGTAGTTCCTAGGATAGCAAAGTCCACTAAAGGAGGTAGATCTTTTTCACATTTGGCTCCCAAACTCTGGAATAGCCTTCCTGATAATGTTCGGGGTTCAGACACACTCTCTCTGTTTAAATCTAGATTAAAAACGCATCTCTTTCGCCAAGAATTCGAATAATGTATCTCTTAAATTGTGAGTGTAGTTGCATCTGCATTTTTATTCTTTAGCTTGGGTTAAACTAATTTTACTTTGTTGGATCAGCAGCTATGCTAATGATGTCTCTATCTTGTTTCTATGTTTTGCCACGGGATTTACATCCCGTGGTAACTAGGATTTACACAAGCTCCAGTCTGGATCCAGAACACCTGAGAAGAGATGATGCTGACCCTCAGAGGACCCCAGATGATCCTAACCTTGAATCAACAAACAGAACTAACAATTATTGCTACATGTGTGACTGCATCATATAATTACTATTAATTAATAATATTGATAGTTCATCATCTAGCTGACTACGTCTTGTATTATTATTATTATTTTTATTTTTCTAAAATCCTGTCAAACGTGCACAAACTACTAGCTACTACTAAATATTGTAGAAACATAATTTTCTGTAAAGTTGCTTTGTAACGATTTGTATTGTAAAAAGCGCTATACAAATAAACTTGAATTGAATTGAATTGAATTGACTCTATCTGTGCGACTCCACCGACAAGGCACTTGAATATTGCGTACCCACCTTTGTTTATTTTTTTGTATAACATGTTCTCATCTACTTGTTCTAGTCAATTGTACTCAATATGTGCTTTCAAATCTCTACTATTACAACTAACACTCATAAACGGACTGTACGTTGGAGGCAGCTCAATCATAATAATCTGCATACTGTCCCTATGTCCTTCACTACTTTACTCTCTACTCCAATTGGTCTTTGGAACTGCCAATCTGCTGTAAACAAAGCCAAACAAAGGCTTTTTTTCATCTATTGCTAATAATTCAAGTCTAAACCGCATGGCCCTAACTAAGACTTGAATCAAATCTAAGGACACTGCCACTCCTGCAGCCCTCTCTACTAATTTCACTTTTTCCCACACCCATCAACCATTTGGGAGGGGTGGGTCTACTTATTTCAAGAGAATGGAAATTTGATAGTCTATCATCTCTTAAAATGAGATCACTCGCAATTACTATTACCCAACCTGTTATAATCCATTTTGTAGTTATTTATCATTCCCCAGGTCAACTGGGTAACTTCCTAAATGAGTTGGATGTGTTACTCTCAAACTTTCCTTCAGGAAGGTATTTTTCTGGTACTGCTCGGTGACTTCAAAATCCACCTAGATAAACCACAGGCTGCTGACTTCAACACTCTGCTTGCCTCATTTGACCTCAAGTGTCTAATACAGCTATTCACAAATCAGGTAACTAGTTGGGCCTTATCTACCACTTCCTCATCACTTCTAACCTCACACTGACTCTGGACACAATGCACAATGCTCCGCAGGTCACATTTCAGTGAAACCTACACTCGCTCTCTCCCATTCACCTATTCTCTATGGTTTCATCGTCAGTCTTCATCCATTCATACTTATTCTCTCTCCTCCTTCTCTCCACTCTCGCTTGATCATATCCCCACTCACCTCCTTCAAGGTCATTTCTTCTTCAGTTTATACCCACGCTCACTCAGGTTATCAACACCTCTCTTCACTCTGGTACATTTCCCACAGCATTCAATCAGGCTCGGTTAACCCCACTGCTTAAGAAAACCTCTCTAAATCCAGCACTATTAGAAAACTGCATACCAGTATCCATTCTTCCGTTCATTGCAAAGACACTTGAGCTATTTGTGTTCAACCAACTCTCTATGTTTCTTGCACAGAACAACCTAATGGACAGCAACCAACAGTGTTGGGAAGGTTACTTTGGAAATGTAATAGGTTACAGATTACAAGTTACCCTGTTTAAAATGTAATAGTAGTGTAACTTTTTCAATTACTTTATTAAAGTAATGTAACTTATTACTTTTGAGTACTTTTTGATTACTTTTCTAAATTTGTGAAAATTAAAGAATAATGAATAAAAGCATATACATCAACTCAAATACAGTTATCTAATAAACATGTGTCGTATTCTGTGTAATAAACTCCTGAAACATTGGTGTTTTTTTTGCTGTCTCTTTGTATATGATATGATGATAGTTTTCTCAAAATAAGTAAAATGCACATGAAGTGACACAGAACAGTTCTAGAAATTATGTTTATGTGCTCGTGTACTCCTATATTGAGGTGGCAGGGGTTGAAAACACTGCAAGCTTCAGTAGGCCTATGTGTAGTAAATGAAGCCATGTCTTTGCCATTAATTTACAGGAGGGGCGGACTGGGAAAAAAATTCAGACTGGAAAATTCAAACTCATACAAACAAATTCACGGACAAAACTATTTTTTGTATGGACCTGACATAAAAAAGGTTTAAATCTTTAATTTGGGGATATGCTAAATAATTAAAAGTTCTCTCCTGAACTGCACCTTCACTTCCATTTTTCTCTTCAGTCTCTTTATTTTGCCCTGTTATCCATCTCTCTCATGACTTTAATACTCAAGATTGAACAAAACTATACTTTACAATACAATACTCTACAAAACTACAATATCTTTATAGAAAAATCCTAATACTGTACACGAGTCATGTTTTCCTTACAAAAATTGACCATGCTTTTTTTAGCCTATATACAATAACCTTTTTTTTTTGTTTTGTTTTTTGCAAATGGATTTGTATTTATTTTTAAATAACTCAATTTGTAAAATCATTTTAATTTTTGGTTACCACAGTTAAACAATAGTAACTATTTTCTCTGGATTTATAGAAATATATTAAAACGTTAATTTTCGTAAGGGTTGTGTTGTTGTCTGTCCGTAGCTCCCCCTAAACCTATTAAAAAAATCTGATTGTTTTTCAGCTAAATTACTACTGTAACATTACAACTGATAATAATGATGTCCTTTATATAGTATTTTGAGTGATGACTGATGAGCAACGTGCTACTGCTTGATTAATTAAATAAAAAAACAAAGAAAAAAAAGCATCTTTACAGATGAAACTGACCTGAAACCCTGAACAGTATAGTTCTGCTTCTCTGCTCCAGCAGTCCACTCTCTCTCTCTCTTGCATTGATTACTCTGAGTCTGATCCAAACCGTTTGGCGGAGGCGCGGAGAGCGCGCGAGTCATGACTAACACTTCCTGATTTATTAGAGATTTAATTATCAAACGGCGGATTCGCAAATGATCGCTTTAGTACATTCGGCAGGCAATTATACAATAATGATATTAAAATAGCGGGCAAAATCGGCTGCCAGGCCACCGGGAATTGTGCCGGTTCTCCCGGTGTCCAGTCCGCGCCTGATTTCCACAGACACGCAGAACGTGCAGGAGTCATATATTGCATTTTTGGGGCTTAATATTCACAGACACTAGTCCATGTCATGTTTTGATTCAAGTGTACTGACCTACTTTTGATTTAGTCATCCAAAATGTGGCATATTCCGTCCGCGTTAGGCATTCCGTTTTTATGACTGGATTCTACGAACCAGACTGTATTTCCGCATCCCGGAAATTATTAGGGCGGTATGTCTCAGAATAGTCAGTGCAATTTGGGAAAGAAATCAGTTAAATCTGTATGTGGATGTGTGTAAATATTCAAATGTAATCCCCTTTGTAATCGCTAAAAATTTCATAAGTAACTGTAATTTAATTACTCATTTTTTCTTAGTAACTGTAACTAATTACAGTTACATTAATTTTGTAATTAAATTACGTAACGCCGTTACATGTAACTAGTTACTCCCCAACACTGGCAACCAATCTGGCTTCAGAAATGGCCACTCAACTGAGACTGCACTGCTCTTCATTGGAGGGGTGAGGTCACAGCTTCTTGCTACTGTGGTTGCTCAAGGCTCAGTGCTTGGACCACTTCTTTTCTCCATGTCATCTTCAGGATCAGTCATTCAGAAGTATGGTTTTTCCTATCATTGCTATGCTGATGACATTCAACTCTACTTATCCTTCCAACCAGATGATCCAACAGTAGCTGTTCATGTTGCAGCCTGTCTGACAGACATTTCTTGCTGGATGAAGGATCATCACCTTCCACTCAACCTGACTAAGACAGAACTGCTAGTGGTCTAGGCCAACCCAGCACTTCATCACAACCTCTCTATACTGCTTCATCAACCATAACTCATTCCAGGATATATTTATAAACACCTTGCTATGTGCACTGTGCTAGAATAACTGAGATTGTCATAGCACTTAATTTATAGCCTCTAATTTTATTTATCTCATTTTGTGAAATGTCAAACATTTCATTTTTCTTATTTTGTTTGTCCATGCCTCAGTGATGGACCATGTGCATGATTTCCCAAGCCTAACTTAGGATTTGTCGGTTCATTCAACTCAATAAGCAAACAATTCCTGACACGAAGAATACTGTCTGCTGGGGCATGCATGCGTACAACTTCCTTTGAATTATAAAATCAGTTTGATTTATTGTGCAATGCGACTTCAAATGAAAACATGTGCTCTAAAGTCAAAAGGAGTGCAATATGAAGGATCAAAAACCATGCAGCACCATTCATAATATACCCTCAGTAATCATTACAGATGCAAAGTCATATTGATGTCGCCCAACCGGCACACTTGCATGGTGATGTGTCCCCAGTGGTTATCATTTAATCAGCAGTAAATGGTCTTAATTAGTAGATTAGTCTCTTTCCAATTAGCTCACTCTGTAATTGCCCTAATCTACCACTGCAGTCCTTTGAATCCTAATTTAGAGCTGTGCATTTAGATTCACAGGCGACCTATCAAATGCGTCATTATGAACCAAGTTATTCTCACATAAACCAACTGCTTATAAGCCATTCCGGCCCAATTTGGAGAGCAGCTGCTGTGTTATTGTTTCTATTGTGCCATCATTTGACTTGTGAAGACATTGTGAAGTCATGCTGCACTTTTGTTTTTGCTTTTTTATGTTTGCTAAATGAGACCTTTGAGGTCCATTTTATTCTTTATTGCCCATTGCAATTTCCCTTCATCCGGTTTGACTTCTAATTTTAGTGAAGAATATGAGTGGTCACTTTATGCTATCTGTCGTTTGACACCATGTGGAGCTCAACAAAAGCTGGGCTGCCGCTACACATATAAAACTCGCCAATAATTTAATCCTGAAAGTTTGAGTACACACAGCTGAGCTTTCAGGAAAAAATCAGAAAACTTTCATGTCATTGTCATTACAAAATATTAATCTCAATTGTGCATATAATCATTTAATGCTATTTTTATTTGGATTTTATCAATATGCCAATGATTCCATTTAGTTATTATAATTTTTTTTATATTTAAAATAATTTTCTTGTTAACATTTGTAATTTTAAGTAACATTTGGTATATTCTATAGTAGTATAGAATACTTCATTGTATAATTTTGCCCCTGAAGTAATTGTAACCTTTAAGTAGATATGATTATGTAGCAACTTGTATGTTTTCTGACAATATCATGTCACATCATTTTATTGCGTTGATTCTTTTTAATGCTCTATGGCATTTGAAAATTACTTACCACCTACTGTACACTACACCCTACCTGAAACCCAAAACCGATGTGTTAATGAAAGCAGTGTGAATAAAACACAGGTATGATTTAAGAAAACAGTTCTGCTGAAGCAGCCTTGCCATTTTAGTTTGCTTCTACAAATCTTTGAGCTCTTTTATCGTGACTGGTTTCTGGTTTCGTGACCTTAGCACTCTGTACTGCAAGTACAGTACACCACTGTATCAGGTGAGCTAAGTTTACTATGTCAAAAAAAGTTATGTTATGCAAACATCAAAATGCATGATTTAACTAATGAAAAATCACGTACATCATATTAAATTATTTTGAGATAATAGCATGAAAACAATTTGGTAACACTTTTGCATAAGAACAAATTCTCACTATTAACTAGTTGCTTAATAGCATGCTTATTAATAACATATTGGCTGTTTATTAGTACTTACAAAAATAGTACTTACACATATTCTACATACCATATTCTACATCCCTACTCCTACCCAAATACCTAAACTTAACGACTATCTGAACTATTAATAAGCATAAAATTAGAAGTTTATTGAGGCAAAAGTCATAGTTAATGGTTTGGTCCCAACGAAAATTGGACAGTAAATTAAAGTGTGACCAATAATTATTTATTAAATCATAATTTGCCCTGTAATCATAATTGCATTGCAGTGAACTGTATGTATAAGTTGTACAAATATTTAGGTAGGGGCACACTCACAGACTGTATAAAAACATGGATGTAGTGTCCGAGACATCACCCGTGGATTTATGAAGAGCGTTTTCAAAGCGCAAAGTGGGCAGAGCGGGTCGTTGCCATTTTGGTACCACTGCTCCCTATATGCAGAGTATGCATTTTGCGTAGGGCACCAACTCCCAGTGGGGCATTACACCCCCCCCCCTCTCCCCTCCAAAAAAACTTTTGTTCTATATTAATATTAACAATTACATGTATATATACAAATCTAAACATGAACAAATATACTAGATCAGTGGTTTTCAACCTGTGGTCCGCAGTGGTATTGCAAGTGGGCCGCCAATTACTATTAAAAGAAATAATAATACTGTTAATATATGTAAAAAAGCTTAACCCTCTGGAGTCTAAGGGTATTTTTGGGGCCTGGAGAAGTTTTGTCATGCCTTGACATTTGTGCTTTTTTCAGTTTCTTATAAATATCTAAATGGGTAAAGACTAATCTCACTGTAATCAGCACAAACTGGGCTGTAATAATATGTGAAATGCATGTATGTACATGATTGTGTTTTTGAGAAAAAAAATATTATGCGTGGTTAGTGAAAAACTAAAAATGTTAAAACGCTTGAATAAGGCAAAAAAACACATAAAGAACAATGGTTCCCGGGATTTTTGAGAACTGGAGCTTGTAGCCTAGAATTTTTCTTTCTAAATGATGTGAAAATCATCTTGTTTACTCACTCACAGAAAACAATATATTGATTTAAATTTTCTAAGACACTTTTTGTTGGTAAAAGTCATATGCGAGTAGGCGTCAACTACCATGAATATCATTGTGATTTACACCTGAGAAGACAAAGGGCCGCATAATGAGCTGCATAATGAGCCATTCAATCATCTGTGCCACTGTGAGTGAGGAGTTACAAGAGAGAATGTGAGAACAAAATAAATCTATATAATTTTATGTTTGTAGTTTATTAAGAATATATTTAATTATCCCACAACATAATTTAATATCCACTTGGGGGAGCAGTTAAACAGTTTATTAGAAACAATCAAAGCTGACTTTCAAACAAATTGTTTGGCATGCTTACTCCAGTCACACAATCCTTCAGAAATCCTTTTAACAATCTTATTTTCTACAAAAAAAAAAAAAAAACGTTTGTTGTTATTATTATCATCATTATTATTAATGTTGAAAAGAGCTGAGAATATTTTTCTGGGTTTTTAGGGGGAATAAATGGAAAGAAAAGCATTGTTTTTACATTTGTTACAGTTATCTTTTTGTTACATTTATATTATTTACATCAAGCTTTCGAAGGGTATAGTGTTGTATATTGTTATTGAAACTTCATAATGTTTCACTTGATTATACATTTAGTCAGGAATTATAATTTGGAAAAAGTCTAACTAGTAAAACGTTTACACGTTATGTGAAAACTAGTACAAGTATATAAATAAATAAAAAGAGACTTACTCATGTTTATGATCTCTGCTGAATAAAGTGCTTCATTCTTTTTTTCTGAGGAAATCCATTTCTCAAATCCTCAACCACATCACATCTTTTTGGGGTGAATTATGTGTTATTCCTCTCATCGCGAAGCAAACAGTAAAATAAAAAAAACTTGAACAGTCTCGCTGCTTTTTCTTCTGTTATGGGCGTATTCAAGCCGCGCGCTTCAGTTTGAATCTGAATAGCATAATAACATCATTCCATATATATAATTAAATAACAAAAAAATCCACTATTCGAGCTCGCTTAAGAATAAACCACTAATTTATCTTAGATATTTTTGCTACAGAACAACAAATTCAAACGTGCATAAATGGCTGCCAACAGGCTCAACATAAATGGCTGTGTCAACGTGTTCCCTCCTGACTGCTCCACTGACTGTCTACCCGCTGCCGATCTTGGACTGGATCTGGTTTTCTCGTTTTGCTGAGCGGTGCCAGTCCAAGTTATTTTCTGTTCATTTCCAGTCCATTCTAGGGCTGTGTGATTAATCGAAATTGTCATAAAATTGTCACAATTTGAGCATCACGATTTCTAAATCGCTTTATAGCACGATTTTCCGCGGCCCTGACAGAACAGGTTCACACACTGTCTGTGATGCGCCTTTTTTTCCGAGCCCATGTTGATGGATCAGAGCTTTCACACTGCACGCGGTAAATGGCTAGAAATAAAAATGTGCGAAAATAATTAATATCTAACCCATGAGCATAGAGAGAATTGTGAGTGCACAGGACGCAGTTTAAGTGAGAGGAGACATGTTTTAAGTGCGCGCACTCTCTCCGGGCAAGCACGTCTGGTTTTATGACAGCGCAAAGGAAATCTGCGTGCGAACAGAGAGATTTGAGCTCGTGCATTATTTTAATGTTCTTTCGCGTTACAATAACGCGCTCTCGCTGCTGCTTCTGCACCACATATACATACTGTATACACACTGCAAACGGAGTACATGTGAACCTGTATAATGTATAACAAATCTATTTCAACACCTGAGCCACCGCTACAATTAATGAGCACTATGAACAATGCATGGCAAAAAAAGAAGAAAAAAAAGTCCCTGGACACGGGATTTATTTATTTATTTATTTTTTATTTTTTTGGCACAAGTCTATACATTTTGTTACACCTTTACTATAGTGATAATTTTGACTTATTTCTGTTCTAGAGACAGTACAACTTTTTGATAAAGCTTTAATTGGTTTTCTTTTGGAAATATGTTTCAAATTCATCCTGAATGCATTTAGACTGTAGCCTAAAGCATATCCGTGTGTGTCAAAATTGTGATTAAAATCGAAATCGCAAAATTGATCAAAGAAACCGCGATAGCACAGCCCTAGTTCATTCAATAAATACAGTTAACAATCTAGCTTCTGAGTACTAAGTTTTAAACCCACAATAGTGGGGTCAGTTCATTTTTTTTTTGCAGTGGGCCGCGCAAACATATGTGTTTGGTTGTATGGGCCGCGAGTTGAAAAAGGTTGGGAACCACTGTACTAGATAATTATTAAAAAAAATATTTTATGATGAACGAAGTAGGCAGTATGCACATGACGTGGTATTCCAGCATCTGCACCTACTCGCTCTCACCTCATGTTTGCGGCTGAATACAAATGATTATCATAATTAATGGACAACTAGGCTATATCAAGGAAAAGACATCAGTGCAGTCCGGCACAGAAAAAAGAAAAGCCCAAGATTAAGCCCATGCATCACCTTCAGGTAGATACACTCATAATCCTTTGAAACTTTTTTGACTGTTGACGTTAGTAACGTTTTAATGTCAGTAATACAGTACTTTCACCACCACTAACAACGCATCTGACTTAATATTGTACTTTCAATGACTTAAAATGTTTTATATAAAACAATGTGGCGATTGGTTTATTAAAAATAATCATATGGTTGAATTTGAATTATTACAAATGCCTGCAAAGGGCACCAATGGCCTGGTAATTGCTGTTGATGATCAAATCCTTGTTTAATATTGACCAAACATTAAATTCAAATATCCACTTAATTTGTAAATTTTGGTTAACTTTTTGTGATAGAAATGCTAAAAACTCTTTTATTCTTCAACAAAAACATGTGGAAATCACATCCCTTACCAAAATTAACCATGGTTTTATTGTAGATAAACCTGTTTAATTTAATTTTGTGTGATTTCTGAATGCTTGAAACTATAAAATCAATCAGACAACTTTAATAAAATATAAAAGTAAATAAATAAACTTTAATTAAATTGTATTATTTATAAATTACAATTGTTGCTCTGTACTGTTAACTGTGGCTAATATTTTATTATTAAAGTTCTATTTTGACCCCTTATAGTAGATGTTTTTTTTTCTCCCTTCTCCTTCCTTCCTTTTTTTTTTTTTTTTTTTTTTTTTTAGGGAGGGGGCATGACAATACTATTCTGGATAGGGCACCCATTTGGTCAGCAGCGGCCCTGCTCCCGGGTCATCGGAAATGGGCAAAAAGGCGGGAGCTGGTTACTGAAGCCACGCCCACCTACCTCAATGACAGTGTCAGCAGCGGAAAACTACCTGTAACTCAAGTGGCCACGCCCTTAATTATGCAGAACTTTAAGGCATAATATAAATTAAAGGGATGAGTTATAATTGAATAATTATTCCACCTCAATCGCATGTTTGTTTTTTTTAATGGGAATTTTATTTGCATTTATTTTTATACTGATGTTTTCATTTAGTATTTATAGTTTTAGAATTAAGCAAAATATTTAAAACTTAATTATGAGAGAATTAACTTACCTGCCCTGCACTTTAATGTCTGAGATGGCATAGAAGTATCTAGAAAGGTTGTTCTCATCCACCATTGTGGCTCCGGTGGCAGGCCGTAGAAGTCTTATTCGAAGGTCAGTGAGGGTGAAGAAATCCCTTAGGTTCTTGGTGGTGTCCAGCTGCCCATACAGAGAAGCCATGTTGTGCAGTCTCGGGCCAGCAAGAAGGGCGAAGCGGTCTTTGATCTCAAAGCGCACAGTCTTATCATACTTCCACACGTAGCCTGTTGAATAGGCCTCGGTGCAGATGATTTCTAGCATTGTGCTTGGGGTCAGCTGATGTACTGCTTTTGGCTCCATAGTAAAGGCATCCAAACAGTCAGATGCATAAAACTGATACGGCTGCCACGTACGACCATAATCCAGGGACTTCTCCAAGACCAACTGCTCGGGTCGGCCAGATTCGAAGGTGAGGACAATGTCATCTGTGAGTTCTATTGTTTTGTTCCATGACAGCGTGATGTTGACCTGAAGGGGCTTGGGGTATTTCTTCCAGGAGGTTGACTGCCAGAACGTGGTTGGGTTTCGTCCTTCAGAGTCAAACATGAGCTCGGGCGGGTGGGCCAGCTCTTCGGTATCAGCATCGCATTCGTTATTACACATATATGGGTTTTCCTGAAACACACACAGAGAGACCGGATGTGTTAATTATGCAGTACGCTAATAGTAACAGGTTTCCTGTTAGACAG
Source organism: Carassius carassius (assembly GCF_963082965.1). Taxonomy (NCBI): domain Eukaryota; kingdom Metazoa; phylum Chordata; class Actinopteri; order Cypriniformes; family Cyprinidae; genus Carassius; species Carassius carassius. Next base: position 20,436,621 of record NC_081774.1, on the reverse strand, counting down.
TGGCACTTGTTTGAGGTGAACCAACACTGAGATGTTTGATTCTCCACATATTTTCATAATTTTAATGAACATATTCTTTGGTGAAAACACTTCAGCTTCCATTAATGCAGTAAGTTGGAAATTTTCCTGAGTTGACTGCTGAATACGACACTCTGAATGGCCAGAGCCTGCTTTCAGAGTGGTGTGCCTCATGAGAGCTGCTCAACGATTACCCGCTCACTCACTACCACCCAAATTGCTAATATAATTGATATTCTTGCTTGTTGGCCAGTTGGAATGGGAGTGGAATTCCGATGAGTGAAGTTGGAGGTACATATGGAGCTCCATGCATTTTTCATGCGTCTGTGTCTGCCCTGCACTGCTGAGCCACTGTTTTTCAGATCAACTTTTTCATTAACATTCTGCACACCTCTGAGCCATAGAGCAAATGACAATCAGCTATGAACTTTGAGGAGATGGCCATTAATTTCCATCTTGTATACATGTTTGATCGGCTGCAATTGTCATAAATCTTGTTTTGTTTCAGGCACAAACAGTGGCGGAATGCAATTACAAAAGATGTATAACATCTAAAGGCTCTTGGGACAAAATATTTAGCTTTGTTTGTGGAATAATTTTATCTCCATCACTTGCTGTCAGTGGAAGAACTGACAGATTGTGATGCTTCCTCTCATCAAATTAATTATCTGCTCTGCGTTGTTGGATCAAAATGTATTTCCCTTGTTTATTTAGTCCAGGAATGTTCACAGGGAAATTGGATCTTAGATGCTGTGCTAAGCAAAGACTGTTTCACTTGGGCACAAGTGTTTAGTCAGGCAGAATAAACACATCTTTAAAAGAAAATTTCATTTACTCCTATTCATATCACTCCAAATCCATATACTGGTTTCCATGAAGCACAATTTGATTAGATTTTTTTAAGAATCTTTACACAATTCTTGCTATACAAAAACAGTTCATAGTAACCAGTGGCTTTCAATCTGCAAATATTACATAAAAAAACAACAACATAATATTACTCTTCTTACTTAAGGCATAATTGTGCAAAATTCTGAATAGTTTTTTTTCTGATACTAAAATGTGGTAGCAAACAGAATAGAAAAATAATAGAAATTTGAATGTGAAAGAATTAAAAGTCATTTAAAAAACGCTTTTGAATGTTTTATAATAGATAGTTTGGATCTGTTTGAAATGGTACATTCTGCCTTATTTTTAACATAACAGAAGACTCAACCATTTTTAACTGGAATCTGCAAGGTTTCCGATGTCAGCCACTTCCAGTCATTTTAGCTGTCTGATATGCTGTGTGATGTTGCAAAGTGGTATTTGATACATTTTATTTTATTTATAATTGTAATCATAAACACACTGGTTTGTAGCCCAAACAATTAATACTGTTTATAGTAGTAATATAATAATAGTGTTTCCTGCACTTTGTTATTCTTTTAGTTATAGCAACTATGGAAATCTCACACACTCACAATAAATTGCTTACATCTACATTGAAAAGTAAAGTGAATTGAACTGTATACAGAACTTATTTTTATTAAGCCAATTTATGGACAAAGATGAAAGACTGAATCTCCCAGAACATACCAGTACCTGCTATATTTCTCAGAATTGTTACTGAGTAAATTCTCATTTTGAATCCAATTAAAACTTCAATTTGTCTTCCTCTTGGCTGTGGTAAGCTGAATTGAAGTTCTCTTATGAAATGGAGTAAGTTCTTCAATTCACAATTTAACTCAGCATTTTTTCCCCCAGCATGGTTGTTTCTGGTCACTGCAAATGGTCATTTAGCAAGAGTGTCCCATAGAAAATACATATGGATTTAAGAACAACATGAGGAAGATAAGAGTCATTAACTATTTTGAGGTGACATGCTACTAAATGATCGGTCTCCTCTCTGTGTGCAGGAAGAGAAGTGAATTACCACCTGCACACACAGTTTCATTGATTTCTTCCTCCACCACATTACAACACTTACATACCCTGATATAGACAAAAATGAGTGGCTTTATGTAACTGAAATGGCCAGAACATCCACTGGATTCTCTACAGTGGCTCCCTTACTAAAAGCAGCTGCCTTATCACGATCAATACGCTGTCTCTTCTCTTAACACTTGAGGATAGAGTGACCAGTGTTGAAGGTGGCCATTGAAAAATCAATGTAGATTAAATTCCATTCCATACATGGTCTCTGTCAGAGGGGGGAAGACAGTGCAGTGGTTTCATTAGAATAGCTGACATCTCCATCAGCGGCACTGGACCACAGCAGTAATTTCCAAAGCTGCTCTCTATTAATCCCTGTTGATTAGACTACCTCCATAGAAGTGTGCATCACACACACTTCAACATAAAGGTCATGTTAGACTGGTCGCTAATGAGGTCCTGCCTCATAAAGCCAAAGGGGCAATCCGATATTGTGTTTCTGTGAGCAGGCCAATGGTTTGAACTAGGATGTTAGAGCGTTATTAATATGAGCCTGTCTTAACTGAGTATTTATGTGCTGTGCTCCGATGAAAGCATTCAGTGTTATTGCCCCAACTGACCCAGAGCAGAAAAACAGGTTGTACATTTCAAACTTAAGATGAATTATGGTACAGAATAGATAGATTAATATATAATATCAAAAACAAATTTGTAATAATTTGGCCACTGACACAAGCCTTCAACTAAGTAAATTGTTGAACTATTCAGTAAATTTTCGATAACACTGAACACAACAAGATCTTTTGTATACTATTAGACATTTCTGTAATTTCTACAGTTATTTACTGTATATCATCCAGTATAATACTGTAAATTCCCTTTACAGTAAGTACCTGTAATACCCTTTGAATAATGTAAAAAAGATACAGTAGTATACTGATGAATAGGATGTAATGTTCAATTGTGAGTCATTTATAATTGATTAGTTAATGATGAACTAATCATTTGCAAAACACGCATAAATGATTAATAAGTGATATTTTCATATTTTTATCTATGTTTTGTGGATTGTTTTAAAAGATTTACAAGTGATTAGATGATGATTAACTAATCATTTACAAAACATGAATATACATTCACAAATGATTACTAAGTAATATGCTAATGATTTACAAATCTTGTAAGTTATCTCAAAAAATAGCAAAATGAAAAAATCTAACAGATCCTTAGTAAAAGGTTAATACACTAAAACAAAGATTATACTAAATTTTTTAGTGGTTGAAAACAATATATTTTAACTACATTTAAATAAACAAAATGTTGAAAGTTAGTCAACTAAATTTGTTTATTTCAATGTAGCTAAAATAAATTGATTGCAACAACTATCTTAAACTATCTTTAACTAAAAAAACTGAGTATAGTTACTAGTTAAGTTACTAGTTAATATATTATTAATTACTTATAAATAATTGAGATGTAAACATTGTATTATCTTACTCTGTTAAAAAAACTGGGATCTAAAGTGTTAACTACTCATCAGTTTGTTTTACAAACCTGCTGGTTACAGGTTGTGTGTGTGTACACACTGAGGGGAAAGATCTACAAATGATGAGTAAAACATTTACAACTGATAGGTAGTTTACACTTTAGAATAGGGGATGCAGAAAATGTAGTAAATTATTTATTAATATGTTTACACAACAGGTTTTGAACACATTGTAGTGTGTACTGCAGTGTGAGGGCTTACTGGTGAGGATGTAAACATATGACTTCTCTGACACATGGAGTATTTTAAAAGCTGTGAGATAATAGGACAATGTTGACATGTCAATGATTTATCAGTGATTAATAATATATTATTATATTATTATATATATTATATATAATTTTATCAAAATGCACTTTGATCATTATTCTGAGTCTTACATAAAAATGTTTGCTTAAACATCATAGCAACAATAACTGAAATTAAAAGATAATCAAATAAATAATCAACTAATAAATTTAAATATACACTATTATTCAAAGGTTTGGGTCATTACGATTTTTTAAAAAGAAAATAATACTTTTATTCAGCAAGGATGCATTAAATTGATCAAAATAAATGTATAATATTAAAAAAAAATTTAATCCTGATAAAGAAAAAGTGGTAGAGCATTGTGTCAGCAGTGCAAAAGGTCATGGGTTTGATTCCCAGGGAACACACATACTTGAAAAAAAAAATGTATAGCCTGAATGCATTGTAAGTTGCTTTGGATAAAAGAGTCTGCAAAATGCATAAATATAAAGTATTACAGTTTCCAAAAAATACTATGTAGCACAATTCTTTTCAACACTGATTATAAGGAGAAATATTGCTTAAAAACCAAATTAGCATTTTAGAATTATTTCTGAAGCATCATTTAACAGTGAAGACTGCAGAAATAACTGGCAAAAAAAGAAAAAAAAACAGCTTTGCGATAGGAATAAATTAAAATATCAAACTAATGCAATTATTGTGTTTTTGTCTAATAATAGTACTGGTACATCATATATACAGTAGTTAGTGGAGTTACTGAAAAAACAAACAAATAAACAAAAAATCAATAACAACAGCAAATGTGATAGACATGAAGGCTATGAGACTGACAGGCAGAGCCTCTGTTGATGCAGTATGGGACCGAGTATGTGGATGAAGAACATAAATTCATTGCCCAGTGACAGCAGGGCCTGATGAATAGGTCCAAGCTGCCCCACAAATCAGCTGATGTGACAAATGTTGGAAAATCACACACCAGATCACACAAAGCCTCTAAATTTCCCATCTCTTCCATGTATCGAATCACTACAAGCAACCTAAACTGAGTAATTCCTGTAATAAAATGCACTGAACCTCATGCATGTGATTTCACTGTTTCACATAAAGAAAAAGAAAACGTCTTTCAATAAAATATTGGATCATGGAGGTTGTGTGATTCACTGGTTAGACTCGGATCAAGGGAATGCCTGAGGAAGTCTGACTTTAACATCATGTTTGATTACTTGTCTTTATTAATCTGTCTTGTTTCATAGATGTGATATGCTCCTTGTGGAATTTACAAAGCTAGAGTGTTAATATTTTACTTACTGTTCAGTTTCTTTAAGCAAAACTATAAACTAAAAGTGGTTGACTGAAATAATTCTGAAATAAAATAAAATATTAATATTAGAAAAAACTGTTTCAAATAAATGCTGCTTTTTAAATTATTCTGTTCATCATGGAATCCTGAAAAAAATAATAATACAAAAATAATAAAAAATAAATAAATTAAGCAGCTCAATTGTTTTCAACTTTGATAATAATCAGAAAAATTCCTTGAGCATGAAATTAGCATGTTAGAATGATTTCTGAAGGGCCATGTAACACTGAAGATTGGAGAAATGGCTGCTAAAAGTTCAGCTTTGCCATCACAGGAATAAATTACCTTTTCAAATATACTAAAATATAATTTAAAATTTTTATATCTCACAATATAATTACTCTGCAAGAATAGTAAACTGTTAAATCTTCCATTGTTCCTATTTTTTGGGAAAGTGAAGCTAATACAAATATTATATTATATTATATAGTGTGCTGTGGCTCTAAGAATTTAATTAAAATAAATAAATAAATAAATAAATAGATAAATAAATAAGCATAGCAATTAATAATTAAATAACTTCAAACACTAAAATTAGAAATTTTGCAGCTGTCAGACCTATGGACCTGTTTTGTTGTGTTCTCTCCATCATGTGCTCTGTGATCTAGTTTCCCATCTGTGTCTGATTATGCTATTTGTTTCAAGTGTGTCTTGTAACTATCCCAATTTGCTTTACTTAAGTACTTAAGTCCATTCAGTTCCGTTATTCTTTGTCCAGTGTTAATGTGTACAGTGTGTTGTGTGTGTGATTCCTTCCTGGCTTCTGTGGATTTACCCCTTTTTGAGTTTGAATTATTCTTCTTCATGCGCCTTTTGTACACCGCTGTCTCCTGGCAGCCCCTCAGCCCACCATCTGTATGGTGGGATCAACGCGGGTCTGCCAGTCTCCATCGGCGTCATGGCTGGAGAATCCATTATCTCCACCTCTAGCCTCTGAGTCTCGGACTCCACCTCGGCCCTTCGACTCAGCGGCTCCACCATGACTCCACCGTGACCTGTCAGTCAACCATATCCGCCAGGCTCCTCCCTCTCTCCGGCTCCACCTATGTTGCTCTGGCTCCACCGTGGCCTTCTGGATCGCTGCCTCCACCTTGGTCACTGGAGCCATTGCCTCTGCCTTGACCCTCTGGATCCTCCCCGTTGTCCTGGCTCATCAGCTCTCTGCCTCGATCTTCAACACCACCTGCTCTGCCAATGTTGGTTGGCCCCCTGGAGTCATCAGCACTTCCTCCACCATGGCTCCTCCCTCCATCAGTTCCACTATGGGCAGCCATCATGGCTGTTGCCTGGGTCCTCCCTGGCTCTTCCTATTACCTTATGGCATCTCCCTGGCTCCTCCCTCCAGTCTGATCCACCCTGGACTCTGGTTGTCATCGTCCTCTTCCCAGGAGTCTGTCCTCCACCCAGTTCGTTGGACTAATTAATTATATTTGGAAAATAAAAAAAATTGTAAAATATAATGATATGCGTTCAACAAGGTAGCCCAATAACCCAAACGACGTAACAGGCAACGCCCCTGACACCCCCGAAGAAGAAAAAAACACCAACTTATATGTTTATGTTAGGCTACTCAGTCAGGCGCTGCAAAATGGCCAATGCGTTTAACAGACCAGAAATAGAAGATCCTCCAATAACCAACAGGTCTGGTGTTTGGGTGCACTTTGGATTCCCTGTAAGCTATAATGGTGATGGCAAGAGAGTGGTGGATAAAAAAACAACGATATGTCGCATCTAGGTTACAGCAGCGGGAATACAAAAAAAAAAAAAAAACACCAGCGGGAATACTTGAAACATGTCAACTCATATATGCCAACATCACCTTAGTGTGTCAGTATCTGGGAAAAGACGGAAAAAAGGTGAAACATACACAAAACAAACTATCCCCGCAGCATTTAGACAGACATTTCCAACGGATTCAAACAGGGCAAAAGACATCACCACGGCGATTGGTACATTTACGTTATAGCCGCGGATATGAGACCTTACTATTTACCATTGATTCTATCATCACCATTATAGCTTACAGGGAATCCAAAGTGCACCCAAACACCAGACCTGTTGGTTATTGGAGGATCTTCTATTTCTGGTTTGTTAAACGCATTAGCCATTTTGCAACGAGCCTTCGGCGCGTACTGAGTGAGCGAGCGCCTCAATAGGGAACCAATTGAGTAAAAACACACTCAATATAAAGAGTTATAGAGTTCCATATAAAAAGTTACATCTTTGTATTTGTTCATAACTAATATAACATTTTCATTTTTTTAAGGAGCTGTTTTTGTTTTATACAGTATGCTGCTAAGAAAACACCATAGAAGATGGGTAAAGAATAGCTCCATCATTGTTCAATGTAAAAAAAAAAACATACTTTGTAGTTTTAATAAATAAAACTTTTTTTAAAAATCAAGGAAATTTATCTGCCAATTTTTTCTTTTTGCTGTATCTAAAACGTACCGAACCGTACCGAACCGAACCATGACACCAGTGTATTGTATCGAACCGAACCGTGAATTTTGTGAACCGTTACACCCCTATATATTACAGTTAAATCCTAATCTAATCATGACAAACTATATATCGTTGTAATGGTCTAAGACTCCTAAATAGATATTTTATTTATTTTAAGCATTTTAAGCATTTTGATATTACTATGGAGCGAAAAATAAAATTTTATTTTATATATTTTAAATTTTATTTAAAATTTTGCGACAGAAAAATAGAAAAATGAATGCATAAATAAATAAATAAATAAATAAATAAATAAATCTATGGAGTTTAAATTGCACCCTCTGGCTAGTTTTTGTATAATGCCTAAACTAAATTGCAAAGGAATCTCAATATACAGTATATATATATATATATATATATAATTGTATTCATTTGTGTTTTTATATCAACTTCAAATTTGGAATACAACTTATTTAGTGTTCATGTTTATGGACCTAAAATGACAAAAAGTTACAACATTTCTGGTAGAAAAAGACAAGTTATATAACATTTGATATACATTGAAAATAAAAATAATAGCTCACTTTTGCCATCTGATATTAATTTTTGTTTTAGTGACAGAAAGCTCCACAGTGCAACAGAATGACAGTGACAAGACAGGACACAGATAATAAAAAGAATAATATAAAATATACAAAGTAGACAATGTACAAAAAAAGCACAAACACAATATATACTGTAGTATAGACAATTATGTATGTACAGGTATGATATGAGCAAATTTGAAATGTAACTATGTGTGTTAAATCATGTATACTAGTGTTGTGTGTTCCACTATTATTGTTGAGAGTTCATGAGATGGATTGCCTAAGGATAGAAAATGTTCCTGTGTCTGGTCATTCTAGTGCTCAGTGCTCTGTAGCAATGACCAGAAGGCAACAGTTCAAAAAAGGAAGTGTGCTAGATGTCATAGATGTGAGGGGTCCAAAGTGATTTTGCCAGCCCTTTTGCTCACTCTGGATAAGTACAGATCTTGGAAAGTAGGGATGGTTGTACCAGTGATTTGCTCAGCAGTCCGGACTATCCTCTGTAATGTTCTGAGGTCAGATTTGGTGGCTGAGCTGAACCAGAGAGTTGTAAAAGTGCAGATGATGGATTAAAAATCAAATCAGATGACAGCTCGAAAATCAAAATGGGTCCAATTGACCCAGGACATAATACAAGGGTTAAAGCAAAGTTTCGATGGCTGAAACTAATGCAGACTCTGTCAAGGTATGGAAGTCTAAGCTATGTCTATAGTGATGTTGAGCCATGCTGGCTGGAGGGGCTTGATAATGGAGAGGGCTGAGAGAAGGGACAGTGAGAGATTGTAGGTGCTGGCAATTTGACAGAAACTCAATAGCACTTTAATGGTCCATAGTCATCGAGGTGCTTTTCTGCAGTGCAGGACTTACCCCACTGACCATGAGAGAAATGAAGCAAAGCGGTGGAGAACTGTGAAGCCAGCGAGACCTGCACACGCTGCAGAATAAGATCTGTGGCGTAGGCCTGACAGATTGCCGATTGGATATCTGGAAATCACCTCATTGGCCGTAAAATGAAAACATTATGATAAGATGCTGAGCCTCTTATCATAATGTTAAGTCACTCCCCACAGGATCTCAGTGCATTAAATAATGATACTGAACTTTCTATTCATTAAAGAATGGTGAAAAAAGTATAGTGTAATGTAGATGTACAGTGTGTGGACATGTTTTCAGAAATTATATCTTGAATTCATTTTTCATCATTCTACTGGTAGTTTTTTTATTCATTTGTGCTTACTCATGCACACACACTCACGCAAACTTCTCCAAAGGAGCTTAAATTGATCAAAACTGATAGTAAAGAATTGTATAAATTTACAAAAATATACAACCCGAATTCCGGTAAAAGTTGGGACATTTTTTTAAATTTTAATAAAATGAAAACTAAAAGACTTTCAAATCACATGAGCCAATATTTTATTCACAATAGAACATCGATAACATAGCAAATGTTTAAACTGAGGAAGTTTACAATTTAATGCACAAAATGAGCTCATTTCAATTTTGATTTCTGCTACAGGTCTCAAAATAGTTGGGACGGGGCATGTTTACCATGGTGTAGCATCTCCTTTTCTTTTCAAAACAGTTTAAAGACGTCTGGGCATTGAGGCTATGAGTTGCTGGAGTTTTGCTGTTGGAATTTGGTCCCATTCTTGCCTTATATAGATTTCCAGCTGCTGAATAGTTTGTGGTCGTCTTTGACGTATTTTTCGTTTAATGATGCGCCAAATGTTCTCTATAGGTGAAAGATCTGGACTGCAGGCAGGCCAGGTTAGCACCCGGACTCTTCTACGACGAAGCCATGCTGTTGTTATAGCTGCAGTATGTGGTTTTGCATTGTCCTGCTAAAATAAACAAGGCCTTCCCTGAAATAGACGTTGTTTGGAGGGAAGCATATGTTGCTCTAAAACCTTTATATACCTTTCAGCATTCACAGAGCCTTCCAAAACATGCAAGCTGCCCATACCGTATGCACTTATGCACCCCCATACCATCAGAGATGCTGGCTTTTGAACTGAACGCTGATAACATGCTGGAAGGTCTCCCTCCTCTTTAGCCCGGAGGACACGGCGTCCGTGATTTCCAACAAGAATGTCAAATTTGGACTCGTATGACCATAAAACACTATTCCACTTTGAAATAGTCCATTTTAAATGAGCCTTGGCCCACAGGACACGACGGCGCTTCTGGACCATGTTCACATATGGCTTCCTTTTTGCATGATAGAGCTTTAGTTGGCATCTGCTGATGGCACGGCGGATTGTGTTTACCAACAGTGGTTTCTGAAAGTATTCCTGGGCCCATTTAGTAATGTCATTGACACAATCATGCCGATGAGTGATGCAGTGTCGTCTGAGAGCCCGAAGACCACGGGCATCCAATAAAGGTCTCCGGCCTTGTCCCTTACGCACAGAGATTTCTCCAGTTTCTCTGAATCTTTTGATGATGTTATGCACTGTAGATGATGAGATTTGCAAAGCCTTTGCAATTTGACGTTGAGGAACATAGTTTTTAAAGTTTTCCACAATTTCTTTACGCAGTCTTTCACAGATTGGAGAGCCTCTGTCCATCTTTACTTCTGAGAGACTCTGCTTCTCTAAGACAAAGCTTTTATAGCTAATCATGTTACAGACCTGATATCAATTAACTTAATTAATCACTAGATGTTCTCCCAGCTGAATCTTTTCAAAACTGCTTGCTTTTTTAGCCATTTGTTGCCCCCGTGCTAACTTTTTTGAGACCTGTAGCAGGCATTAAATTTTAAATGAGCTAATTAAGTGAATAAAAGTGTAAAATTTCTCAGTTTAAACATTTGCTACGTTATCTATGTTCTATTGTGAATAAAATATTGGCTCATGTGATTTGAAATTCCTTTAGTTTTCATTTTATTAAAATTTAAAAAACGTCCCAACTTTTCCGGAATTCGGGTTGTATATATTTCTAATAAATGGTGTTTTTGAATTTTATATTCATCAAATTCTATTCCATTTCCATTAAAATATTAAGCAACACAACTGATGTCAACATTCACAAATGTTTCTTGAGCAGCACTTCATCATATTAAAGTGATTTACGACGAAGATTAATGGCTGCTGAAAACTAATCCCGACCATAATAGAAATAAATTGCATTTGAAAATATATTAAAACTAAAATATTATTTTTAAATACAGATAATGTAAAGTACAAACAATGAAAAATATCAAGTATACCTAATTCATGGGTATTATTTTCTATCATTATTGTGTTGTTTCTATTTCTGCAGTTTCAGGCCATGTAGCCCTGCACACACCAACATTTCTTTGGACCAAAGTACCTCTCCTTATGTATATTAATAATACCACCTCTGTGAAAAGTGACTGATTTTTTAAGTTAAAAGTATAAGATATTATATAAATAACTCATCTTCCACGAGGAAAACCATAAAAAGGATGCTGCCTGGAGAAGCATCGTCATTAAAATACAGGGTATGTGGTTTCTGAGTGTTGTGAATCCAAGAATCTGTGCACGCAAATCGACAAAATTCTTCCACATGCTGTTCAGGTTGGCTGTGATTTGTGATTGTGTTGAATCACACTGCATTTTCACATTTAGTGCAGACAGATAAATGACTTGTCTCGTCTAGTTAGGACACAGTGTATAATGATTTGACACGTGAGCGTCTAAGCAGAAGTGCACACATTGCTGTTTTTCCCTTTAGTATAAAGACCCTGAGAAAGAAGCGACTCACAAAACGGCAGAAGAACCCTGAGCTTTGAAGTGAACTAAAAAAAAAAAAAATTCCAGTGCAACATTTTGTTTAGCTTCAGACTAATTAGGATTCACAGAGCATACAGAGACCAGGATAACTCCACATTAATTAACAACTGGCCTCATTATCTATCCCATGGGGCTTCGTCCGGCTGGGGTAAACTTATCGCCACTTTATTATCCAGAGGGGGTGGAAGAGACTGGATTCACCAAGCTGTCAGAATTCAATCAGCAGTCCTACCCTACACTTCACTCTGCTAGTCCTCTGTCTCTCATGTTTAACAGTACATGGGGTTGGGTTGGGTTGTTTTTTTTTATTATGCTCTGTTTATGTTTTTGAACGTATATCATCTACCCATGATGTCTGGAAAAGGATTAGGACCAAGCATGTTTCAAGAAAAATAAATAATAATAATAATAAAAAAAAAGTCTACATAAATGTTAAGAATAAATCCATCACATTACGGGAAAGCCATTGTGTTTCCAGAAAAACTCGTTAAATTTTGAGAAAAAAAATCTAAATAAAATGTTGAGAATGAACTTGTTAAATTATGAGAAAAAAAGTTGTTGTTGTGTTTTGAGAAAAACTGTCTATTACTTTAGGACTGTTGATGGTTGCGTGCACATCTGTGCAGCCATTAATGGCAATGCAGAATGGTTTTGGTTTAGGGCAGCAGCTATTAGCACTAGGTGAAAATAGCAATATATATTGTTTACATTATAAGTGCAAATAGCCAAAGATGCTATTTACACCAAGTGAAAATAGTGATATGTTCTATTTACACAGAGTGACAACAGTAGCATTTGTTAGTGATGTGCTATTTAAATGATTCTATTTAGGCTATGTAAAAGTAGCAAATGCTGTTTATAAATATTGACAGATACTATTTACACACCATTGTTTTACAGTAAATTAATAGAATGCAATGATAATATAAAGTTTCGATTATTATATTTATTAAAATGATTAAAAAGCCTACCTACCGATTATTAAACACTTGTTAGGCATATGATTTCCACTTTCCCAATGTGACATGTGATGAGAAAAGGAAGAAGAGAAAAGTTTTGCAAAAGGTGGATTTGAACTTGGGTCAGTCGTATCATATGCTACATCCACAAGCATTACTCTCTATGACCTACAGTATGCCACTGCAGATGCAGTTTAACACTGTACAACAAGATAAAATAAACATGATGTGATTGTATTTATTCTGAACATTTAAAAAAAAATTTCTCTAAATGTTATGCGTTTTGAGTGTTTGAGTTTATTCTCAAAGTATGAGTTTGTTTTCAACATTTTATTTAGACTTTTTTTTCTTGAAATTTGACAAGTTTTCATGTGAAACAACGACTTCATTCTCAAAATTGAATGAGTTTATTCTCAACATTTTATTTCGCTTTTTGTTTTGGTTTAATCTTTGCATTATAATGACTTTAATCTCTAAATATTTTTTTTTTTTTTATTATTCTTATTTATTATTTAGCCCTAATCCTCTTTTCGTAATGATGAGACCTAAATAGAATATCTGCCACATGAATAAAGCTTCTTTAAATCATTATTCTTACAAAATGTAAACATTTTTAGATACTAAATTAAAATTATGATAATAAATATTGAAATTTGGCCTATGAGATAAAAAGTCATAGTTATGAATAAAAAAATGTCATCCTTTTCTCTCATAATTTCAACTTTAGTGACATCATAACTTAATAATAATTAATCATTTTTATCTCATAGTAATAATTTACCATAGAATGTTTTTCTTTTCTTTTTTTTGTGGAGGAAATGAGCTTACAACAGAAGCATTGTATTTTTATTTGTGCACAATGCATGCAAGGGATATAATGTAAGGGATAAAAAGGGAATATTATTGCTGATGCCATGACTATATCATCATCATATCTTTTCTATGCTTTCTCCTAGTTCATGCATTAAATGTCCTTGAGGTTCATGTGTGGCACATGGCAGGGCTGCCAGCAAGCCAGTGACCTTTGAGCCCATCACCACCATTGTTCACCCATACCACAACCAAGCTGTTATGCTTGCGCTCCTTGAACTTTCACATCTGCCCTCCCTGACGCTTTACTCCCCTTTCACAGCTCTTTGTTATTCCATTGTATAACACAAATGCATCTCTGAGTCATATCAGCTCTAATCTATCTGTTGCACTGAACAAAACAGAGGTAGTTTCTGTAAAACAAGTGACCCTCACTAATAATTTTAATATGTCACACTTATGAAGAGAATTATACAACAGACTCAGCTGATTAACCATCTGACTATTCATGTATTCTTGATTGCCACTTTACTGTAGGGTTAGTCATAGAAATTTCATAGCATGATTAATTAGCTGTTTCTCAAATCAGCTTGGTTCTAGTGGCGAAACTGAAGATGAGTTTAAGCGCTGTGACTCATTCTGATTAATATCAATTTCTCACTTACTCACACCAAATGTTGTCAAAGGTCCCTTAGAACCTTTTTGACTCCACATCTCAAGGTTTGGCTTTCTAGCATGTCTGTATATTCTGAAAATACACCATCTCCTTTATTTTGGCTTCTTTCTCTATTAGCTGTGTGCAAATATATATATATATATATATAATTTTTTTTTTGTGCATAAATATATAATGGGAGCGATCAAATTGTAATGCTCATTTTCAGTGTAGGGTTCAAAAATAATACTCTTGTAATTGTGAAGAAGGGTGATAGATTACTAGAATTGATTTTCCATCTTCTCCTGGTGTCATCAACCAATCGGCATTTTCAAGATGTCATTTATCATGTAGATTCAGAGTGATTATTACTGGTCCCTCCTTGAGCAAAGATATCACATTTCAAACCATGTACTTCCAGAGGGTCTTGAATCATCCAGTGGGATGTTAACAGATATATTTTTTTTCAGGTATTAAAGACAAGGGGCACATTTCTCAAACCATAATGTAACTCACTGCTTAACTGCTGTGTTACGATGCATTGTTGGAGAAACTAACTAGCGAGACAGCTATTTCCCTAAGGACTTTTCACACATCCATGCCACATATTTATGCTCAAACTGTCTTTAATGATATCCATGAGGAGGTGGTGTGATAACTTCTGCTAATTAATTACTTTAAAATCAGATTAATGTCAGATTATTGCTGTTAATAACGAATGTGCAGGTTTGCGGGTTCCCCTGTGGTACCAGAGCACATACAGACATGCACACTCTTCAAATTCTCTTTATTTCTCTAATCTCTACAAACTAAAAAAATGTGGAATAAAATTTTTAAATGTATGGAATGATTATACTACATGTTAACTTACTTTTCCTGAAGCGTATTGTCTATTTAAGGCCATTCCATATGAAGAAATACGCAGGCCGAAAACTGTAGTTTCAGCCACACAACTTTGCGATGCTGTTAATTGCTTTTATTGGAACTTGTGATCATTGTTGTTTAACAATGCTTTTGGGAAATACACTCCAGATCTTTCCCAGTCCCCCCCACCACCTCATCCCAGGCTTTCAACAAATCTCTCATAATAACAGTCTGTTTTACACATCACATGGGCAAGGCGTTTTCACAAGACTATAGCAGGTAAAGCTACTAAGAGATTTAAGAAGGATCCTTTTTTAGCTGCCAATTAATAATACAAATTGCAAAGCTGTCACCACCTTGTATTATTGCTCAAAGGAATATTCAGTGTTATTTTGAACCTAGTCTGTAAGTACTACATCTGTTATATGCTGCCAAATATGACAATGGTAATTTCAACTCATCCTTCAGTAAAAAAAAAATAATAATAATAATAATACACTTATAATAAGTCTAGCAGACAAGTGAGCCAAAGCAAAATGTGACTTAAAATAATAATAATAATAATAATAATAATAATAATAATAATAATAAAAAATAAAAAAGATTGACTATTTGATATGTAAAGTTTCTCAAGTATTGATTGAGGTGGAAGTACCCAACACTGCCCTACTAAGGCAAGATCAATATAGACAAATGTCATTTTTTTCGTAAGTTGTGCACAAGTGCACATGTACAAAAAAGAAAAGAAAAGAAAAGCTGGGTAAATAAGTTCAGACCAGTCATTTGCATACCAACATGGTTGGCAGTTCTTAATGCACAATCACCATTTTAGATCGACTCACTGTACTATTGTATAAGATATCTAATCGAATTAAAACATAATGCTAGGCAATGTGCTGATGGTTTTAGAGTAAAACAACAACATTACATATATTGATGCACTTCACTTGGCAGCAGTAAAACACATAGGCAGCACATACAGTATATAAATACTTACTGGCAACTTGTCAGAATAAAAGTTTGCTGATTTAAGGTTTGAAAATGTATATATATAAAAAAGTAAAAATGCAATAAAATAAAAAATAAATATCAGCACTGTATTTTTAAGTGTACTATAAAATAATTGTATTTTTAATTTAAAACTCACTTATAATAATAAATATAATAATATGAAAAACATTATTAATATACCAAAATTTTGGGTATTATTATTATTAAATAGTTTTGTTGTGATAATACTATTATTGCTATTATTAATTATTGTATATACACTGAACAAAATTATAAATGCAACACTTTTGTTTTTGCCCCCATTTTTTATGAGTTGAACTCAAAGATCTAAGACATTTTCTGTGTACACAAAAGACCTATTTCTCTCAAATATTGTTTCAGAAATCTGTGCCTTTGGCTGGCCACAAACAGCCACCCGGACAGCTGCTGCAAAAATTGGTTTGCATAACCAAATAATTTCTGCACAAACTGTCAGAAAGCATCTCAGGGAAGCTCATCTGCATGATCGTCATCCTCATCGGGGTCTTGACCTGACTGCAGTTCATCATCGTAACCGACCAATGGGGAAATGCTCACATTCGATGGGGTCTAGCACTTTGGAGAGGTGTTCTCTTCATGGATGAATCCCGGTTTTCATTGTACAGGGCAGATGGCAGACAGCGTGAATGGCGTCGTGTGGATGAGTGGTTTGCTGATGTCACTGTTGTAGATCGAGTGGCCCATGGTGACGGTGGGGTTATGGTATGAGTAGGCGTATGTTATGGAAAACGAACACAGGTGCATTTTATTGATGGTATTTTGAATGCACAGAGATACCGTGACGAGATCCAGAGGCCCAATTTTGTGCCATTCATACAAGTCCATCACCTCATGTTGCAGCATGATAATGCACGGCCCCATGTTGCAAGGATCTGTACACAATTCCTGGAAGCTGAAACATCCCATTTCTAGCATGGGCATATACTCACTAGACATGTTGCCCATTGAGCATGTTTGGAATGTTCTGGATAGGTGTATACGACAGCGTGTTCCAGTTCCTGCCAATGTTCAGCAACTTCGCACAGCCATTGAAGAGGAGAGGGCCAACATTCCACAGGCCACATTCAACAACCTGATCAACTCTTTGTGAAGGAGATGTGTTGCACTGCCTGAGGCAAATGGTTGTCACACCAGATACCCGATACCCCCCCCCCCCCCATACCCCCAATACAGTTAAACTGCAAATTTTAGAGTGGCCTTTTATTGTGGCCAGCCTAAGGTACACTTATTGAATAATCCTGCTGTCTAATCATCATCTTGATATGCCACACCTGTGAGGTGGATGGTTTATCTTGGCAAAGGAGAACTGCTCACTAACACAATTTTAGACAGATTTGTGAACAATATTTGATAGAAATAGGCCTTTTGCGTACATAGAAAAAATGTCTCAGACACTAGTGTTGCGTTTATAATTCTGTTCAGTGTATATATCATGGCTCACTGTACAGTGTATGTGTAGTGTTAGCAGATCAAATCTCCAGGTGCTCCCATGAGAACCAGACTGAAAAACTTATGTGAACCCCTGAATATACTATTCAATATTCAACTACCTTATGTATTTTAAAAGAGTGGATACTGACCCCTCTACCTTCACTGCCAAACCTACACATGGCAGTGTCAATTCCTCTCCTTCAGACACTCACACAGGTTTCTCAGGCCCAGCAACACCTTTAGGCTGACAATTCCACATGGAATAGCTGAAGAATGACACTAGTACTTGTACTAAATAAAAGTCTCAAGTCATTAAAGCAACTGTTGTCCCCACATGCCACATGAAGTGTTCCAGTGTTTATGACCGTGGCATTTTATGAAGTACATTACTCATAAACTACCTCTCCAGAAACTGTCGAAACAAATGCGTCTTTCAACTGCTTCAGTGCTTTTGTATTTCTCTGAGTGACGAGGCTTTCAGCATCTGTAACCCCTATGTTCCTGAACAAGCCTTCAGTCCAGCACTCTTCGGTCCAGCTCTCTTCGGATGCAGGTCTGACACATGCTCATGAGGCTCTGCCTCAAAGACTGCCAAGCTGCACAGATCAGAAGGAGGATGGGAAATTCACAGTGCCAGCCAGCAGGCCAGACTCTGACAGGAATCCCTTGCCGTCTGGAGCGCATTGCTGGCAGACAGTTTGCACTGGATTGCCAAAAGCCCTTAGTTTCATTAATTTATTTGCTGGATCTTGGCTTCAGCTTGGCTTTTTGGGGAAATGAGACTGACCCGGCAAGTTGATTCCTGGTAATTTATGTCTGGTTGTTTTACCCATAACACGAAGAAAGTAATGTATAGTGTGTGGTAGAATAAAATTATGAGTATAACAGTAATACATTTTGGGATAGTGTATACTATAACATGCATATAGATTATTGACATATACAATATTTCTAATAGATAGATAGATAGATAGATTGACCATATATTTCTAATACATAACTACTTTAATTTTTAAACTTTTTAAATTCTCTCATTTAAAGTTGGTAATGGAGGCTTGAACCACTGATAGCATTCTAATGCAGTTATTAAGGAAGTTATTCGAAAGAGAGCAAGAGAGACAGAGTCACACAGAGAAAGAGATAGAGAGAGAGAGAGAGAGAGAGAGAGAGCTTGTGTGAAATTAATGTTACCTCTGTGCATCTATCAACAGTGTTCTGTAGCAGCGTCTCTAAGCAATGCTGTTATTACCTCACTAGTTAAAAATGTCATATGTATTTACTTTTGGAAAATTGTCTGTCATGCTGTTGTTTTCTTTAGTCTTGTGTGCTGCGAAGTGATATGGAATTGTAATGTGGTCAAAAGAGCTGCCTGGAACTACGTTCGCCGTGCATTTCCCTGAAAATAATTGAACACCTCAGAACTTTCGTCAGCCAATCAGATTCAAGCATTCAATGGCCCTATAGTATAATAATACATAAATAAAAGAAATACATGTACGTGGGTTATTTATATTTATACAGTATCTCACAGTTCACAAAATGAACATACACACATGAATTTGTATTTAACCTCATTTAAATGTCAATGAATGTTGAGTATATTTAAGGAGCAAATGTGTGCCTGAGATATTATTTACTTTTTAATTATAATTATTTTAGTTATTATTACTATCAGTATCACTGCTATTTCTGCTACTACACTCAAAAAAAACTAACAAAAAAAAACAATTAGTAGATAAGTAAAATCTACTTAATTCCTTTGCTAAATTTACCTAACTTAGTTAAGTAAATTTAACATGGCTAGTTAGAGTTTGATGAGAAATATCTACTTATTTATTTTGTTAAATGCAATACTACAATACAGGGGTATCAAACTCAATTCCTGGAGGGCCGGAGCCCTGCAGAGTTTTGTTCCAACCCTGCTCCAACACACATACCATGTAGCTTTCAAATAAGCCTGAATGACTTAATTAATTGGATCAGGTGTGTTTAATTACGGTTCAATCTAACTATGCAGGGCTCCGGCCCTCCAGGAATTGAGTGTGACATCCCTGCTCTAGTACATTTCTTTTTTAGTACATTTTATACAATTTATTTTAACAAGGTAGCACTGGATAACATCCATGCTGTTAAAGCATTTCGTTCACTTGCAAACATGTAAGTAATCAAGTAGACAGCTTATTATCCAGTAAAGATAATATGTCCACTCAATATAATTATAACCCAAATGAACACAGAGAGCTCGACTTGGTACATTTGGTCCACCATACATAATGATGGTAACAATCAGTTGGTAGTGTTCGAGTATAAATGGGTAATTTTGAGTAGAAAATTAACTCCAGATATCACAAAATAGTGAGCTACTAAACCTAACGACAAAGTAAACCATAAAACAGTGTAAATACAACTCAAAAACTAATTATTTAGTTTTAGTTTTTTAAATTATTCATGCCCCAGTGCATGATGGGAAAAATGGGATCATAACTTTGATAGTTTTCTTAAAGAATCCTTGTAAACATAATAAACAATTCCAAGTAAAATATGCTTATAATTTCAAACTTGAATTTCTACAAGCTAAATTATTTAATTTAGAAATTAAATTTGTTTTACATAATAATTACTTCACTACAAAATAATTTTTAGCAGTGCTACTATTTTTATTAACAATGTGAAAATAATCCAATGTGGGGGTTTTGGCATTTCACATCTCTTTCTCATTCTCAGCACATTCACAAAAGATTACTGGTCCTGGAAACCGCCAGTCCTGTTTACACATCTCTACATTATTTATCTCATTATCTTTGCACATTGACTGAGAAATTAAACGTCTGGATGCTTCAAAGTCTCTGCACAATGGTATTTTATCCTCATCCAAATACAGGCAGAGAGAAAGTACCATATTGCTTATAGAAAAATTGCAAATAAGAATAGATCTGACAGGAAATTGTGTTTGTGGCCTTGTTGATCATGAAGTTGTTCACCCTTATTGAATAGTTGCATAAGTGTGGTTCTGAAACCAAAAGCCACCTTGTCAGGGCATGTCATCTTGTCTTTGTCCGTAGAGTGTTTTGTACTAAATTCAGTGACTGACAATTGAACCACCAAACAAGAGGCTCTATAAATAGCTCTGCTTATCATTGCCAAACAAAAACAATTCTGCCATAAAGCCTGTCAATATTAAGATGATCTCAGAGCAGCTCTAAGCCACACATTCATCCTCGTTTCCTTGCTTAAGCTGCTTGGGGACCACATGGTAATCTGGCACCTCTGTTTACTTTCATGCATTCTGTGAGAGCAGGTCAGAGTTCAGAAGAATTATAGTAATCTAGTGACTCAGAGCACTGCTGTCCATTGTGCTATAAATGCTAATTAGCTCTGATTCTTTGAGCTAAAGGAGTCTCTTTTTCGGGTCTGGACCACTCTGAAGCAAAGTCAATTTAGAATTTGTATTCTGATGTAATTTCTAATAGGTGGACTAATAGGTGGTCTTAGTATTTGTTGTGCAGATCCATCCAAGACATGGGTGAGCTTGTTTCTTCATTGGAACATATTTGGAGAAATTTAGCTTTAATTCACCTAATTGAGGGCTGCAGTCTTTTGGATTATTTGTAGATTATTCTGCTGTTTTTATTAGCTGTTTGGACTCTCATTCTGATTACCCATTCACTGCAGAAGATCCATTTAAAGCTGTAATCGGGCCTTAAAAGTTAGGCCCGACAGGACCCGAGCCCGAAAGGTTTCGGCCCGAGCCCGACAAGTACATTTTGATTGACAGCTTTTTTAAAGCCCGAACCCGTTTACAGCACGACATTATTCAAATGTGCGCACACACAGCTCTTTTGCCTTTTTTATCAAGAATGAGTCATTTATACGTGTTTTAACATAATTTATTCATAACTAACGTAGATTATAGGCCACTTGGAAGTTGGAATAAAGAAATAAAATAAGTCCTCTATAACATTGTAACATCTCAGCACTCTAAATAGACATAGGCTCATTTGGCCTATAAATAGACCAACGCACCAATAAAAATTAGTTTTTTTAAACAAATTAAATTAAGATAAATTGTAAATTAAGATTGGTTTTTGGCAATAACGAAATTAAGATAAAGGCTCCACCGGATTTGCTTCGCCACTAGCAGCTGACATTTAATAAAAGAATGAAAGACTCCCATTAGCGTAAATACTCTGTCCACATTATTTATTTAAGACTCAATGAATATTTAGTTATCATTTGAAAACCCTCTACTCACAGAGATTAGGCTAAACCTGCATGTTTTTGTGGAGGAAAATGATTGAATTCACTGTAGATGTCTTCAGCGCATTCCTGCGCTCATTGATGGTGCGTCATTATTCACTCATTATTCTCATTATAAACATGGTCAAAACTTTTCCACACCCCAGACTTTGCTTTAGTTGCTGGTGCAACCAAAACGTAATCGCAAGGCAAGCCTCCATTACACCTACTCAGCATCCTACTCACCTACTCGCAAACCGGAGTGCAAACCCGAGCCGACCCGAGCCCACGTAAGATTACATAAATTAAGCCCGAACCCGACCGAACCCGTCGGGTCCCATCGGGTCCCGTCGGGTTCGGGCAAAGATCTCCAGCTCTAGATCCATTGGTAGAAAGTAATGCAATGATAATTTTCACCAACTCTGTTTGAAGAAACAAACATCTACATCTTGGAAGGCTTGAGGTTGAGTAAATTTTTAGCAAAAATTTATTTTTTATATTATTTGCATTTTATTAATTTTGGATAAACTCTTTAAAGGGGTGGTATACCCCAAATATTGTTCCAAATCTGAATTTATTTGTATTGTTGAACAGAGACACACATAGATATTTTGAAGAATGCTGGTAACAAAACAATAACCATTTACTTCCATTATAGTTTTTATTTTTTCATACTATATGGAAGCCAATAGCTATGAGCAACTCTTTGTCAAAAACCTGATCAAATTGCTTAATATGTTTTTTACTATTAATCTTACTTTTGAGACAAGAAGTTGAAGTGGCATGTTAAAGGTATAATTAAAGATATAATTCACTCTAAAAAGAAAATTTCCATCACCCTCAAGCAATCCTACAAGTGGGGAAAATATTTATTTCATCCCCTGCTGATTTTGTAAGTTTACCCACTAGTATTTGGACCCCTACCAACCAGCAAGAACTCTGGCTCCCACAGATTGGTTATGTGCCCATGTGGAACACAGATTAGCCCTGCCACTTAAAATGTCTGCTCATTATGTGTATAAGACACCTGTCTACACAATCTGTATCTTCCATTCCAACCTCTCCCACCACCATGGGCAAGACGAAAGAGTTGTCAAAGGATGTCAGAGACAAGATTGTAGATCTGCACAAGGCTTGAATGGGCTACAAGACCATCAGCAAGAGGCTTGGTGAGAAGCAGACATCTGTTGATGCGATTATTTGGAAATGGAAGAAATACAAAATAACCATCAATAGGCCTCAGTCTGGAGATCTGAGCAAGATCTCACCTCAAGGGGTAAAGATGATCATGAGAAAGGTATAGGATCAGCCCAGAACTACACGGGTGGAGCTTGCTAATGATCTTAAGGCATTTGGGACCACAGTCACCAAGCAAACCATTGGTAACACATTTGCACAGAGCAATAGACTGAAATCCTGCAGCGCCCGCAAGGTCCCCCTGCTCAAGAAGGCACATGTACAGGCTCATTTAAAGTTTGGCAGTGAACATCTTAATGATTCAGAGAAGGCTTGGGGGAAAGTGCTGTTGTCAGATGAGACCAAAATTGAGCTCTTTGGCATTTAAATTGTATTTAAGGATTACAATGACCCAAAACATACTGCCAAGGCAACAAAGGAGTGGCTCAAGAAGAAGCACGTAAAGGTCATGGAGTGGCCAAGCCAGTCTCCAGAACTCGGTCCTATAGAAAATCAGTGGAGTGAAATGAAACTTGGGTTGCCAAACAACAGCTAAGAAACCTTAAGAATTTAGACACAGTCTGTAAAGAGGACTGGATCAAAATCCCTCTTGAGATGTGTGCAAACCTGGTGACCAACTACAAAAAACGTCTTACCTCTGTGCTTCCCAACAAGGCTTTCTACACTAAGTACTAAGTCATGTTTTGCTTGGGGATTTTTTTTACCGGATTTTTTGGTTAGTATTCTGTCTCTATACATTAAAATAAAACTACCATGAAAAATTATAGACCCCTCATTTTTTTTGTTAGTGGGCAAACTTACAAAATCTGCAGGGGATCAGGGGTAATTAAAGCCTTCTGAAGAGAAGGAATGTGTTTGTGTAAAAAAATAAAATATAATAAAAAAATAAAACTACGATTACGATTACGACCTATATCATGCACTGGTACGCCACTCTTTCGTTAATGTGTAACAGTTAGCTGAAGCTAGAGATTACATTTTATAAAGCTTTAAATATGGATATTTTTTCTTACACAAACACATTGCTTTGCTTCAAAAGGCCTTTACCGTAGCCGTGTGGAGCAATTTTTATGGTAGATGGATGCACTTCATTTGACTTCAAAATCTTGACTAGCATTCACATAAAGTTTCAGTAGTCATGTACAAAGCAGTAACTAAATCAGCATACTATCATCTAAAAAACACTGCAAGAATTAGATGTTTTGTTTCCAGCCAAGACTTAGAGAAACTTGTTAATTCATTTATCACCAACAGGGTAGACTATTGTAATGGTCTCCTCACCGGCCATCACAAGAAGACCATTAGACAGCTGCAGCTTATACAGAACACTGCTGTCAGGATTCTGACTATAACCAGAAAATTTGAGCATATCACATCAGTACTCAGGTTCTTACACTGGCTTCAAGTTACATTTAGGATTGACTTTAAAGTACTTTTACTCATTTATAAATCACTCAATGGCCTAGGACCTAAATACATAGCAGATATGTTCACTGAATATAAACCTAACAGACCACTCAGATCATTAGGATCGAGTCAGTTAGAAATAACAAGGGTTCACACAAAACAAGGAGAGTCCGCTTTTAGTTATTATTCCCGCAGTTGCAATCAGCTTCCAGAAGAGACCAGATGCGCTGAAACATTAGTCACATTTAAATGCAGAAAAACTCATCTGTTTAGCTGTGCATTTATTGAATGAGCACTGTACAATGTCTGAACTTATTGTTGATTGAACTGATTGAACATTTAGGTGTAACATGTAATATTTATATTTAACTATTTAAAATATATAAGTTGACAAATATTGTTGTAAATGTGCTAAAAAGTGACCGTCAAAAATTCATACTAGTTTTTTAAACATTGTTTGAAGCTAAATGTGACAAAATGTTGCTGTTATTTTCTTTTCTTTTCTTAATGTTAAAGCACTTTGAATTACCATTGTATATGAAATGTGTTATATAAATAAACTTGCCTTGCCTTGCCACTGCCATTACAAAGCTTAAAAGAGCCATCATATTTTTTTTATATATAACTCAGATGGCATTCTTCTGAAATAAGAAAGTCATATGGTTTGCTGGCTTGAGGGTGAGTAAATCATGGGGTAAATGAAATATCTTCATGTAACTCCAAAAATGAACTGTTTGATTATTCTAATTTTTCTAATTTTCTTCTTTTCTATTCAACAGAAGAAAGAAACTGGTTTTGTGGCATTCAGCATCCAAATAATCCGAATGGTGTCATACACGCATAACCGTTAACTCCTTAAATAGAACAAGCTATTAGAATTTGATGAAAAAGCAATTAAGTTTATTTATAATGCCAAGTCTTTCCTTGGAGATTTTTCAGCATTTTTTTAAATGATTTAATATTCTCTAGACTTCAAAAATACCAAGCATCGTGCTCTGCTTGTCCCACTTCAGTAGTCTTAATTGATCTTTAAAATCTTGCAAGAACATCTTTGTACTCATGGCCCCTCCCCAAAACAATTAGAATAGATGTAGAGTAATTGAACATTTTGTTTTAATTAACAAGATTAATGTGTTATGCTAAAACTGGTTTATTAATAGGGCCATCTAGCTTTGTGGACAAAATTATGTTGTGAAGCCTCAATATCAAATTATCATCCCTAACAGGTCATTCTGTATCCCTGTTTGCATGGGATAATAAATGGACAAAGGGAGAGAACTTTGCATTGTTTTGTGTTTTATGCTGTATTTTTGTTGATGTTGCAAACAAGCTGAAGATGTAAGGTGAGAGAGAACTAGAGGAGAAAAGGCTCATTTACATGTTTTTGGACACATTCCCTTGTTGCTGCAGCTAAAAATAATTTCAGGGTTAACTCCCTGCTGCAAAAAAGCTGTCCCATACACTCCATCTTCTGCTATGTGTGTGTGCAGCCCAGACTCCCACCTCTGTGCAGGTGATAAATTAGTGAAAGAGGTGATAGATCATAAAACACAACAGATTCATTGCTATTGTGGAACCACAGGTCATATTGTCCTCATGCTCAAGCTTCATATAGAGTGAGGTAATATTTAGGGTGCACAAATTAGATCAAAAATGACTGTTTGTTTTCCCTTTGTAATAATAGTATCCAGTGTCACTTTACTAAGGGCACGATGAATAGCAGCATTAATTTTATTCAGCTTCTAAAAAAATAAATAAAAAAAATGTATGTTTGATAATCAAATAGTGGCAGAAGTCACTTTTTTAGTCAATTTTTTAGTCAATTTTGACCCGACCATGTAGTATGATTTTTATTTTTATTTATTGAAACTAAATGATAAATAGTAATGATATGATTGTTTTAGCAATAGTTATAGGTATTGAGTATGTATGGAACATATTTAGAGAATTTTACATCACATTACAGTACATTGCATTATATTACATCACTTACAAACATTACAATAACATTTTAATGATCCTTTTTTTCTTCTAAACAAGAAGATAATAGTTCCCAGTCTGTTGTACCCCCCCCCCCCCCCCCCCAAATAATGTATTTTAAGAGAACAGCACATCTATACAGTTAGTTGGTGCATCCATTGGGGGGTTGTAATTTAATGTAGGAGTCATGTGGATTACTAATGTTTTTTTTTTTTTACGTCTTGGATAGCCTCCGGGTGAGTCTGTTTTACTGTAAAAATTAAGCAAAAATATGTTTTTGTAAAATTAAGCAAAAATATGAATGACTGAATAAATCATGGTGAAAAACAGTAAAGAGACATTCACATAATCCTTGTATGGTACATCTACTCTGTGTGTTTTTGTGTGTATTAGTGCTGTCAAACGATTAATCATGATTAATTGCATCCAATATAAACGTTTTTGATTACATAATATATGTGTGTGTACTGTGCATATTTATTATGTATATATTAATACGCATACATACAGCACATATTTTGAAAATATTTATATATACAGTACCCTCCATAAGTACTGGAACAGTAAAGACAAAGATTGATTTCTCTGCTGTGGAGTCAAGACATTTGCAAATATGATTAAAAGTTGAATTTAAGGCACATGTAAAAGATTAAAAGCTAATATTTAGTTGCAGATCCCTTGCATGCAATCAGAACAGTGAGTCTGCAACCCATAGACATCACCAAACTCTTGGTCTTATGCTTTGAAATGCTTTTCCCTTTAAAAGCCTTTAATGTAGCCAATTTCAACTGTTGCTTGTTTTGGGGAGTTTCTGTCTTTAGTATCCTCTCCAGATGGTGAAATTAATGTTGAATCAGTTTTAAATCTGGAGACTGATTTGGGCAATCTAAGACTTTACATTTCTTTGCCCTGATAAAGTCATTGACTAAAATAGCAGGGTGTTTTGGGTCATTGTCCTGATCCAATATTAAGTGCTTTCTAATGAGTTTGGTGGCATTTTCTTGAATATTGGTAGCCAAGATGATTTTGTACACTTCCAAATTCATTCTGCTACTGCTATCATACATTAAGTCAGGGATAGGCAATTCGCGTCCTGGAGGGCCACTATCCTGCAGAGTTTAGCTTCAGCCCTCATAAAAACTCACCTGCCTGTATCTATCTAGTAATCCCCAAAACACTGATTGCCTTGTTCAGGTGTGTTTAATTAGCGTTGGAGCTAAACTCTGCAGGACAGTGGCCCTCCAGCACCAAAGTTGCCTATCCCTGCATTAAGTCATCATTAAAATAAATTTGTCCTGTTCTAGAGACAGCCATGCATGCTCATGCCATGACACCACCTCCACCAAGCTTTACAGATGTGGTTGTATGCTTAGTTTGTATGATTGTTCGGGAAGCAGACACACTCTTGCAGTTTAAATCTAGATTAAAGACCCATCTCTTTAACCTGGCTTACACGTAACACACTAATATGCTTCTAATATCCAAATCTGTTAAAGGATTTTTAGGCTGCATTAATTAGGTAAACTGGAACCGGGAACACTTCCCATAACACCTGATGTACTTGTTACATCGTTAGAAGAATGGCATCTACGCTAATATTTGTCTGTTTCTCTCTAATTCCGAGGTCACCGTAGCCACCAGATCCAGTCTGTGTCCAGATCAGAGGGTCACTGCAGTCACCCGGACCCAGTACGTATCCAGACCAGATGGTAGATCAGCACCTAGAAAGCACCTCTACAGCCCGGAAAGACAGCAGAGACCAGGACAACTAGAGCCCCAGATACAGGTCCCCTGTAAAGACCTTGTCTCAGATGATCACCAGGACAAGACCACAGGAAACAGATGATTCTTCTGCACAATCTGACTTTGCTGCAGCCTGGAACTGAACTACTGCCGCTGTCGCCTCTGCTTTGCTTAGTTGGGGTCACTATTTAAACTGAACAGAGATGACATCACTGAATTCAATGATGAACTGCCTTTAACTGTCATTTTGCATTATGACATACTGTTTTCCTAATGAATGTTGTTCATTTGCTTTGACGCAATGTATTTAGTTTAAAGCACTATATACAGTAAATAAAGGTGACTTGACTTAGGATCATTTGCAGTTCCCTTTTTTCTCCACACTTTTGCTTTCCAATCACTTAGATAAAGGTTCATCTTTGTCTCATTGGTCCATCAACTCAGTTCCAAAACTCTACTGGCTCACATTTGTCAAGAATCATGCCTTTCTATTCTTCAGAAACATATCACTGAGAAGATTGCAACAATTAGCAATTGGCAGTATGGTGGTTAGGTGCATTTTTGGTTGCGCTCCTCCTCAAGTCCTTTTTCCTATTCCCAAATAACCCAGTCTGCGTGCCCACTGGCTTGAATTCTTGCACTTTGAACAAGGAGGAATAACAGCTAATTCAAGTCTGTGTGCGATACATTCAAATCTGCATCCATTTTGTTAGCAACGCCCATCTTCTAACGATCCAATCAATTATCAAAGGACAAAATCAAGTCCCTCCTTACATTTTTTTTCTCCCCGTTTCAGAAGCTGTTTCACTCAGATATACGTCACAACAATGAAAAACTACAATCTTAACTTCCGTTTCATGCCGACTTTAAGAGGGTAGCGTAAAACAGAAGACAATCCATTTGTCTTATAAAAAGTCAGTGTATCAGAATTATTTGAAAGTGTTATTTTAAGGTTAAAAAATGCATACAGTTATTTTAATATACAGTAGCCATATGCATGTTGTATTAAATCCATTACAGGAATAATGGAATAGTCTGTAATTACAGTAATTTTTTTCTTATGAAGCTATAACAATTTTGCATTATTAAATGTTTTAAACTAAACCATTCATACTTATGTTTTAGATAAATGGATTCCTTTGTAAGATAAATTGATTCCTTTGTAAAGGAAATATTACAACAGTGGAACCTCTGCACTTTAATAGAAACATTTCAAGGTAAGTGATTAATTAATTTAGTGATGTATAAGTTTTTTTATTTATTTTTATTATTTTTTTTTTAACAAAGACTTGTGTTTGTTAATGGTAATGAACTGCCTCATCTGGTGTAGCCCGGTTTCTCCCAATACTTTATTCTCCCTCTATCACCAGAAAGGAGTTATTTTGGTTGCACTTTATTTTACAGTACGTGTACTTACATGTGCTTATAGTGTACTTACAATGTTTTTATCTAAGAAAGTTCTGGTAACTACATGTTAGGTTAGGTTTAAGGGTAGGTTCAGGGTTAGTACCTAGTTATTACATAGTTATTGTAATTACTATAATAAGTACATAGTATGTACATGAGGAACAGGACTGTAAAATAAAGTGCTACTGTTATTTGCCACAGTTGCCTGTAACTTGCTCAAAGGATCAAAGCATTAAGGGGTCTGTTCTCCCAACAATGAAATTTCTGTCATTACTGACTGACATTACATAACTTACTTATCCCAAACCCGTAAAATAGTCAACATGACTACAGTGGTTTAAACTTAATGTTATGAAGCGATTAGAATACTGTGTTTATCATATACAGGTGCTGGTCATATAATTATAATATCATCAAAAAGTTTATTTAACTAATTCCATTCAAAAAGTGAATCTTGTATATTATATTCATTCATTACACACAGACTCATATATTTCGTCTATTTCTTTTAATTTTGATCATTATAACTGACAACTAAGGAAATCCCAAATTCAGTATCTCAGAAACTTAGAATATTACTTAAGACCAATACAAAGAAAGGATTTTTAGAAATCTTGGCCAACTAAAAAGTATGAACATGAAACGTATGAGCATGTACAGCACTCAAGACTTAGTTGGGGCTCCTTTTGCCTGAATTACTGCAGCAATGCGTCGTGGCATGGAATCAGGTGTTATGAGAGCCCCGGATGCTCTAATAGTGGCCTTCAGCTCTTCTGCATTGTTGGGTCTGGCATATCGCATCTTCCTCTTCACAATACCCCATAGATTTTCTATGGGGTTAAGGTCAGGCAAGTTTGCTGGCCAATTAAGAACAGGGATCCATGGTCCTTAAACCAGGTACTGGTAGCTTTGGCACTGTGTGCAGGTGCCAAGTCCTGCTGGAAAATGAAATCTGCATCTCCATAAAGCTGGTCAGCAGCATGAAGCATGAAGTGCTCTAAAATTTCCTCGTATACGGCTGAGTTGACCTTGGACCTCAGAAAACACAGTGGACCAACACCAGCAGATGAAATGGCACCGCAAACCATCACCGACTGTGGAAACTTTACACTGGACCTCAAGCAATGTGGATTGTGTGCCTCTCCTCTCTTCCTCCAGACCCTGGGACCCTGATTTCCTAAGGAAATGCAAAATTTACTTTCATCAGAAAACAACTTTGGACCATTTAGCAGTAGTCCAGTCCTTTTTGTCTTTAGACGCTTATGACGCTGTCTGTTGTTCAATAGTGCCTTGACATAAGGAATGCGGCAGCTGAAACCCATGTCTTGCATATGTCTTGTGCGTAGTTGTTTTTGAAGCACTGACTCCAGCTGCAGTCCACTCTTTGTGAATCTCCCCCACAATTTTGAATGGGTTTTGTTTCACAATCCTCTCCAGGGTGCAGTTATACCTATTGCTTGTACACTTTTTTCTACCACATCTTTTCCTTCCTTTCGCCTCTCTATTAATGTGCTTGGACACAGAGCTCTGTGAACAGCCAGCCTCTTTTGCAATGACCTTTTGTGTATTGCCGTCTTTGTGCAAGATGTCAATGGTTGTCTTTTGGACAACTGTCAAGCAGTGGTGGGAATTAACGAATTACAACTACTCACGTTACTGTAATTAAGTAGTTTTTTCGGGTACTTGTACTTTTTTGAGTATATTTTTAAAGCTGTACTTTTACTTGTTTACCTTTATTTACTATATAAATAAAGGTGACTTGTACTTAAATACAAATTAAGCAAAATAATCTACTTCGTTACTTTTAAATCATAGTTCGTTACTGAGCACGCCCACAATTTGAATTGATATTAAATTTTTTGACAGCACTTCAGTAGCCAATAAAGATATCCAATCGTAAAGGTACCAATAAAAGCGATGAGATCTGAACCGGGAAAAGCGCCGCTGCAGGGGGTGAAGAGCTGATCAGACAGTGAGGGAGCTCAGCGTCATTTATGGACTCAGATCTTGGAGAAACAAACTGCATGGTAGTGTTATCATAAATATCTATATTTTGATACCGATACTAAAATATCTGGCATGGTTCCATTACTCATTTTCCACAGGATCTGAATATACATCAATACAAGCTGCGTCTCTCTTTCCTCTCCAACAGTGTGTTTGACAATCATCCGTCTCCTGTCAATTACAGTCTGAATGTCTGCGCAGGATTGTAGGTATTCCACATCATTTTAATAATTCCTGCGCAAATGTGGATTAAGAACTATTAAATTATAATTAATAGGAATTATTAAAATTATGTGGAATACAAATTAAGTAGAAAATCAATAAATGTGTTTTAAAAACTTTTTTGTATTTGACAAATGTGTATTTTATACATTAAAATGATCTCATTAATAAAAGTAAATAGTTAACCTAACTGGAGTTAGAATAATCCACAGTTGGGAAGGTGCTATGTTAACCCATAGTTGGGTTACTTGTTAAGTTATTTTCAACCCAACATTTTTTAGTGAGTAGCTTCTGTAATTCTCTAGATTGACAGAGCATCACCCCAGCTTTCTGGAGGTTGTTGGTGATTTTACAGACATGTATTTTAGGGGGCATTTTCACAGCTTTATGATTTATCATAAACTACTGTTGTTTTTCTGAGCCGGTCAAGTCATCGTTGGTTGCTGATGTCACCGGTAGTTTCCAAACTCTTGATTTCTCTATGCCTTTTGTTTTTCCTATAGTTTTTCCTATAGTTCTAATTGACTTCCTCTTTTCTTTTAGCATCCAAATTGCTTGCTTTTCTTTCAGCATCGGCTTCCTCGTCTTCATCCTGGTTTGTGTGTGTCATCATCAAATGAAAGACTTAGAATGCAGAAGCAATGGATTTAACTGATAAGACACATTCCCTGCTTTTATTATCTGAAGAATTAATGCAACAGGACACAGCTGAACACTTAGAAAGACCTGTGAGGCAACTGTTCCAATACTTATGCCCACATCAGATAGAGAGATGAAACTCTAAAAGTGCTGATCTTCTTGCTCTGGTAAAATATATTTGTGTTGAATCACCCAATAATACAATCTGAGATTCTGTAATTTTGTCTCATATTCATCTTTTAATCATATTTACACATTCATTGACTCCACAGCAAATAGAACAATTTTGTCTTTACTGTTCCAATACTTAGGAAGGGCACTGTATATAGAATTAATATAAATGACTTATATTATTTTAATACTAACATTAAGGATGGCTGGACAAGTCCAAGGTTTTTTTCACATTTATTTTTCATGCAGTATACTGATTATGCAAATGCAATATGCAACGGCCATGAAAGTTTCCCTTCTCTTTAGTGTTATTAGAGACGATACTACTGATCCACACTGGAATATAACTGCTGGCTGGGTTCACAAGATGCTTTTTGTGTTTTTAGCTTAGATTATTTCAAACAATCTCTCTCCCCAGGAATATGTTTTAAGTCTTGCACTGCTAGCTGCTTAAAATTCCTGTCATGAATCTACCTGTAGGCAGACTTTTCTGAAATCGAAGACATCTTCAGGAAAACAGTAACTTCAATAAGATAAGTTTGAGTCAGATCTCCCCACAGACATACTTAATATTCGAGAAACAGTAAATTATACAGGCTATTTTAAATACACCCTGTTATTCACTTATAGACAGAATATGGTGGGTAATTTTAAGGAAAATAACTTTTCTCGTAAAAATGTCTATGTGTCATAATACAAATTCTTAATTTAGTTTTATCTAAATTTAAAGGTGCAGTAATTTTCTTTTGCTTTCCTTGTGCTGACATGTGAAAATCATCTTGGACTTAACTCAGACCTACTGATTTGAATGCAGCATCATACTAATGAAAAAGTGTTATTGATTCCATTGTGTAAATATGCCATAAACAGTTAGATATATCTTATTAAAATACTATGTGAATTAAAAAAAAAAAAAAAAAAAAACTGGTGTAGAAACAATTTTCACTTTTCAAATTAAATTTACTGGTAGGGAATTTCACAATTGATTACAAGCAAATTGTAAGAGAAAAAAAAATAACTGAATTAAATGTGAAATTCTAAAGTAGAAAGACTGAAATATATTAAAATATTATAACATTTTCTTGTAAAATGTTTTATTTAGAACTTTGAAAATGTTTACAGTATTAAAGTGACGTTTAATGACTGATGGCAAAGTTCCCCATATAGAATACAACTAGGCATGTTTTATTAAATGCCAAGTCTTTATCTTATGTAAGTGAAAAGTTGACTCCACACATATTTAAAGTCATTAAAAATAAATCATATTTAGCTTAATAAAAGTAGTTTGTTTCTTGCTTTGTAAAAGTTCTAAATTTCTTGTACACACACACTAAGTATCCTGTTATGTAGAGTTTATTCAGGTTTCATGCAGCTGTCCCCGAAAATCAAATAGGATAATGGACATAATGTATTTATTTATTTAATGTAAAAATGCAGAATGTTTTCTCTGAGCTTTATATTTAGGGGATAAAAAATATCATTAATTAGTATAAAAACCACTGCGTATATGGAAAGTCCTCAAATGTACCAACGTGTGTGTGTGTGTATGTGTTCATTGAATTTATGTTCCACACAAGGTGAAATGTTGAGCATGTTGGGATGGGGCCCACAGCAGTGCTTTATTTCCTTGTTTACTTTACACCAGTCATCTGTGTTCTTCTATCTCACAATAGGGGGGGTTACTCATAAAAATTTGATAGCATCTTAAATTAACCATCTGCTGTTCCTTTTCCCTTTATCATATTTGATCATGCCAGGAAGTTTAAGCTTCTTAGCGAACACAACTGATTGAATATTTTAATGGATAGAAGCCATGGTGTGGAGTTAGTAAATTAGTTTAACTGTGTAATTATATCAGAAATATTGCACTCGCCTCTCACTATAAAAAGCCTAATGAGGCATCAAGAGAAAATATCGCTGAGTAACAAGATACTCTATGTGTTCTATACCAGCAACCACTGAGCATTGCTATTGTGCCCTTGAGCACTGCACTTAACACATAACTCCTCATTGCTGTTACATGACACTCCTGTTTCCCCAACCCCACTTCCCCCAAGGCACAATGGAATAGAAAAATCAGCTCTCATTGCTTCACCGGCTATGAGATCAGCATGGACCTCCGTGACTGGCTTGTTACCTCAAATTATGCTGACCTTACATAGGTTAGACTGACCCGAAGCACTGTAATGCTGACGTCCATTAGACTGACTGTCAGTTTGTTGTCAGATTACTGTAATAAAAATGTGTCAAGATTTTAAAACAAGCTATAGCTGGCTGTAATTTACCTAATGCGAAGGTGCACACAGTGGAAAAATATATTGGACAAACAGAAACTGGTTTGTGATCCGGAGAATTATGAAAAAAAAAAGACTATTAGTTTTCACCATAATAATAATGTAGTAGAGGAAACATGTTGTCTAGTAATGTGACAACTAGTCTATTTTAATCCAGTGAAAGTTTTCAGGGTAGGTTTATTTCTGAAAAAGCCTGTTTCTTTAAGGTAGGGTTAACATGATATGGATGTTGTCACACTACTATTGGTATTGCTACTATTACTGTTGTTTTTAATGAGAGGGGATAGGATGCTAAGTCTCAATAAAACTATTTTTTTTTTCTTCAACTCATTGTCAATAATGCATCCATGCCAATTCAATTACAAACAAGAACAGCAAGATGACTGCAGACATTGACCCCAGTCTTGCAATGTTCAAGAAAGTCAGATAGATCAAGATCTGATAATCTTCCTTGCCTAATAATTGGTCAGTATATCCTGAGTCCAAGTCCTGTAATTGAATATGCTGAATCAACAATGAACTGACTTAGAATGAAAAACTGACTGTTTACAATTGTCATACAACTATTCTGAGTAAGTGCAAAACAATATAATGCAATTAAAAATTGTAAAACTCTACAGGATTATGCAAAGAAATATGTGCAGTGTGCTGACGAATGTGTGTCCTGTCATCCCTGTCACTCTGGTCAGTGCTTTGACTATGACGTCAATCCTGTTACTGTCATTAATTTAATACAAAAGGAAAATATATATATTTTATACAGCCTTCCAGGTTTTTCCATAGTAACTTTAACTATATTCTATTTTGGACAAAACATTTTTTTAATGTCTCTCTTGTAAAAATGTTTTTTTTTTCTTAATTGACGTGGTCACCCTCGAAAATATGGGGTGTTCTTGGTCATCTGAATGAAAAAGAAAAAAAAAGAAAAAAAACAATTGTTCATATAAGTAACGTGTCAGCAGTGTTGGGAAGGTTACTTTGGAAATGTAATAGGTTACAGATTACAAGTTACCCTGTTTAAAATGTAATAGTAGTGTAACTTTTTCAATTACTTTATTAAAGTAATGTAACTAATTACTTTTGAGTACTTTTTGATTACTTTCTAAATTTGTAAAAATTAAAGAATAATAAATAAAAGCATATACATCAACTTAAATACAGTTATCTAATAAGCATGTGACGTATTCTGTGTAATAAACTCCTGAAACATTGGTGTTTTTTTTAAACTGCTGTTTCTGTATATGATGATAGTTTTCTCAAAATAAGTAAAATGCACATGAAGTGACACAGAGCAGTTCTAGAAATTATGTTTATGTGCTTGTGTACTCCTATACTGAGGCAGGCCTATGTGTAGTAAATGAAACCATGTCTTTGCCATTAATTTAAAAAAAATATTTTTGTATGGACCTGACATAAAAAAGGTTTAAATCTTTAATTTGGGGACATGCAAAATAATTAAAAGTTCTCTCCCGAACTGCACCTTCACTTCCATTTCTCTCTTCAGTCTCTTTATTTTGCCCTGTTATCCATCTCTCTCATGACTTTAATACTCAAGATTGAAAAAAACTATACTTTACAATACAATACTACAATATCTTTATAGAAAAATCCTAATACTGTACACGAGTCATGTTTTCCCTTACAAAAAATTACCATGCTTTTATTAGCCTATAAAAAAGTAAAATAACCTTGTTTTTTTGCAAATGGATTTGTATTTATTTTTAAATAAATACATTTGTAAAATAATTTTACATTTTTGGTTATCACAGTTAAACAATAGTAACCATTTTCTCTGGATTTATAGTTAAATATTAAAATGTTAATTTTCGTAAGGGTTGTGTTGTTGTCTGTCGTAGCTCCCCCTAAACCTATAAAAAAATCTGAATTTTTTTTTCAGCTAAATTCCTACTGTAACATTACAACAGATAATAATGATGTCCTTTATATAGTATTTTGAGTGATGACTGATGAGCAACGTGCTGCTGCTTGATTAAATAAATAAAAAAACAAAGACAAAAAAGCATCTTTACAGATGAAACCCAGAACAGGAGTTCTGCTTCTCTGCTCCAGCAGTCCACTCTAGTCAGTCTCTCTATCTCTCTCTCTCTCTCTCTCTCTCTCTATCTCTCTCTCTCTATCTCTCTCTCTCTCTCTCTCTCTCTCTCTCTCTCTCTCTCTCTCTCTCGCATTGATTACTCTGAGTCTGATCCAAACCGTTTGGCGGAGGCGCGGAGAGCGCGCGAGTCATGACTAACAATTCATGACTTATTAGAGCTTCAATTATCAAATGGCGGATTCGCAATTTAGTACATTCGGCAGGCAAATATACAATAATGATATTAAATAGTGGGGCAAAATCGGCTGCCAAGCCACCGGGAATTGTCCCGGTTCTCCCGGTGTCCAGTCCGCGCCTGATTTCCACAGACACGCAGAACGTGCAAGTCATATATTGCATTTTTGGGGCTTTATATTAACAGACACTAGTCGATGTCATGTTTTGATTCAAGTGTACTGACCTACTTTTGATTTAGTCATCCAAAATGTGGCATATTCCGTCCGCGTTAGGCATTTCGTTTTAATGACTGTATTCTACGAACCAGACTGTGTTTCCGCATCCCGGAAATTATTAGGGCGTATGTCTCAGAATAGTCAGTGCAATTTGGGAAAGAAATCAGTTAAATCTGTATGTGGATGTGTGTAAATATTCAAATGTAATCCCCTTTGTAATCGTAAAAAATTTCATAAGTAACTGTAATTTAATTACTCATTTTTTCTTAGTAACTGTAACTAATTACAGTTACAATAATTTTGTAATTAAATTACGTAACGCCGTTACATGTAACTAGTTACTCCCCAACACTGCGTGTCAGCAACAGGGTTGACAAAAATATCAAAGCATGAGGTAGAGAAATAGTCATAAAATAATAAATTACATAGCCTGAGATGGCACAATACAATTTCTTGTCATTTTAAGGTGTCTTCATTTCATGGATATTTAAAAAATGTTGATTAAACTATATATATATATATATATATATATATAAATACAAGTGGAAAAGGCACAGATTTTGTGGAATGACCCATTTATTAAACATGAAACAAATAATTGTTTTGGCCAAAAGAAATTGTGATTTTAGAACATTTATAAATTATATAAAATGTACATATCATACAATTACAACACATAAAGTGCACAACAACTTGCCCCCTCCAGACATTTATGAAAAATAACCTTGTTTATGCAAAGGCAAAATTATGCCTTTGCTTACGGTCCAACTTTATAGTCCACCATCAAAAATATGATGATGTTGGAGGATTCTAGTTAATACTCCAACATCATTTTATAATATTCTTGTTAAATAATTATTCTAATTAACAAGGTGATTGAAATAAACATACAAAACTACTGCTAGAGAAACTGCACATGTGAGCAATTGAACATTTTAAATAAAAAAGCTATAGATGCTGAGATGCAGCTCTGTTACAATGGTCTCTACTGTACAGTGCATATAGAGATCAAAGACCCATTTACAGCTTTCCTGTTTATGAAATTGTATCACTGCTTGACACTATTTCTTGGATTCACTTCTAAATAAAGCCCCTCATGAATAAAATAAATTACCTTCAAACATGTAAAAAAAATGCACATTTCACTTATATCAGGTCATCTGTCACTCTACATGCCAAGAGTCTCTCGCACATTCTCTGGGTTGATTTGCTGATCTATAGCTTATTGTAAATGTCACTGAAACTGTAAAGGTGTAACATTTTATTAGTATACTGTTATGGGATGTGTTAATAATTCAGCCTGTTTGTATTAACTGTACTTATCATGCTAGCACATTAACACCTTGCTGCAGTTCTGTTGACCATCTGTGAGATTTTCACAGAGTATGTTATGAATTCAGTGAGCATGAAATAGATTAATATTTAAGGACCATTTTATGACCTTCCCTTTTTCGGTGCATGTGTGCCGCCAATGCTGTACACATGTCTAGCTTTTAAACATTTTGCATAGATAAATTTTTTTGATGCGTCGCCTGAGTTTATTTTGCCCAATATTTAATTTATTATGTTATTGCTATCTGATGTAGACTTAGCCCTTATGCTCACCAAAGCTGCATTTATTTGATAAAAAATAAATTAAACAATTATATTGTGAAATATTATTACAGTTTAAAATAACTGTTGGGATCTTGCTTAGAGAGACTAATCTACTTCGAGTGTAAACTAAACGAGGCATTGAACATTAGCATGCGATTATTGGATTCATCTGCCGCTGATAAAAAGGCAGCAGGTCCAATGCATACTAGCTTTTAGCTTCGGAGCCGAGTGACAACATCACTGCTTTGTGTGTGACAAGTTCAGTGCACTTGTGTTCAGCTTCTTGTGTTGGCGGACGGTGCTTCAGTGGTGGTCATTCCTGTGTCGAGTGGGTTGTACACTTCAGGCTGCACTACCCCCTGTCATGCTGCAAACGGCTATTTCCCCAGTGGGTCTCAGCACCTAAAAGAGCATTTCCCTTTTAAAAATGCTGTTTCACCAGTGTGTTTCTGGACAGAGTCGATACCTGTCGCTGGGTGATGGATCACTATCGCTACCTCACATGTCTGGGCATTAAACACACTGAGGTGGTGTTTGTGGATGAGTCATGTTCCCATTGCGGAAAGATGACCATCTCTTAGTTGTGGGCCTGGCTCCGTTTCCTCCAGGGGGGCCAATCTCTGTTGCCTCTGCCGCAATCTAGTGCTCGTCCTGGCGACTGCCAGGTGAGGTCTACTTCCACCAATAGCACAGGTGGCTTTAGAGTTACAGAGGTGGCAAACGCCTCAGGAAACCAACCCTCGGGGGACCATCGCTCCTCTAGCACTTTAAGTTTGAGCTGCCAAAGGAATGCGCTGGGCCCTCTTCAAAGAGTGTACCAGCGGTATCCTTCGGTGCTTCTCCCGATGACTGGATGTTGATCACTGCATCGGAGAGAGAGCTCTCCTGAGAGTAAAATTAAGCTGCTCTGCCAGCCTCAGGGTCAGTGGCAAGGCCCGAATCAGATCCGAAGATGTTGGCTATGCTTTTCCAGGCTGCCGACAGGGTAGGGCTCGAGTGGAAATCTCCACCACGTCCTGAGCCCTCATGGTTGGATGATTGGTTTCTCAGGGTGGCGCATGCTGCTTTTCCTTCCCTGAGGTGCATAAGGAGCTCACCAGGTCATGGATGGCACCTTTTACTGCTGGAAACCGATCCGTTGGTTCCTCCTCCCTCACCACCCTTGACGGTGGTGCAGCTTGGGGGTATACAGGGTCCCCCTGGTGGATCGGTCAGTTGCGATGCAGATGTGTCTTAATACCACCTCCACCTGGCAGGGCGAACCCAGCCTCCCCTCCCAGGTCAGTAGGTACTTGTCTGGCAAGCGATGCTTATACGGTCTGTAGAGAAGCTGCCTCTGCCTTACATGCTACCTCATTACTGCAGGTTCATCAGGCCAAAGCAAGTTCAGTGGCATCCACTTCATGACAAGAAACTCCGTGGCTGATGCTCCTGTCTTGCATGCAGAGATCGCAGTCTCTCCCGCCATTATGACTTCAGGGTGTTACAGCCCCTACTTCATTGTACCCAAGAAAGGCGGTGGGTTATGACCCATCTTGGACCGGGCCCTTGGCTGTTTACTGTTCAAAATGTTGACGCAGAAATGCATTTTCAGGTGCATCTGTCCCTGAGATTGGTTTGCAGTGATAGACCTGATGGACGCATATATTTATAAGTCAATCCTCCAGCAGCACAGACCATTTCTGCAGTTCGTATTAGAGGGACGTGCATATCAGTACAAGGTCCTGCCCTTTGGGCTGTCCCTGTCTCCCCTCAGATAGCAGGGTGTTCGCATTCTCAATGATTGGCTTATACTAGCACAGTCTCGGGATCAGTTGTGCATGCACAGGGACCTGGTGCTCTGATACTGGTGTGCCTTGCCTTGAGCCATCTCCAAGGGCGCTTATGAGGCAAGCATGTTCTGGTCCGATCGGACATCACGGTCGACCGGCGACCATGTACATCAACTGACAATGTGGTCTACACTCCTGTTGCATGCCGCAACTTGCCCGCCACCTCCACCTTTGGAGTCGGAACGTTCTGAGGTCACTAAGTGCCATTCACATTCTGGGTCTGCTCAACCATATGGCCAATGAACTTTTACGAGCTACACTCCCTGGAGAATAGAGACTCCATCCCTAGACGGTCCAGCTGACTAGGAGACATTTTGGAGCCACTGAGGTAGACCTCTTTGCTTCTCCAGAAACCTCTCATTGCAAAGTTGTTCTACTCCCTGACCGAGGGAACACTCGGCACGGACGCACTATCACACAGCTGGCTGCAGGGCCTGGGCAAGTATGCGTTTTCCCCAGTGAGCACTCACGCACAGATGCTGTGCAAGGTCAGGGAGAATGAGGAGCAGGTCTAGCTTGTGGGGACTTGGACCTGGTTCCTGAAACTAATGCTCTTCATAACAGCCCCTCCCTGGCAGTTTTCTCTGAGGAAGGATCTACTGACTATGATACGGCGAGGGCGTAGTGTTTCTTGGTGACCTAACCCAAGAGGTAGTTGACAGCACTTTGGCGAGAGCACTGTCTACGAGACACGCTTACGCCTTGAAGTGGAACCTATTCATTGAGTGGTGTACTTCTCGTTGAGAATAACCTGGAGAAGCCCAATCAGGGTCCTGCTTTCCTTTGTCTCCCTCCACCCTAAAGTCTATGTTGCTGCAATTGCTGCTAACCATGAACCCATGGAAGGGAAGTCGGTACTGTGACTGACTGAAAGGAAATGGATTATGTATGTAACCCTAGTTCCCTGAAGGAGGGAACAGAGACATCTCGTCCTGTCATTACAGCTGCTGTACCACTGCTGAGCGTCCGGGTCACTGGCTCGGCTCCCCAGAGAAATTCTTGGTATGAATTGCACCTGCTGGCGTTTTATGCTCACACTGTAATCAGTGGCGGCTTGATGCAATAATCGCACACTAATGTGCCAATGTGCATTGGATCATTTAGTTTACACTTAAAGTAGACTGGTCTTCTTCAGGGAATGAGGCTATAAGTAACCAAAACATTTTTTACAGTAATATATTTTAAAATGTAATTTATTCCTGTGAAGGCAAAGCTGGATTTTCAGCAGTCATTTCTCCAGTCTTCAGTGCCACATGATCCTTCAGAAATTTAATTATCTAATCTAATATGCTGATTTGGTGCTCAAGAAAAAAAAAATATTATCAGTGTTAAAAACAGTTGGACTGATTTATATTTATTGGTGATACATTCATTTGAAATTAATATGAAAAAATAAAAATAAAAAATAAATAAAAACGTTTGTAACATTATACATTTAATAAATTTAATGCCTCCTTGCTGAATAAACTATTAATTAAAAAAAAAAAAGTCTCAAACTTTTGACCCCAAATTTTGAACTGTAGTTATGTGACTGCTTATCAAATAAATAAAGAAATGC
This sequence comes from Carassius carassius, assembly GCF_963082965.1. NCBI lineage: Eukaryota > Metazoa > Chordata > Actinopteri > Cypriniformes > Cyprinidae > Carassius > Carassius carassius. The sequence continues at coordinate 20,394,175 of NC_081774.1, read as the reverse complement.
TTGTTGATTTGAGTTAAACTTATTTAATTTATGTGAGGTGAAAAAAGACATATGATATGAGTGTTATGAGAAATATGAAAAGTCCTGTGCCAATTTGTTCATGTTATGTATTTTTTGGGTGCATAGATTCAGTGTATAAAACATAAAAAAGGCAGCGCCTATTTACAGTAAGTGTAAACAGATGCTATTTATACTAAGTGCAAATAGTGATGGATGCTATTTACACTGAGTGCAAAGTGCGATAGATGCTATTAACACTATGTGCAAATAGCAATTAGATCCTTTTTACACTAAATGTAAATAGTATATTTTAGCGATAGATGCTATTTACACTAAGTGCACTAAATTGCTATTTACACTAAGTGCAAATCCAAATTTACACTAAGAGCAAATAGCTATAGATTATATTTACACTTTGTTAAAATAGCAAGATTTTCTGATATTTATACAACTATTGCAAATAGCAGAGGTGGAAATAACGAATTACATTTACTTGCGTTACTGTAATTGAGTAGCTTTTTTGTGTACTTCTACTTTTTAAAGTAATTTTTAAAATCTGTAATTTTACTTTTACTTAAGTATATTTTGTTTGAAGTATTGTACTTCGCTACATTTGAAAACATTAATTACTGAGTAAAAAAAAAAAAAAACTACTGCAGTATATAATGGGCAGGAGGGCAAACTGGTGCTAAAATCACAAGATGCAGACGGACAAAACAGGCGTTAGTGGTGCAGACACAGCTGAAAACGAAACCCTGTCATATTCAGAAGTTGAACTCGAAGGAAATGAAGTGAACCCCTGGCCATATTTATGCTTTATTATGCAGGGTAAACTGTGCTTACCTAGGCTTACCGAGACCAAACTAGCAGCTTATAAAATCTCGACAAGACATCAACCCTTTGCAAGCATGTAGAGGTAAGCTAAATATTTTTGCATTGTTGCATTGGTGGTTAAAATGAAGCTTTGACATTTTAGATTTAGTCTTATAAAATGCATTTAGAATGATCACAAAATTGAAGATATAGAGGCAGAAAAATTACATATTTATATCATTTCATATAGTAAATCAAAATCACACAAAGAATGCCGTCTTTTCCTCCAAAAATCATCATGATTATATATCAAAGAATGCCGTCTTTTCCTCCAAAAATCATCATGATTATATATATATATATATATATATATATATATATATATATATATATATATATATATATATATATATATATATATATATATACAACAGGTCAGTAAACAAGTTAATTAAGAGAGTTGCGTTTTAGACACCATATTGGCATTGCCTGTTTTTGGTCTATTTCTACAACAAAGAATAATTCCAAACACAGCCACCAAAGAACAGTTTTGCGTCTCTGGGCAACATGACAGTGTTTTGTTCCTGAATGATTCAACTGTTTAAATGATTCGGTTCAATCGCAATTAATTACTTATTAACAGTGACTTGCTGACACACACTGGCCATTTTAATTTCACATTTAAAGTATCTTTTGATTTTTTCTTTTTTTTTTTTTCTTATTATTTCAAATGAGTATTCAATATTTTACGTCTTGTATCAAAACATTTTTCATGCATTTGTAACTGCAGGTTAAATGCATTCTTGTCCTGCACTAAACAGTGTGTAAATACATCTAAATGCTACTTCTGATCTAGCTTCTGCATTTCGTCTGCATTGAAAAGATGAGTTTGTTGATACTGATTTGCCTGGTAACAGCCCAAATGTTTTATTATTCTAAATAACTGATTCCTTTAATTTAAAACAACTAGTTTGAGATTAATAGGCCTATACCAGGGCTGTCAGACTCAGTTACTGGAGGGCCGTAGCCCTGCAGAGTTTAGTTCTAACCCTGCTCCAGCACACATATCATGTAGTTTTCAAATAAGCCTAAATGATTAGATTAGCTGGATCCGGTGTGTTTAATTAAGGTTATATCTCAACTGTGCAGGACTGTGGCCCTCCAGAAACTGAGTTCGACACCCTTGGCCTGTCCCATTTTTGCCTCGCTCCCACTGTTAAAATGTAACTAAGTAATTTCTACTCTGAGTAAATTTTAAATGAGCTACTTTTTACTTTTACTTGAGTAGATTTTTAGACTGGTACTTTTACTTGTACTTAAGTAAAATTTCATTAATGTAATGGTACTTTTACTTGAGTAGAATATTTTTGTTCTCTTTCCACCTCTGGCAAATAGTGGCAATTATTTGCACCTCAGTATTTAGTACATTACAAAACAGTTTGGAAAAATAACAAATTGAATGTAAATTATAATTAAAATTATTAAATGGATGACACCTTATTGGGACAATAAACTCCTTCCTTCACCTATCCCAGGGGTAGGCAAGTTCAGTCCTAGAGAGCTGCAGACCTACAGAGTTCAGCTTCAACCTTCAAGGGAAGTCGTGGCCTAATGGTTAGAGAGTCGGACTCCCAATCGAAAGGTTGTGAGTTCGAGTCCTGGGCTGGCAGGAATTGTGGGTGGGGGGAGTGCATGTACAGTTCTCTCTCCACCTTCAATACCATGACTTAGGTGCCCTTGAGCAAGGCATCGAACCCCCAACTGCTCCCCGGGCGCCGCAGCATAAATGCTCTGCACTGCTCTGGGTGTGTGCTCACAGTGTGTGTGTGTGTTCACTGCTCTGTGTGTGTGTGCATTTCGGATGGGTTAAATGCAGAGCACAAATTCTGAGTATGGGTCACCATACTTGGCTGAATGTCACGTCACTTAATCAAACACACCTGAACAAGCTTATTAATCCACTCAGGATTACTACGGTACAGGCAGGTGAGGTTTTTTTTCAAAGATGGAGCTGAACTGTGCAGGACTGCGGCTCTCTACTGAACTTGCCTACCCCTGAACTATCCTAACCCTACCTGATAATTTAATTTAAACTTTTTGCTTATTTCTTTTATTTTTATTGAAAATAAATGCCTTTCTGATTTGATATGACATTTGAAAAGGGAGAAAAAAGTTTGGCAAAAGGCAGGTTCGAACTCAGGTCGATCATGTCAAAAAGCTCACACTTCACAATCTACACCACTGGAACGGATGTTTAAAGTGCCCTATTATGGATTTTTGAAAATGACCTTTCATGCAGTGTGTAACACAGCTCTAATTGAATGAAAACAACCTGCAAAATTTTAAATCTAAAAGTGCACTGTGTATAAAGTTATTGTCTCTCAAAAGAAAGAGTCAACTCTAAATAATTGAAACGAGTCATTTTAAACCGAATCCCAAGACGTTTCATGTTGACATCAACATAAAAAACTTATGAAAAAAACTTAAAAAGCATATTGCTGGCCCACTTGTTGATCTTTTCTCATTGGCCTGAATGAAAATGCTAATGGGTTTTTTTTTTCCACTATGTGCAGCTTTTGGAGCTGTAAAAATAGCTGTTTCTCGAGTATGGCTGTACACAAAGCAGCACTGCACTTACAAAGGCTGCTTTATCAGGCATTATGGAATGAAAATGAGACAAATCGGACCAATCACCGCAAATTAGTGTCACACAAAGGAGTGGTTTGGAAAAATGAATCGTTAAACGATCGTTAAACATGAGAGAAACACACACAGACAGTCCATGGGCGTGACAGTTATGATCTGCGGCTGTTTAGCACCATTATTTTGATTTCAAATTTGAATGTTGTTTGTTTTCACACAGTAATACTATCTTTCATAGCCCTGTTCATGTTTAAGCCCAATATTATTAGATGCATTTACTTCTGTACTGATGTATAGGCTATATTAAGATTCTCAAGCAAGTGGCAAAACATGCAATCCCAGCCTAGTCTACTTTTCTTATGTTAAAAGACAGTAGGCTATCACAATTTTAAATTAAAACGTACTATTGACAGAAACAACCATCTCGTGCCTTTTCTTTTTTATTTACATTACAAGTAATCATGTTGGTCATAAAAAGAACTTTGTTTTCTAACTCCATGAGTGCCATCGGTTACCATATTTATCTTAAAGTGTATGGTGCTTTTCCTTGCTTTACCCCTATAGCTAAAGCTATTTTAATTAGCCTATATGCATTTATGTTGCAATTAACAGCCTATATTTCATATCAATCCATGTATATTTTTAATGTGAGCAATGCCCTGTCATTTTAATTCAGCATGTGAAGCCCAGCAAAAAATGACTCAGTATGGAAACGATCACTGCAATGCTGCATATACGCACCACTCGGCACACATCGGGTAGAAATCGGGAGTCGGAGTCAACTCTGAAAAACCTGGAACCTAACTCCCCTATGACCTCCCTAATCACATGTTGGTGGGCAGAGTTAGTGTAAACAGCCTCTGCCCACAAGGCGGGAAATAGAAGAAATCTGCACACCAAACAAATTTTAAATTCATGATCCATTGAAAAATAGTATTTTACTGAAGACCATCATATAAAGTGACAACAGAACAGCACTTTATATTTATGTTCAGTAAAATACTATTTTTCAATTGATCTTGAACATTTGTTTGGCGTGCAGATTTCTTTTTTGCTTTGTTTGTTTGTTTTTCATGAGTTATACGAAAGACATTACAAACATTTAAAAGTTATGTAAAAATGTTGCTGAGTACCACGACTGACCAATCAGAATTAAGTATTCTAGCCATGTAATACAAGCAATGTAATGCGTTGTTGTATACTGGTTATGTGATTCCCTTAGTCACTCATCAAGTTTGTAAAAATGTATAAAACTCACCAGGGCACAGTACATCTCAGGTGGGTCTCCGCAGGTAATGTTGGGTGGGTCCAGAGAGACAGTCAGGTATTTGGTCATATCAGTGGCCTCAGGCTGGCAGGCCATATAGTGCCAGGCCAAGCGGTCCTCTGCATAAACCTGGGACTTACAAACATCATAGTGCCCCCATGAGGCCGGGTAATGCTGTGTGGCATGGCAGCAACTCACCCACAAGGCCTGTAGTACAAACACTAGCAGTAAGTACATGGTTGCACCTTTCTTCTGATGCCTCATTAAATGGAGTCTGATAGATAATAAGCAGGCAGAGGATGATGAGGGAGAATGTGTTTTGACACAGTTGTGGTAAGTGCAGGTCACCGGTGTGAAAGAATGATATTAATTCCTTCTTGAAGCCATTAGTGGAGGCCATTGCAGATCATCCACCTGTCCATCACTGTTTCCCTTATGCTGTCCGCTGTCTGTGGGGGATAAGAACAAAAGGAGAGGAAAACAAGAATGTGTCAGTGGAGGAGCTTTCAGGGCTGGTTTTGTGCGAATAACGAGGAGCCTGGTGGAAAAGGTGAGGAGGTGCAGGTCAAGTGCTTTCTATAGCTGAGATGGAGTTCATAGAGAAATATCCTAAAAATACCTGCTTATTACGGAAGACAAATAGCCAAACATCCCTGTAGGCACAAACAGACCATGTAAGTCTCCACATCTTTCCAAAGAGCAATACTCAAAAGTCTCTCAGCAATTTGAGATTTCACAGATTCTGTTCTAGTGTGAGGCAAACAGTGGTGGAAAGAGGCCAATATTTTTTCTAGACATAGAAATGGTATGCATACTTCATATTTCATAGACCTTAATGGATTTCATAGACCATTTAATGTCAGAGACAGATGCCCTTATTACTAGTGCTACACTGCAAAAATATTTTGTGAGGTGGCCTAAAATGCGCTTCATGCAATAACATGAAAGTAACTGCTTTTTTATAAGTAAAAATATTTAATTGGATCCATTTAATATGACTGAACCGACCAGGCCACAGCAGGTTACAGCAAATGAAAGTCACTTTTAAGTGCCAGGTCAGGCTGAACTAGCTGTCGGGCTAGTTCACCAAAGGATGAAATTTCTGTCATCATTTACTCACCCTCATGACCTGGGGCTGTCAAGTTTCAAATGTGACAAAAATGCATCATAAAAGTTTCATCAAAGTGGTCTGTATGATCCAAGCATTAAATTTAAGTCTTCTAAAGTAATTCACAAGCTTTGTGTCAGGGACTAAAGAGAACACAAGTAGGTATTCATAAAATATCCCATCTATCACAGCTCTCAAATCTCTCTCTTTCTTTTTTTAAAAATATGCACATATTACAATTTGGTACATTGCGATCATTTACAACACATAAGAAGCAATGACCTGTGGCATTGTTGCCATCAAACCTAGTGTGATACTCATTTTAATGCACCATATTTGAATATGCATGAACATTAATGAGATTTGAAAGGTGCACTGGGGGTAGAGATCATCAATTAATAAATTTCTGCCTTTTCCTCACGCAAAGCTATCATATGATTTCAGAAGACTTAGAACACATCATATACAGTAAGAAAAGGCATGATCACATTAAGAATAACTACATATAACTATAAAGTTTTAATAACTATTGTAATTCTATGAGAATACTGAAGTCCACATCACAAATACAATGATAAAGACACAAGAATGATATCACTGGTATAGCTTGCAGAGCAATTTCTCTAGCTGATGAATTATAAAAACATTGACAGCTGATCAGAATCCATCCTGCTTCAAAGAGCTTGAAATTATATGTCTGCAATGCACACTTATAATAAACAGAACATTATCACCCATTGTTGTGGATGCTTACAATGTTATTGTCCTTGGTCTTCTTTTATGGTGCCTTTTCACATTTTGGCTTCAGTCCCTTGTCACCATTCACTTTAATTACATGGAAAAGAGCAGTATGAACATACTGCTAAACGTCTCCTTTGTGTACCACATACAATACGTTTAGTCTTTTTAGTGTGAGATTTTCACTTTTTACAGTGTATCAGTAACTGTCAATCATTTAAAATCAATAATGAAAACATGCACACACATTGGCCATACAGAATGGAAAAACAAAAGGTTTTTGAATGCACTTCTCCATCATATCCATCAAAATAAGGAATCCTTGATGTTGGGGAATGATTGGTTGACTTGATTAGGTCTGTGCCCCCTCAAATAGGGGGACGAGCCATGATAGATGAGACAGAGCAGCCTCTAAATGTTTTTTTTTATCAATCATGCTGACGTCTAACAAGGAGCCAATTACCACGTTCAGCCCCTGGCACGGGGCAGGATGTGATTAATAAGACATTACTGTACAGCCGTCAGCAACATGGGTTTCATAAATAATGTCAGTAATAGGACTGAAATAGTGGTTGCTCTAAAGCACAAGAACAGGCAATAATTTAAAGGCGGCAGTCATGGATAGAGGGATAGATAAGGTGTGGTCCGATATCACATACGTGTTTTATCACACTCCTAATCCAGATAAAGAGTCAGACTCCCAGTCCTGTGATTGGGTTACAGTAGAGATGGGAGAGACTTTTGCCCCCCATGCACTTAACACTAGGAATTTGAGAAGTGTGAGCTTATCAGGCCTGCATTAGAGAGGAAACTAATACATGGAGAAGGATAACAGAGGAACGAGAGCTTCCTGGAATTTTCTAGAGATGAATGGAGACTGTGGAAGCGCCAGCTCATCACAAATAAAAGGAGGGTCTTTCCAAAATCGGTCAGAAGTGGCTTTCTCGCCACCTTGGTATTGAGATTCATAAGTAAAAACATTCTGTCTCACAACACCCTGTCTTTATGTCATCTGAAACATAATACAGTATGTTATATATATATATCGGTATTATCTCCATGGCAGATCACCATATTATTCTTTCATCATTTTAATTATATTGTTGTGATGTTTAAATTCACTTGCTGCCTCTTTTTTTTTTTTTTTTTTTAAATAGTGTACCATTTGTCAGTTATCTGTCATAACATCAAAATAAATAAAACTAAATGTAGGTTGTTTTATTTATTTATTATTATTTATTTATTTTATTTTTATTATGCAATCTTAAGCAGATCTCAAAATGTTGATATTTCATAATATCAGTTATTTTATTAATGCCTAATTCCACTTGCAGCATTTAAAGGTACTCTACTAATTGTTTTTTTTTTTTTTTTTTACAAAATAGCGTTTACAAACCACCAAAACAATTATTGACAGAACTGCAATGTCAGTATATCCTAAATCTCAAAAGAATAATTCACCCAAAAATAAACTTTCATAATTCATTGATAATGAAACCTCAAGTTCCAATCCAAACCCATATGACTTACTTTCCTCCGTGGATCATAAAAAGGAACAAATTAGATGCTCTTTTGAGGTGAAGATTATAAGTGAATAACTACTACAATTCCATTCAATTTATGAGTTCTGTGAAGTACTTTTATGATATTTTTATGGTTCTTTTGTGTCTTTTTTCTTGAAAGCTTCTATCGCAATTCATTTTAATTGCATCAAAAAGATCGATGTTCCTTTTTGTGATCCACGGGGGAAAGTATATATATACAATTTTTTTAAATGTATTACACAGAAGAAATAACGCAGGTTTGGAAAGATAAGGGTGGACAAATGACAATCTTAAATTGTCAAACTATCAAACTATCCCATTAATGGGGGCTAATTCCATTTGAAAGATTCTCATATCTCTATGCTGCACAAAGAGCAACACAGGTATTTTTTTATCCCTATTTTTTTCTCAGATCCTCTGAAAACATCCTCCTGTGTCCACTTGTATTTCACTCCTGAGGCAACCGAAGCATACCAAAGTGTTTTTAAATCAGTAGACACTCATGGCACATGGCTCACGTTGGCTACAGCCTCTCAGGTACCCTGTAAAACCACTGTGAATATTTCTATCTATTCAATGGTCTTTCCACTAACCTTGTTGTCCCTCAAAGTGTCAATTCTACTGACATGCCTTGATCATTCTACGTTTTCCCTTAACCCCCTCTGCACTGTTTTCTTCCTCTCTTTCCATTCTTTACATGGTAGCTTTGTGCGCAATAAGACTGGAGCTGTTCAGGTGCTGAAACTGAAACAAGCTCTAACAGCTTTGCACCCTGTAATCTTTTTTTAAGGTTGTGAAGCTTTATTTTCTGTCAGTTTCTGAACAGACAGATTAGCATCTGCTATGGTGTTAATGATGTCAGTAAGAAAAAGAAGAATATCTGCACTCTTAAAAATAAAGCAAAAGGTTGGTTTCACAGCCATGCCATAGAAGAAACATTTTGGATTCCCAAAAGAACATTTCAGTGGAAAGTTCTGAAAAGCACTATTATTATTATTATTATTATTATCATTATTCTGAAGAACATTTTATTAATCTAAAGAACCTTTTCGACAACAAAGAACCTTTAGTGCAATGACAAGTTTCTGTAGATATTTATCACTAAACCATAGAGGCCAATACCTCAGTACCAGCTTACATTTCAATTCTAAATCTCCCTCTCTCTTTTTATTTATTTATTTTTTTATACATACAGCAAGCTGATAAACTTTGCAGGGAAGCACATCTAAAGTCCTTAGAATGTTCTTCCAAACATGTAATACATCAATCTTTCCATGAGTAATGCCAATCAGCCTGTCACTTGCTTCACATCGGACCATATTCACCACATAGCCTACCAGAGGAACATGCATAATTAAATGCCTCTTTCCTGAAATGTTTGCATGCTCTGACACACACACACAAAGTGTCTTGAGGTCTAAAGTTCTACTCTCATTCCCATACTGATGTACTGTCACACTGTTGAGATCAACAAAGAGTCAAGTCCTTCCAGGTAACTCCACTGAAGTAACATATCTTTGATGAGCTCCAGTTATGAGGGAAACAAATGCCATTTAATGAATAATCATTAAGGGACTGAAACGTGATTTATCTGTAATCTTCCCTTATTAGATTTTTAAATGGAAACGTCCTATATACCCTAGTTATGACATTCATGATTAATGGACAGTCTCTTATTATTAAATATATATAAGTAAAGATCTTTCCTCTAATTAGCTGTATAGTTGAATATACTGTATGGTTCTTTAAATATTAATTTAAATGTTTCATTTAGTTTCTTACAATAGTTTCTGAGTTCTCAAAAACGCATACATATTAATAATTTAGATAACTATAGAATAAAAAGGGGCGTTTTATCTTATTCCCCGGATGTTGCAAACCATTATTATTTATTTTATTATATTATTATTATTATTTTGCTTCTAATTGAAACTTTTATTTTTAAGACTGTGAACGAGAAACAGCAACAGGGTAATAGTATTAACAAAGCACAAGACAAAACGCTTTATTTTGGAGACAAAACACTGTTGATCTTCAATGTCTTGACCAAATTGCACCAGGAAAGCTCGTGCGCGTGATGTAAAATTACATTTTTAAGTTATCAAGTTATGCGAATTACATACTGAAAGTTCGATATGCATTCCTTTAAAACAGAAAGATAAAAAACGACTATAAGAATAAGTAAACTCTGCCGTTTTGAGGGAAATATAGTTCTAAATTTGGATAAAGACGTTGATAGATTAATGGACAAAAGATGTCAGACATAACTAATTAGACAGGAAAAACACCTAACGATCTCTTATATAAAAACACGGGTCACATTTAATGTTAGTTAAGTATTAATATCTGCCTCAGTTGATTTCCTCCAGATATGCTGAGAAAATACCTGTAGTACATGGATGATGATTAGACTCTTTTTGCAACACGCGATGGTAAAAATAACCCACCTTGACAGTTTTCCAGACAGAAAACATCCAGTGAATGAACCCGGTCTTGATCAGATCATGTCCCAGAAATGTTACTCCACAGCAATTGACTGAATGCAGTGCACAGGTTCTCCTACATCATCGGCCAGCTCAACATACCTCAATGATAAGAACTCCAGCCTTTGTCAATAAAAGTCATTGTAATGACACTCAGTCCGTAAAGTGAGAGTTATTACAGCCAAACCTCCAGTTAAATTCAGTTGCTGCCAGCGCTTACCTATCCTGCCCGGGAGAGAATAACTAACCTGCTGAAACGATCATCTCCAAATGTAAGTTTGAGGGAGTGAAGCGTATTCAAGCCGCGCACTTGAGCTCTCCGCTGGGTCCTAGGACCCTCAGCCGCGAGAACAGTTGGACAGCTGGTTAACCAGGTTAACCTTTCAGATACCTACATTCAGGCTATCCCAAGAAATAGAACTACATACCACAATATGTTGTTTGTTATGGGAATCACTGTTAAGTTAGACATTAGTCTTAGAAAATATTATTGATAATGATAATAATAACAATAATAACAATAATCAAAGCCTAATATATTAATTTTGCTAAACATATTCAATAGAATAGTCCCTATGATTATTTTGAATTGCAATTTATTTAATAATTAGCAAATCGCAAAAAGACCCCGATCGTTATTAAAAAATGCATCCGCGTGAATTAAATTAAGTGTCAGTACAGTCGCTTAGGCTGTCATTTGTGAATAGTAATTGACTGTTACTGACCTTTCCGATCTCTTACAGAAATAACTTAATAAGTGTTGTTTTCCGATGACCACTTAGGACTGAAGATGAATAGTCTCCTTCCTCGCAAGTGTTTTCAGCAGTTCAGATCGTGCGCATGTTGATGAGCAGCAGTCATTCCACATGAGCATGTACTTTATCGGCTCCAAGCATTTGAATGATTTCTTACAGAATTATTATTATTATTATTATTATTATTATTATTATTATTATTATTATTATTATTATTATTACCTTTCCTTTTTTAGTGCCAATTACCTTAAAGTTAAGTTGAAACGTAAATTTTTTTGATAAATTTGATATTCAGAGGCGGTTAGTACAACAAGACAAACACTGGATTGAACAATACAACGTTGCAATTAACAGCAGCGTTTTCTCTTCACAGTCGCTTCATTATATTACAGTTCAGTGCATTATAATCTAAAATCAAATCATGCAGCCACACAAAGAAACTCATTAATTGTTGCTCATGTCATACAATTTTGCTTATGCTTTATATTGAATGAGTACTGGGGATGTCTGACTCCAAAAACAACACAATGTTCCATTCGAGTCATGCTGGATTCCAAGTCCTTCCAAGCTTTCAAAACTCCCACATTAAAATTTACCTCAGAATCCTGTGCCTATCATAGGCAGATTTGAATTTACTAGATTTTAAAGCTGGCACATGACATCAGAAGACTTGGAATATAGTGAAGGAATCATATAAACATGCATGGTACGTTTTGTCCTTTTTTGAGCATGACAGCTCCAGTTCCCATTAACTTTTGTTGCATTGAAAATCAAAGAAAATGCACTCTAATTGATATATATGATATTAAATCTTGGTTAGGTTGTAATGTTGTGGAGGATGCAGTTAGCCTTAGGAAAAATGCATAGTTTGAATTTGATTAATTTGAAAATCTATTTATTTTTTTCTCCAGGGGAATAGTTTGTTGTACATTTTAGTATGAGCAAACTCATACTGCGTCATATGAGTTTGCCATCTGTTTAGTTAAATGCAAATGATTACAAGTTCAACTTGAGATCACATGAGGGTGGGTTTGTATTCTTCCATTTTCAGGGTGTGGGCAGTTTCTAAATGAACAAACTGAACTGCAAAGGTTAAAAGGGTCCTTCGCCCCAAAATAAAAATTTTGTCAAACTTTATTCACCCTCTTGTTGCAAAACTGTATGAGATACTTTCTTCTGAAAGTTTTTTTTTTCTCATATAATGGAAGTCTGTGGTCACCAAAATGTAGCGGTTGCTACTATTCTGCAAAACATCTTCTTTAGCTGTAGAGCTAAAGAAGAAAGACATTCGTAAACACGTTTGGAACAACATAAGGGTGAGTAAATTATGACAGAATTGTAATTTTTGGGTGAATTATGCCTTTAAGGAACTGTCAGTTGCCTAGAGTTTCCTGTGATATTGATAATTATATATTATGTTTTCATTATATAATGCTAGAGAGGGTAAATGTGTTTATAAGAGAGAGTGAGGGAGATAGAAATAATGCTTAAAGACAACTGATGTGTACATTTAAAAGAACTGGCTCTAGTGTAAGTGGAAAATGCTTGTAAAGGCTTTATCTTCGCTATACAAATGACTTTAAAATGCGTGTCTTTGCTGATAGAGATCCTGTGTGATTGCAGTCTTGCGTGACCCAACATGCACACATTGTTATTGATTACCTAAGCCATTTATATGCAACAAAGCCCTATAAACCCATTAAAAAGTTGCAAGGCAATTTCCATTCTGATGAAGGGGATTTTACAGCAGCCAAGTTCTGAATAGCTATTAACATTTGACTGAAGCACACAACTTGGTGAGGGTTAGAAGGTGCAGCCTTTGCTTCCAGTCAGCATTGCGCTGTACTTGATATTTCTATTAAATCTTTGATGACTGTATCAGCTTAACCACTACACATCAGTCAGCCACATGAGCTCAAGCCCTGCATTTGTACGGTTTGCTTCGTACAAATTAACAACAAGCTCTATGGATGCTGTCAGTGTCAGTGGTTTGCTGCTAACCATCTATATTTTATCTGATAGCCGAGTCTCTTTTGATTTATTCCAACTGGATAACCTTACTAAGTGACAAGTGTAGCGTGATGTTTGATTGATTGTGTGGTTGTTTTGTTGACTTGTGCATGCATCACTTACCATAATTCCCTGTTCTTGACCCGACACCTGTTATAGGGGACTGGAAAGTTTTGAGTCTGTTTTACTGTTGGGTCTATTGATGGCTTCAAAGAGAAGCCCACCTGCCATGGCTTTTATCATTTACAACTTCCCACACAATGTGAGCAACACAGAGTGCAGCTGAGAAAACTGGGAGCTGTACTGTTCTTGTTGCTTCGCTATGAGAAAGACCATTAAACTTCATGAAGACACATCACTGTATCAAACAATTCAGAGCACTACTTTGCCACCATTCCCTTCCCTATACCAACTATCTTTATTTCAGTGACTTATGCTGTCAGTTATATTATGTAGTGGTAGTGCATAAGGATTCCTCGTGTGTCCTTTCAGTAGGGACCTGGAGGGATGCACTCTTATTATTGTCTGCCTTTCTTGCATTAAAGGCAATATGAAAAAAAGAAAGAAAAACAAAACAAAAAAGATTTTGTTAAGGTTGTAACCAGGGTCTAAATACTAGACTAGACTAAGCATGTTTTGAACACTAAACATCAAGCAATGTCATAGAAGAACCATTTTTGGTTCCACAAAGAACCATACAGTCAAAGATTCTTCTATCTATCTATCTATCTATCTATCTATCTATCTATCTATCTATCTATCTATCTATCTATCTATCTATCTATCTATCTATCTATCTATCTATCTATCTATCTATCTATCTATCTATCTTTCTATTGTTGGCATTAACAGGTGTGGAAGAAAAGATAGTTTTAACTATGACATGTACTCAACAGAAGTACTATAAGGATAAAAGTATTATTTTTCTCTTCTTTTTTCATGCAGTGTAACTGATCTCGTTTAGAGTGGAATCAGAATAAAGTGGTTGGGTGCCGTCTGACTCTGTCTGGTGAAGTGCAGGCATCATGCCCATCTCCCTGGCACCTGAGCCATATTGCCTGCTATGATGGATGGCATCATTCATTTTGATGAGCAGAACATTTTAGCACTCACATTCCACTAGATCCTTTGATTAGGGACTTTCATTACGGCAGTAGCTTTATACCTCATCCTCAAGCTCAACAAAATTTTCTTTCAGTCATTTTTGAGTTTCGTCACATGGCTTGTAGCAAGCTCCAGGTGTAACTTAAGGTCAGACTTTTTGAGAAGCTTCCTTGCAGCCATTTTCACAAAAAGGTAAAATCTGTGATGAGTGCTTCCATTTTGCTACAAGAAAGTTTTGATGTTCTAGTTCTTAATAACCTTTTCTAGCTTTTTTCCCCATGACAGCAAGAGTGATCTGATTTTTTTCTTTTTCTGAGATCTCCCAAATTGATATTATCATTCTACCAAGCGACAGAACACATGTTGTTTCGAAACTTTCTTTTACATTCATTCATTTATCTTTTAATTTGACAGGGCTAAATGAAAAATAATCACCATGGGGTAAATATACTGTATCTGAAAGAACAATACAAAGGCTATATTCTCATTGTTTAAAAAAGTATTTTTATTTTCACTTTTTCATTGTGAAACTAAAGCAGAAAACGGAAAGGTGCCATTTGTTTTCTGAAGTGACCATATCTCACATATTTTTGCCATGCTGCACACAGAATGGATATTCAACAAGCCAATAATATATTTAAACAATGCCCATGAAGGCTGTGAGTTGTGGTTTCATCTCTCAGTGAAATTAATCCTTGAAGATGTATATGCAATCTATGGTGTCTGTGATGTATCTAGATAAATTGGCTTTCAGTAATCATAAGGTGCAAAGAAGGCAACTGTACAGATGTAAACTGTGGGAGATTGAAGAAAAATATTGCTAAAAATATTCAAAATTCTTAAGAAGGCAGCGAGCTATGATTTTTAAGACCAGTAAGACTTCATAATAACAGCACATGAACATTTTGTACAACCCGCCCAAGGTCTTGGCCTGGATCAGTTACTTTGCTACAGAATTAGATTATAATACATTACAGAGAACAACCTGCTACATGGGATCGAATGATACTTCCATGGCTCTTAAAAACCTCCAAAAATTGCATTCTATACTATTTTGTAAGATGGTTGAGGGAAAGGCTGAAATGCAATACTACTGAGACTAAAAGTGTAGTTTATTAATTCATATATTTTGTTCAAAGCTCTATAATGGCTCTGCAATTCTTTCTTTTGTTTTAATGGCCTCATTCACCGTGGCTATACATTTGTCATTTAACTTTGTGCCGCATAAAATCTTTATATATTCAGATTAATGTATTGATTTGTCACACCCATAACATTCAGAATACTGTTTATTTGACATGTAAAGATCAATATGGTATTGCAAAAAGGATCATGAAAAAGATTAGACCTACAGAATAAAATGAATTTACACCAAGGATGATAGCTATAACATTAACAATAGCTGTGCCCCAATTTAGAGGCTGCATCCTTCAAAGATTGCAGTCCAAGACCAAATGCGTCACAACGGCACGTTTTGAAGGTTTCTTTGAATGGAGCCTCGAAATGTGCCCTTCATTTTTCAAGCCACAAGGGATAAAACAAATAGGCCCAGACAAATAGGCCCTTCATGGCCCAGACTATCTCAAGATTCAGTGCATGCTGGTGATGACAGGAGCTTTTTGAGGGAAATACCCAAGTATTAGGTTTCAACTAGTACTTGGGTATCTAACAATACAAATGTTTAAAGCAGTTTAAAGGAGTCATGACCCACAATTTTCACTTTTCCACGAGAATCAATGTATGTTATGATTGCCTAACGATTATACACTGGCCGGGAAGCCGATATTTAAAAGTGAAGCGTTTGTTTACCTCAGGGTTTGTAAAATAGCCCACGTGCACGCGCACTCAAATACGAGATTTTGATTTCTTCCCCGTCTTGACGTCTAGACGGGGCAGGATATACCATATATGGACACCGCAGCAGGAAGCTCGCCCTTCCCCTCTCCCCCTCATATTCAGTCGAGAAAGACGCTGGAACTAGTGCACACGTGAGTTGCTCTGTGGTTGACTGCCAGAATCAACATGTAAATGTGTTTTCTCTACCAAGAACGGACCTAGCTATCAGAGACCAGTGGATTAAATTCATTTTTAATGACGCGGTTTCTTCAACCCTTCCACTGGTTTATCGTTACGTGTTTGTGCTAAACATTGTACGCCGAAATCCTTCACAAATTTGGGGCAATATCAGGCGAAGTTGGCATCGAGGCTCGGGAAAAGCGCCATTCCAACAAACGCCATTGACAACAAACGCCATTGAAACGGTAAGACTGTGTTTTTATTGCTCTACTGTGTGTAACAAACAGCATAACTGCTAATGCGGCCATTGTATGCTATTGCGTCTGTCACTAGACAAATAAACGAAAGACTGGAGGTGAAGTAATTATCTATGTTCCCTGTAAACGGACTGCAAAAACGGACTTTTGACTGCATTATAATGATTTCTTAATTCAGAATATGATCAAGATTGCGTAGGTTGATGTGTTCGGGGAATTTGCCAGTTAATAGTAACATTCAAAGCCCCTTAAATGAACGAAATGACTCGAAAAAAGATTTGTTCATTTTGATGAGCGAGTTTGAACAAGAGAGTCTGGCGTTGCCAGATTGGGTGTTTTTTCCGCTCTATATTAAGGCCGGTTTACGGTGGGTTTTAGGTGGGTTTTCGCCTGGAAGGCTTTATAGAAATCTGGCATCCTACTGAACGAAGTTAAACTGAGAGAGCGTGGCGTTCACAGACACCAGAATGAACGACTTCACAGTAACGTTCATCAGGCAGTAATGCGGTACGTTCAGTTCAGTCCAAAACATGAACGAGTTCATGAATTATCGTTCAATGAACGCGTCCAGGTACAACTCTGGCGGGAGTATTAGCTTCGAGGTATGGGGAATGGCTGCTAACGTACTTTGCAAAAAACAAATGACTGAGATCATCATGAATTCGGTTATTGTTTATTTATTGCCTAACGCTTACATGAGGCCCCGTCTAGTTTGTGTGTGTGTGTGTGCTCACGTCTTATATTTGTGTGTGTGTGCTGTGCTCACGTCTCATATGAGTAACTTTATGTGCGTAGATAGTTCATATACATGTATGTGTGACTAGTACTTAGTATATATGCAAGCGTGTTTCATATGTGTGCGTGAATGAAGTTTGATTTAAGCCCTAAACGGCGCCTCATACTTATACACTGGCCGGGAAGCCGGTCGCGTTCATTCACAACTTGCGCCATGATGTTAGTTTGTAATGATATGCTAAAGCGTTACCTGAGGTGTCAACCCCCCTCCTTCCTGCAACCAATCAACGTGCCCCTCATTTGCATTATTATAATGACCGTCCACGACAGCCAAAATATCGCATCAGATCTCGCGAGACAATAATGCCTACAGAGATAAGGGTCTGAGGAGCTCTGTGTTTATTTTTTTTTCCACTTTTCTTTTTTAGAAGGGCCTGAAAGACTATAATACAGCAGTAGGTATCCAAGGTAATACGAGGGTATGACTCCTTTAAATGTCATCAAGGCACATCCGAATCGAAATTCTGCTTTACTTCCTGTCTTTGGAGGTACCTTCTTCTGATCGAAGGCAGCATAGATGCATTGGATATCCCATAATCCTGTGCGTTCCATTCCGTGACAGTTGAGCTAAAAAATAAAGATGCATCTGAAAGTTGCATTTGGTGGTCAGCTTGTGTGTAAATGTATGTTTCTGACTAAAACTTTTTGCACTTTTGATGTTATTTCTTGCGAGAAATCAGTGTTATAGTAATTGGTGATTGTCTGTGCTCACATTGGTCTGTTGATGTCAGCCTTAAGGCTAAACCAAGCATTTAATCCAGAAGAAAAGCTGATGTCGCCAAATTCATTCTCAAAAGAGCTGCTTTGACAAGCCTCCATGTTCCAGTTTAGAATAAATCAGGGATTAAACTTTGCTCTTTGATGCACTCACTTACCTCAAATTACATGTCTGTCTCTGTTGTCCTTTTTGTGTGCCCTTCAAAGAAAAGATAAGCCAAACAAGCGGGTGTTCTCTAGTTCACTGGGAGCTCTGCTTTCAAAAGAGCTTCTGCGAGTATTTAGGCTGTATTTAGATGGTGATGTTGATAGAAATGTTTATTGGAACTATAATAGTGCAAAATGAAAAGCTCAGGATAGTCTGTAACCATAAATTATACTATCATTTTATTTTAGATGATGGTTGCTAAGCATGCAGCTTGGATAATATGTGGTTAATCAGTGAAATGATTACAAACAGCCATGAATTGCTGCATATGATCTAATTTCATCCATGCTAAATGTTTAAATGAGATCTTCAGATTCACACATTAATAGATCCATCCACTCCCTACTGAAGGAGCCCAGGGATATTAAACCAGCTATGTAATAACACTCTATAGGTCCAGTGGGAAAATGAGTCTGACTCTGATCCAGTTCTCTCTGATGGATTGACAACTTTTCCAGTGGGATTTTTTGCTGCCTTGGTGGTCTGCTCTCTTTTTCATTTCATCTAAGACTAGACGTGGGTAAATTTTCACCAGAGCTATCGATGTGCCTGATGGACAGAGATGAATGTGTCTCATTTTCTTATATCAGTGAGAGATGAGCTATAGTTTTACCTCTCATCATGCCGATTGAATGCTTTATATTGTCAAACTTTTTGGATTTATGACATGGTAATAAATATGTATTTATTTTTTTAAATAAATGTATACTTTTATTCAGCAATAAGTTTTATTCACACAGTCTCCATCAACATATAAAGCAGAAACCGATTAAATATTTAAATTGAGAAATGTTCTTGAGCACCATATCAGCATATGAATGATTTCTGAAGGATCGTGTGACACTGAAGATTGAAGTAATGGCTATTGAAAATTCAACTTAGCCATTACAGGAATACATTACATTTTCAAATAAATTAAAATAGAAGACTCTATACTTATTATTATTATTATTATTATTATTATTGTAATACTATTTCACAATATTGTTGATGTATTGTATTTCGGATCAAATAAATTTCTAAAACATATGAACCTTTTCATGGTGGTTTATAATGTGGCCTAAGTGAAAACAAAATTTTAGAATATAATAAATAAATATTAATGATCTTGCTAAGACAAGAAACCCAGATGCTGATAGTTATGGTTTAAACAGTTCAGTTTAAAGGTCACGTTTTTCGTGTTTTTTTGAAGCTTTGATTGTGTTTACATTGTGCAATATAACGTGTTCATGTTTCGCATGTAAAAAAACACAGTATTTTTCACACAATTCACTCACTGTTTTTGTGATATAGTGATTTTTATGTTTATTAATTTCTTCAAATGCATTATAGAATCGTTCAATGTTATTTTCAAATGCATTATAAAATTGTTCATTGTTATTTTCTTGATATTGCTAATATTTTTTGAATGGTTATTTGTGCTTTAGGTTAACGAAATGAGTAAGAGCGTTATGTGCATTAATCCATTTAATTATTTTCATTTGGCATACCAGCATGATGACGTCATCGCACACTTTGGTATGTGGCGCGAGCCATGATACGCTCCATTCAGATTCAATAAACTGTTAAAGAAGCAATCACTGCAGTGCTCTCTTTTATTTTATTCTTTATTCTTCTTTAACCTTTTTGTACTTCTTCTTCAGGTAACTTAAAACACTTCGATCTTGAGTAGTAACACTGTTTAATGCAATACTGATGAGTTGTACGGATTGAAAGCAGGTTATTTTAGTGTAGTGATAGTGTGTCACGTGTTAGCATTTCTGAGCACATGGTTTGCATGGATTAGCCCGCTATATATGAGAGAGAGAGTCATTTATGTCAACATTGTTTGAATATAAGAGTTTATTAAGTTGTTTGTTTTATGAGTTATCTGAAACTTGCATTTGGGTAATTAACTCCTTCATGTCTGTGAATTGAGTTAGGCTATGCATTTCAATAGTTTTTTAATCAATCTTGTAAGTGACGTTATTTTAGGAAATACATTGGACAATGGAGTGAACATTGGTCAGACATGAGCATGTAATATATCTCAGCTGCATTAATATCTCAGCTGCATTATTGTCATCAATTTCATACTGTCATTTCTGAAAATGTGTTTTCTCTTTCTCTTTATAACAAGTGTCACTGTGTCAGTTGTGTCTCTAGTGTGATGAGACATGCAGTTACTTATATTCACAGCTAGTCATTACTTTGTAAGAAAAGTGTTAATATGCACTGATAATGTAATGTACTGAGCATCTGTTATACATGTATGTTTTATTATTTGCCATTCAGATTCAATAAACTGTTAAAGAAGCAATCACTGCAGCGCTCTCTTTTATTTTATTCTTTATTCTTCTTTAACCTTTTTGTACTTCTTCTTCAGAGGTACTACAATTTTGGAGGCACCGCTGGGATAGATGTCAAACGGTTTATCCACCTTGATCAGCAGGGAACCGCCTAGCGACATTCATCCCTTAACTACCCAATGTTTATCAGTTGAGTAAAGTGACAAGGCAGAACTGATTGAACAGAGCGTGCACTTGAGGTACAGAGGCAGCTGAGTTAAATCAGATAAGTCAAAGTTCACATACAACACTGAAACACTGCGAAAAACTGCAGCAATGGATGACTTGCAAAGTATCCAGGAAGAAATCGGTGAGAGACTGTGTACATTGCCAAGAGGAAAATTAATTGAACTGAGTCAGTTCCTTGAGATTCATTTAGAAGCAAATGTCACACGCCTTTCTCTAGTTAGTCGTCTCAGTAATCATCTGCTACGAAGTGAGTTGGAGGAACTTGAGGATGGAGGCATGGCTGAACTATTAAGCATAAATGATAAATTGAGTGAAATAATGCTAACTGATGTAAACGTGAATGAACCAAGCCCAGAGCCGGGACAGGTAGAGGAAAGAGAAGATGTAGTACAAAGACAATCAGGAGAAATTAAGCACACAACTGATCTGCTTCCTGCTGTGAAAAAACACATCCAACCGTTTCACAGAGCACGAGGCTGAGGCCAGCATCACCAGACAGTGTAGCAGTTAACTCTTCGCTCCACAGGGACAAATTATACCGACTGTATGGCACAGGGAGTTTAAAATCTCAGGTTTTATTGGAGAACCTGGCCAAAGAGACAGATTAACCTTTTCGAGTCTGGCACGCCAAATTGAACGTGGACTGAACAAAGGTTACCCAGAACAAGAGATAGTTGATTCAGTGATTCGAGCCATTACACCAGGCCTTCAATTACGTAGCTACTTGGAAGGGAAAACTGACTTGACCTTACCAATGTTGAGACGAATTCTTCGGTCCCATTACCAAGAGAAAAATGCCACCGAATTGTACAAGCAACTTACTGCAGAATCACAACGTGCAAAAGAAACACCCCAAAGTTTCCTCATACGTGTGCTTGACTTGAGGCAGAAAATTCTCTTTGCGTCACAAGAAGACGAGTCGGGGTTAAAATATGACCCAGCACTCGTGCAGAATATGTTTCTTCACACTGTGTTAACAGGTCTACAAAATGACCGTATCCAGAGTGATCTCCAACCGTACCTGACAGACACCACAGTCACAGATGAGAAACTGCTGGAAAAGTTGAATGTTGCATGCTCCCAAGAGGCTGAGAGACAGAGTAAACGGAAAAGTGAACGCAGCGCCACTGTGAATATTACTCAGTAATATAAGTGAACCAACTCTGCATTTAAAAAGCCAACAAAAACAGCCAAAATCTGATTTGATGTCACAGTTGAAAAGTTTAAGTGAAGAAGTTAAGCAGATCAAGGAATCGATGCAGCAACCCTCACCTCTGCCGCAACAGTGCTGCACTGTCAACAATGATGTCTCAACTTTAAGAACAGCCCATCAATCCATCGCAGAGGAGAATCAGGTGCCGCAGAGCCAGGCCTGGAGGCAGAGTCAAAATGGAGGACAACAACAGTACCCATTTCAAGTTTCTCATTTCACACCACAACCATATCAACGGCGGATGAGTCAGATGCCAGTGCAGTATTTCCAGCCAACTCATTCATCTCAGTATGCAGCTCAAGGGTTCATTCCGCAGCAGTTTCACGCAGAGTCACAGTCATATGTCGCAACGCCACAATCACAGTCTTTCCAGCCATACCGACAGTCACGCCCCCCAAGGCCAAGGCAGTGTTTTCATTGTCAGCAAGCGAGATCGATGGAACTGTGCACCCATTGTTACCGCTGTGGCAGCAATGAACATTTCCTGGCGGGTTGCAAAGAGAGAGGTACCCGAACACAGCGTAGGGTTCAGTTAAACGAGGACGGGTTACCACCGCGGGACAGGGAGTGACCCATCAAGTGAAATTGTCCCCTTCGTATCCAAAGCAGCAAGTGGGAAGAAGTGGGATTGGAGCCAGACATCATCCCTTATGAGTGCAATCTAATTTCTGAGTGTCAAGTCAACAAACATTCGCCTGTGACTTCCCTGGTTGGTAAACAATGCATAGTGACATGTTATCTGAATGGACACAAAACAGAGGCATTGTGGGACACAGGATCCCAAGTGTGCATTGTGGATCGACAGTGGAAGGATCAGTACACACCTGGAGTAAAGATACGAGAAGTTTCCAAAGCGACAGAGGCCACAGACAATTTGCATCTTGTCGCAGCCAATGGTTCCATCATGCCCTATGAATGATGGGTAGAAATTACGTTCAACTTGGCTCCCCCTGCAAACAGAATGAAATAATTAGTCATCCCTGTACTCATCTTAAGAGGCCAGCAGTTGTCCAAGCCAATCATTGGTTACAATGTAATTGAGCGGGTCATGAAACAGAGTGAAGCGAGTGGGCAATGTGATGTGAGCAAAGGACTGTTGAATAAGACTGTTAGATGTGCCTTTCCAAGTTTGAGGAGAAGTAAAGTCCAAACATTCATTAACCTTGTGACAACTGAAAGGTCAAATGAGTATTTAGTGAAGACGACAAGAGACTATGTGACTGTGCCAAAACATGCTATCATGCAGGTCAAGTGTCAAGTAAAAGCACCACGTATGAAGCAGGATAGTGTCATGTTGTTTGAACCATCTGTTAATCTACAGTACCCTGATGGACTGGAACCCATTGAAACACTCTTGACTCTGAAAAAGGGGAGCCGACCTGTGATCCAAATCAGTGTCCAGAATGTGACGGAACACGATATCCTTCTGGTAGGAAAGACTGAACTTGGGACGGTACAAACAATAAAGTCAGTGTTACCAGTGACAGCGTCAGCTGGTGTAACAACAACCAGTGTTAATGAAAGTGCGAAGCCAACAAGTGAGTATGAGACTAATGGTGAAGGTGTGTGGGACCCACCTGTGGACGTCAGTTATTTGTCTCTGGAGCAGCAACAGAAAGTCAGGCAAATGCTGCGAGAGGAGTGTCATTCCTTCTCAAAATCAGATGAGGACATCGGGTGTGTCAAAGACATCCAATTGAGCATCAGTGTAACAGATCAGACACCTGTTGTGCGAATGTATACATCTGTTCCAAAACCGCTGTACCAAGAAATGAAAGACTATCTTCATGATTTGATCGCCCAGGGGTGGATTGAAAAATCTCATTCGCCTTATTTATCTCCAATTGTATGTGTCAGGAAAAAAGATGGCAGCCTGAGGTTGTGTATTGATTACAGGGACCTCAAGCGGAAAACAGTGCCTGACCGACAACCGATTCCCAGAGTACAGGACATACTGGATGGCTTGGGAGGAAATAGGTGTTTCTCTTTACTGGACCAAGGAAAGGCGTACCATCAAGGTTTTATGACACCAGCAAGTAGACCGTTGACGGCCTTTTGTACACCGTGGGGGTTATATGAATGGGTCCGTATTCCCTTCGGGCTCATGAATGCTCTGGCTGCATTCCAGCAGTTCATGGAAGGATGTCTGAAAGGGCTACGAGATGATATTTGTGTACCTTACCTCGACGACATCTTAGTCTTCACTAAATCCTTTGACGAGCACGTTGAGGTGGTAAGAAAAGTCTTACAGCGGCTGCGGTCGCATGGGGTGAAATTGAAGCCAAAAAATGTGAGTTGTTCAAAGATGAGGTCCGCTACTTGGGAAGGATAGTTTCAAAAGAAGGGAGCAGGATGGATCCAGCAGATACTGTAGCAGTGATAGCCCTGAAGGAAAAGAGACCCACCACAGTTGGAGAATTGAGGAAGGTTTTAGGCTTGTTAAGTTACTACCGGCCTTACACTAAAGACTTCTCGAGGATTGCTTGCCCCCTGTATGGCCTGCTGAAAAGTGATAATAACAGGGAAGTCGTGGCCTAATGGTTAGATAGTTGGACTCCCAATCGAAAGGTTGTGAGTTCAATCCCGGGCCGGCAGGAATTGTGGGTGGGGGGAGTGCATGTACAGTTCTCTCTCCACCCTCAATACCACGACTTAGGTGCCCTTGAGCAAGGCATCGAACCCCCAACTGCTCCCCGGGCGCCGCAGCATAAATGGCTTCCCACTGCTCCGGGTGTCTGCTCACAGTGTGTGTGTGTGTGTTCACTGCTCTGTGTGTGTGCATTTCGGATGGGTTAAATGCAGAGCACATATTCTGAGTATCTGAATGTCACTTCACTTCACAAGGTACAAACGAAAGGTAAAGGGAAAAGAAGGACTTACCTTAAGAGTCATGTGGTTCCATCAAGTCAGTTGGTTGAATGGATGGAGGAACATCAGAAAACACTCGAAAAACTGATTGATTGTCTAGTTAAGCCGCCTGTGCTGGGGTTCCCAGACTTTACAAAGCCGTTTGTACTGCTCACTGATGCGTCAAATCAGGGACTGGGAGCTGTCCTGTATCAACACCAGGAAGAGAAATTAAGAGTGATTGCTTATGGATCGAGGACATTAACGACAGCAGAACAGAATTACCATTCGCACAGTAGTAAATTCACTGAAAAATTCAGAGATTATCTTTACTATGCGCCCACATTTACAGCGTACAGTGACAATAATCCCCTCACCTACGTTTTGACGTCTGCCAAGTTGAACGCAACGGGATGCCGATGGGTCGCAGAGCTTGCTGATTTCCACTTCACTATCCGGTATCGGCGTGGAAAGGAAAACAATGATGCTGACGCATTATCCAGGTTGACAACAATCTCAGAAAAAAATGTCCCAGAATACACAGAGGAGCTTTCATCTGATTCAATAGGAGCCATGATACAGGCGGTGGAAATCCAGTCTGAATCAGGGATACCATGGTCCTTTGCTATAGCTTGCCAGAGTTCACCAACATCTGCAGAGACCAGTACAACATCAGCAGGACCCCTATCAAAAGAAGAGATCAGAAGAGCTCAGAGGGAAGACAACGACATAGAGTTGGTAATTCGTCACTTACAGTCAGGAGTAAAGCCTTCTTCTAAGCAGTGGAGGTCTGCGGGTTCAGCAGCGAAAAGTTTGATGAGAGGGTGGGATAAGTTGATGCTGGATGAGGATGGCATTCTGCAAAGAAAAACAGCACAGAGAACTCAGCTTGTATTGCCAACGGGATTCAGGAAAATTGCACTGGAGGAATTGCATGACAAAATGGGACACCAAGGCATCGATTGGACCACAAGTTTAATGAGAGACCGCTTCTTTTGGCCCCACATGCAGTATGACATTGAGCATTTTGTGTTGAGGACCTGCTCCTGCATTAAGCAAAAGAAACCGTGAGGAGAAATAAGAGCACCCCTGAAACCCATCACGACGACTTGCCCATTCGAACTTGTGTCAGTGGACTTCCTTCACTTAGACAAATGCAGAGGAGGATATGAATATATACTTGTCATCGTTGATCATTTCACACGATTTGCACAGGCATATGCGACAACGTCAAAATCTGGCAAGACTGTGGCAGACAGACTCTTTAACGATTTCGCCCTCAAGTTTGTATTTCCGTTGAGAATACACCATGATCAGGGGGGAGAATTTGAAAATCAGCTGTTTGGACAATTGCAAAAGTATAGTGGGATCACTGGTTCAAGAACTACTCCCTATCACCCCCAAGGAAACGGGCAAGTTGAGAGATTTAATCGGACGTTGTTGCAAATGTTGAAAACTCTCACTGAAAAACAGAAATCAAGTTGGAAAGCCTCATTGAACAAGTTGATCTATGCCTACAATTGCACAAAAAGTGAAGTGACTGGTTTCTCCCCGTTTCACCTCTTGTTTGGTCGTTCCCCGAGACTGCCCATTGATGTTCTCTTCGGGCTTAATGCAGACAGCCTGCCCACAAACAAAAGTGAGTACCTGGAGACTTGAAAAGAAGGGATGCAAGAAGCACAAGAGATCGCTAGAGAACATGCAAAAAAGGCAAGCGAGCGTAATAAAAGAAGTTATGATCAAAAAGTGAGATACACAGACCTTGACTCAGGAAGTCGAGTCCTTGTAAGAAATCTGACTCCGAGGGGAGGACCAGGAAAACTTCGGAACTATTGGGAAGAGCAAGTTCATGTTGTTGTACACCGAGTTGCTGAGGATGTGCCGATTTATGAGATAAAGCCTGAACGAGGAAAGGGGAGGTCACGAGTATTACACCGAAACTTGTTGATGCCATGCGATTACTTACCTCTTGAAATCAATCCAACGCCGAAACTCAAATCACAGCGGAGACAGCCACAGGGAAACTCCAGCATACCTGTAAACCGAATGGAAGAAAGTGAGTTGGAAAGTGAAAGTGACTCTGAGTATTATATACCAGTTGAGCCTTGCCAAGTGAGAAAGCAACCTAGTGGTTATGATCAGAGACGAGAGGAAGCACTAATACAGTTTTCACCTCCTGAGTTACCTGCTCATCAGAGTGCATCACATAGTTCTCCACTGAATCGGCTTGAACTAGAACCGTTACCTACAGCTGAAGTGGAACAAGATGTTCCCACACCTGCTCATGTACCTGTGAAAGAGAACAGATTTGAACTGCTTGGAAGACAAATTGAAAATGAGTCAGCGAGTGCACATGAAAACTTACCTGCGAAAGAACCAGAGGAAATTGAGTCAAGTGACAGACCTGTTGAGGTGCAAAGAGAATACCAGTACTTAGGGAGGCAACGACGTCCACCAAAGAAGTTCACCTATGATAGTTTAGGGACTCCTATCTGTTACAAAGTGCAAGTAACTGGTTCTGGATATGATCCACACTTTCCTAACATGTGGACACCTACATTTACGCCTTGGGTGCCAACAGTGTTTCCCTACCCAAGACCACCATCTGTGTATTAAACGTGAACTGAAACTGAAACAGAGATTGAGAGCACACACTAATTGTTCTTACCAACTAGTACACACACTAATTGTTCATATGGACTGTGAAAGAACTTTTAAAAAAACAAAGAACTGTTGCACACATATGCACGTACACATAAACAGGACTGTTTCTAGGCCAAAGGGACATGGACTGTTTTGCAAGGCCTATAAAAACATTGAGCGAACACTTTGGAAAAAAGTTTTTGAATAATTTTTGCACAGACTTTGAATCATTATTTTTGCAATTTTCTACATGACATTCGGCCTGGGACTTCAAAGTATTTTTGTGCACTGAAATGGACTTTTGTGTTTTGTTTTCCTTTTGGACACTGGATGAAATCCCTGAACTTGAAATTATTTTGAGATGGGGTACGATCTATTACATTTGAGTACAAAAAGACTTAATCGGTTGACAAGGATTATTTACAAATGTGAACTAAAAGTGTCATTATAGAGGAAACGTGATGTGAAAAAAAAAGATGTTATATGTGATGGGTATGAATAGAAATAGGAATTTATTAGGGCATTGGACGACATCTTATCCTGTGGGAGAGTATGTGATATAGTGATTTTTATGTTTATTAATTTCTTCAAATGCATTATAGAATCGTTCAATGTTATTTTCAAATGCATTATAAAATTGTTCATTGTTATTTTCTTGATAAAAATTTTCTTGATTGCTAATATTTTTTGAATGGTTATTTGGGCTTTAGGTAAACGAAATGAGTAAGAGGGTTATGTGCATTAATCCATTTAATTATTTTCATTTGGCATACCAGCGTGATGACGTCATCGCACACTTCGGTATGTGGCGCGCGCCCGTGATACGCTCCATTCAGATTCAATAAACTGTTAAAGAAGCAATCACTGCAGTACTCTCTTTTATTTTATTCTTTATTCTTCTTTAACCTTTTTGTACTTCTTCTTCAGGTAACTTAAACACGTCGATCTTGAGTAGTAACACTGTTTAATGCAATACTGATGAGTTGTACGGATTGAAAGCAGGTTATTTTAGTGTAGTGATAGTGTGTCATGTGTTAGCATTTCTGAGCACATGGTTAGCATAGATGCCTCGCGATTAGCGAGTTAGCCCGCTATTTACGAGAGAGAGAGAGTCATTTATGTCAACATTGTTTGAATATAAGTTTATCAAGTTGTTTGTTTTATGAGTTATCTGAAACTTGCATTTGGGTAATTAACTCCTTCATGTCTGTGAATTGAGTTAGGCTATGCATTTCAATAGTTTTTTCATCAATCTTGTAAGTGACGTTATTGTAGGAAATACATTGGACAATGGAGTGCACATTGGTCAGACATGAGCATGTAATATATCTCAGCTGCATTATTGTCGTCAATTTCATACTGTCATTTCTGAAAATGTGTTTTCTCTTTCTCTTTATAACAAGTGTCACTGTGTCAGTTGTGTCTCTAGTGTGATGAGACATGCAGTTACTTATATTCACAGCTAGTCATTACTTTGTAAGAAAAGTGTTAATATGCACTGATAATGTAATGTACTGAGCATCTGTTATACATGTATGTTTTATTATTTGCCATTCTGATTCAATAAACTGTTAAAGAAGCAATCACTGCAGCGCTCTCTTTTATTTTATTCTTTATTCTTCTTTAACCTTTTTGTACTTCTTCTTCAGAGGTACTACATTTTCACTGTCATAAAAACGGGCTGATGACTTCCTTGTTCTATGAAGTCCTTCCTTCAGAAATACGTAACGAGTTTTGATTGGGCCAGCGGTTCCTGTGTTGTTATTCGAATTGTTTTGAAAACCTGGCAATCCTGATCTGAACTCACATGCTGGAGATGTACTTCTAATCACAGAACGCTTTTACTGACGAGATGCACATGAAAATCGAGTTCGATTTTTTTGCACAGCCCTACCATCTAGTTAACAAAGCTAAACAGCGTTGCCCTTTGTGTAATAAGTTACAGAAACTGTTAAACGCACCAACTTAAATAATAAAATACACTTACCGGTTGTGGTCCATAAACAACGCCTTCTCCAGACAAAGAGGGAACTGCTCCATCTTTCAAGAATAATCTTTGTGCGAATCCGGCATTAAACTGATTGAGATTCAGGAAGCTGTTCTCACCAAAATGTGCTGCACATAGTTTTGTGTCAATGTCAATGTCAATGTCACCTTTATTTATATAGCGCTTTAAACAAAATACATTGCGTCAAAGCAACTGAACAACATTCATTAGGAAAACAGTGTCAATAATGCAAAAATGATAGTTAAAGGCAGTTCATCATTGGATTCAGTTATGTCATCTCTGTTCAGTTAAATAGTGTCTGTGCATTTATTTGCAATCAAGTCAACGATATCGCTGTAGATGAAGTGTCCCCAACTAAGCAAGCCAGAGGCGACAGCGGCAAGGAACCGAAACTCCATCAGTGACAGAATGGAGAAAAAAACCTTGGGAGAAACCGGGCTCAGTTGGGGGGCCAGTTCTCCTTTGACCAGACGAAACCAGTAGTTCAATTCCAGGCTGCAGCAAAGTCAGATTGTGCAGAAGAATCATCTGTTTCCTGTGGTCTTGTCCTGGTGCTCCTCTGAGACAAGGTCTTTACAGGGGATCTGTATCTGGGGCTCTAGTTGTCCTGGTCTTTGCTGTCTTTCAGGGATGTAGAGGTCCTTTCTAGGTGCTGATCCACCATCTGGTCTGGATACGTACTGGATCCGGGTGACTGCAGTGATCCTCTGATCTGGACACAGACTGGATCTGGTGGCCACGGTGACCTCGGAACAAGAGAGAAACAGACAAATATTAGCGTAGATGCCATTCTTCTAATGATGTAGCAAGTACATAGGTTGTTATGGGAAGTGTTTCCGGTTCCGGTTTACCTAATTAATGCAGCCTAAAAATCCTTTAACGGATTTGGATAATAAAAGCATATTAGTATGTTATGTGTATGCCAGGTTAAAGAGATGGGTCTTTAATCTAGATTTAAACTGCAAGAGTGTGTCTGCCTCCCGAACAATTAGGTAGGTTAGGTAGGTTATTCCAGAGTTTGGGCGCCAAATAGGAAAAGGATCTGCCGCCTGCAGTTGATTTTGATATTCTAGGTATTATCAAATTGCCTGAGTTTTGAGAACGTAGCGGACGTAGAGGATTATAATGTAAAAGGAGCTCATTCAAATACTGAGGTGCTAAACCATTCAGGGCTTTATAAGTAATAAGCAATATTTTAAAATCTATGCGATGCTTGATAGGGAGCCAGTGCAGTGTTGACAGGACCGGGCTAATATGGTCATACTTCCTGGTTCTAGTAAGAACTCTTGCTGCTGCATTTTGGACTAGCTGTAGTTTGTTTACTAAGCGTGCAGAACAACCACCCAATAAAGCATTACAATAATCTAACCTTGAGGTCATAAATGCATGGATTAACATTTCTGCATTTGACATTGAGAGCATAGGCCGTAATTTAGATATAGTTTTGAGATGGAAAAATGCAGTTTTACAAATGCTAGAAACGTGGCTTTCTAAGGAAAGATTGCGATCAAATAGCACACCTAGGTTCCTAACTGATGACAAAGAATTGACAGAGCAACCATTAAGTCTTAGACAGTGTTCTAGGTTATTACAAGCAGAGTTTTTAGGTCCTATAATTAACACCTCTGTTTTTTAAGAATTTAGCAGTAAGAAATTACTCGTCATCCAGTTTTTTATATCGACTATGCAATCCATTAGTTTTTCAAATTGGTGTGTTTCACCGGGCTGCGAAGAAATATAGAGCTGAGTATCATCAGCATAACAGTGAAAGCTAACACCATGTTTCCTGATGATATCTCCCAAGGGTAACATATAAAGCGTGAAGAGTAGCGGCCCTAGTACTGAGCCTTGAGGTACTCCATACTACACTTGTGATCGATAGGATACATCTTCATTCACTGCTACGAACTGATGGCGGTCATATAAGTACGATTTAAACCATGCTAATGCACTTCCACTGATGCCAACAAAGTATTCAAGTCTATGCAAAAGAATGTTGTGGTCAATTGTGTCAAACGCAGCACTAAGATCCAATAAAACTAATAGAGAGATACACCCATGATCAGATGATAAGAGCAGATCATTTGTAACTCTAAGAAGAGCAGTCTCAGTACTATGATACGGTCTAAATCCTGACTGGAAATCCTCACATATACCATTTTTCTCTAAGAAGGAATATAATTGTGTGGATACCACCTTTTCTAGTATCTTGGACAGAAAAGGGAGATTCGAGATTGGTCTATAATTAACTAGTTCTTTGGGGTCAAGTTGTGGTTTTTTGATGAGAGGCTTAATAACAGCCAGTTTGAAGGTTTTGGGGACATGTCCTAATGACAATGAGGAATTAATAATAGTCAGAAGAGGATCTATGACTTCTGGAAGCACCTCTTTCAGGAGCTTAGATGGTATAGGGTCTAACATACATGTTGTTGGTTTAGATGATTTAACAAGTTTATACAATTCTTCCTCTCCTATGGTAGAGAATGAGTGGAACTGTTCCTCAGGGGGTCTATAGTGCACTGTCTGATGTGATACTGTAGCTGACGGCTGAATGGTTGCAATTTTATCTCTAATAGTATCGATTTTAGAAGTAAAGTAGTTCATAAAGTCATTACTGCTGTGGTGTTGGGAAATGTCAACACTTGTTGAGGCTTTATTTTTCGTTAATTTAGCCACTGTATTGAATAAATACCTGGGGTTATGTTTGTTTTCTTCTAAAAGAGAAGAAAAGTAATCGGATCTAGCAGTTTTTAATGCTTTTCTGTAGGATATGTTACTTTCCCGCCAAGCAATACGAAATACCTCTAGTTTTGTTTTCCTCCAGCTGCGCTCCATTTTTCGGGCTGCTCTCTTTAGGGTGCGAGTATGCTCATTATACCATGGTGTCAAACTGTTTTCCTTAACCTTCCTTAAGCGTAAAGGAGCAACTTTATTTAAAGTGCTAGAAAAGAGAGAGTCCATAGTTTCTGTTACATCATCAAGTTGTTCTGAGGTTTTGGATATGCTAAGGAATTTGGATACATCAGGAAGATAACTTAAAAAGCAGTCTTTTGTGTTAGAAGTGATGGTTCTTCCATACTTGTAACAAGAAGTAGAATTTACAATTTTGGCTATATGAATTTTGCAAAGAACTAAATAATGATCTGAGATATCATCACTTGGCTGAATAATTTCAACACCATCAACATCAATTCCATGTGACAGTATTAAATCTAGAGTATGATTTCGACAATGAGTAGGTCCTGAAACGTGTTGTCTAACACCAATAGAGTTCAGAATGTCTATAAATGCTGATCCCAATGCATCGTTTTCATTATCAACATGGATATTAAAATCACCAACTATTAAAACTTTATCTGCAGCCAGAACTAACTCGGATGTAAAATCACCAAACTCTTTAATAAAGTCTGTATGGTGCCCTGGTGGCCTGTATACAGTAGCCAGTACAAACATAACAGGGGATTTATCATTAACATTTGTTTCTTTGGATAATGTTATATGAAGTACCATTACAAACGAGTTATACTTGTAGCCTGCCCTCTGAGAAATCCTGAAAAACTTGTTATAAATTGAAGCAACACCTCCACCTTTGCCTTTTAGACGTGGCTCATGTTTATAACAGTAATCTTGGGGGGTGGACTCATTTAAAATAATGTAATCATCAGGTTTTAGCCAGGTTTCTGTCAAACAGAGTACATCTATATTATGATCAGTGATCATATTATTTACAAAAAGTGTTTTCGTAGAAAGGGATCTGATATTCAATAAGCCAAGCTTTATCATTTGTTTATCCATATTGCTTCTGTTTTTTATTTGTTGAACCTCAATTAAATTGTTAATCTTAACTTGGTTTGGACGTTTTTTGTATTTTCTAGTTCGGGGAACAGACACAGTCTCTATAGTGTGATATCTAGGTGAAAGAGTCTCTATGTGCTGAGAATTAACTGACCTCTGTGATGGGAGGCAGCTAGCAGACGGTCGGTTTAGCCAGTCTGTCTGCTTCCTGACCTGGGCCCCAGTTAGTCAAGTATAAACACTAAGACTATTTGCCATATTTCTAGAGAGAAGAGTGGCGCCACCCCAGGAGGGATGAAGACCATCTCTTTTAAACAGGTCAGGTCTGCCCCAAAAGCTCGTCCAATTGTCTATGAAACCTATGTTATTCTGTGGGCACCACTTAGACATCCAGCCATTGAGTGATGACAATCTGCTATGCATCTCATCACCACGGTAAGCAGGGAGGGGACCAGAGCATATTACAGTGTCTGACATTGTGCTTGCAAGTTCACACACCTCTTTAATGTTATTTATATTACATTATATATTATATTTGTGGATTATAATTTTCGGGAACTGAGTTAAACATAAATTGTAACCATTGATCTCTAAGTACAGCGTCCCTGGGAAGGCCAAACAAAGGTGATTGGACTCCTAGATGAAAATAACAGCGTTTCGATGACATGGCGACAAAAGCACTCTTCAAACGTAACTCTTCCTGTTCTCCGTCAGAGTGCAACAAGACCACGCCCTCTTTTTTGTGTATTCCTGTGGGCGGAGGTTAGTCAAAAAACGGTTTTAGTGACGTCATTACTGCAGGAACTAGAGGGATGTAGTCCAAACGGGTCATTCGTTATAGGCGAATTCTTTTAAATAAAATATCTCGCTTGGCATTGAACTTTGAGATTTAGAATTTTACAGATATTATTTATACTCTAACAACATTACACACTAACTAAAGTTTAAAACATGGGATCACGAAGAACGGGACCTTTAAAAAGTGTTTAAAAACATCTGAATAAACTATTTGTTCTAAAATCATGAATTATACATCAAATGATTAGATTTAAGCAATATTCATCTGCCATACAATTAATCCCACAGAAATCCAATTGACTAATTTGTGATAACTAATTAAAATGATTGAAATATGAGTTGCAGGCTATAAATATCGATTTTTCTTCAGCTAACAACACTTAAATTGGCTAAACCAGCATCCTGGCTTCAATTATTTACATGCTTCAGGGCTTTAATGTTCAAATCACAATATATTTGCATTATAAATTGTCTTGTTTTCTCAAAAATGTATTTCTTGTCAGGGCACAAGAGTTCTATTGTTAGAATCACCATATTCACACTAAGCAGACTGCATTTTTATAATATCACAAATGTTGTGTGAATATATATATATATGTATATATATATATATATATATATATATATATATATATATGTGTGTGTATGTATATATATATATATATATATATACATGCACACACACACACACACACACATTTGTTTTTGTGAAAAGTGGGGACATCCCATAGGCATAATTGGTTTTTATACTGTAGAAACTAATTCTGTATTATTTATAAGCGTTTTGAAAAATGGGACATGGGTTATGTCCTCATAAGTCACCCTCTCCTTGTAATACCTGTGTCATACCCATGTCATTATACAAAGTTGTGTCCTGATATGTCACAAAAACATGCACACACACACACACACACACACACACACACACACACACACAGCGTTTGTGATATTATGAAAAGACAATATGGGTGCATGTGTGACACCCTCTCTGTGTTCAGTAATTATCAGTATTTATTATAAAGTAAGACTTTGGTATGTTTCTCACACAAAGCTACATGGCTTCAGAGGAGTGTAATATAGTGCTCGAGCATGATATTAATAGTGCTTTTGTGTGCCTTTGAAGCTTGAGAGCTTTAATGTGTGATCACATTAAGAACAAAAAGGGTTCATTGATCATTGTCTATAGTGTAGCAATGCATGTACGTATGCTCCCTACAACTAAAGTCACAGAATGAGCTTCACCTTTCTGTTCCTTTACTACTAGCCACAAAGTCACTTTCAAAACCTTCACCCTCTCTGCTCTTCTCTGGTGGAACAAGATGCCAACCTCAACCCAAACTACTAAAACCAACACAATTTTCAAGAAGCAGCTGAAGACATTTTCCACTAGCAATTACCTACTCCACACCTCTAAAACATAAAAAAGAATATTATTTATGTTCATTATATTTAGCATCTGCTTTGGCTTGTTTCTTAATATATTTCTCATAAATGTGAAAACTGTGTACAGTCAATATAGTTGGCTCTATGACTAATTTCTTTGGATAAACATATTTGCTAAATGCATAAATGTATTGCTCACACAGAAGTCACTTTCAAACCATGTAGATTTCTCTTGGTCAACATGGCAAATTTGCTTAATTAACAAAAATCTGCATAGAGGACTTTTTTGCTCACAAGCTCCAAAAAAAATTGTGCAATGTCTATATTTCACCCATGAAATATTGTTGAGAGTCTATTCATTGTAAGTACATGGAAACTATAACTGTGTGTGAAGACTGTGAGCATAGTCTTAAAGATGTCTCCTTTTGTGCTCTGTGTTAAAATAAAATAGGGTCATACAGGTTTGGAACGACATGAATGTGACGAAATTATGAAAGATCTTCATTTTGAGGTGATCTAGCCCTTTAAAGATGGCAGCAATTTATTAAATGTACTATAAAAAACAGCTCCCGCAACTTCCTCCCAACTCCTAAAAGTGTGATTCATCCACAGTATGTCTGTAGAGAAGTGGTGAGGGAAGAGAGGGAGAGAGACAGAGAGGATGAGATCAAGGTCATCTCTGTCTAAAACGAATGAATCATGCATGTCCAGGCAACAGCAGGATGACTGCAGCACCTGATTTTCACATCCCGATGAAACCGAAGAAATGAGATGGGTGACATTTCATTGGTCATGGCAATGGCACATACTCTTCTGATGAAATTAAAAAAGAAGCGCTACTTAAACGAGGGGGAAGTTTCAGTGCGATTAACCTTTGAATTACACAAAGTGTATTTCAGTTAACCATTTAAGCCAGCATGTTAAATAAAAATAAAACAAGAAACGCATAACACCTTGGTGAAAAGGGAACAAATAATATTAAGGCCAATTTCACTGATATTTATACCAATACATATAAGGATAATATGTGTAATTACACTGTAAAAAAATCAATCAATCAATCAATCAATCCACCTACTTACCCTTAAACACAGTTCAGTTGATACAGTTGCTGCTCAAACTGGTATTTCAAATTCAATTATAATAAACTGACTAAAATCAATCTTAATTTGTTTACAAATAACATATGGTTCAGTCAGTTTAATGAGCTGAAGTAATGGAAAAATATTTTGGCAATATATATATATATATATATATATATATATATATATATATATATACATATATATATATATATATTTTTTTTCTTTTCTTTTTTTTTTCAGTGTATAACTATTTAAAATAAAAAAAGCAGAAAACAACCTTTTATCCTGTTCTCTGCTATTTTTTTTCTCTTTGCTGTTATAACTTCCACGAAGGATGATATACACAAATTTCCATCTAAAATAAATAATAAAATTACTAGCAAAAAAAAAAAAAATCCATAATTTTGTGGATCGTTTTTTTTTTAAATATAGTATCGAATGTTTAATATTTCACCATCCATATTTCAGATCATCCACTCATCTCTACTAAAATGGATATTGGATGAACAAAATTAGCATTATCTGCTTTTTGTATGTTTTATAAATCTATGGTCAGTTCCTTCCAGCAAATATCATTTCAATGGCTAAAATCATAATGGATGTTTATGATGCAGGGTCCTTTCAGTAGTGACAGCAGTAATTTTGCTTTACCTGAACCAATGAAGTTCAGTTTAACTCATGGGGACACATTCTAGGCATGTCACAGCAAACACAGAAGTCGACAGGAGGGGGACAGGGGACAGAGAACCCGCCGGATGGAGAGAATGTGTTACAGGCAAGCAGGAGCTAGCGTCTGGTGAAAGGTGCAAACCGTCTGAGATCATGAATTGGCTCCAGATGGGACATGGCAGCCGGAAAAGGCGGAAGTGAATTATATCGACAGGCTGTGCTGGCCAGGCCCCGAACAAGGCCATTAGTGATGCTGTACAGTCACCTGGGAGAGCTCTCTCATACTGAGATTTCACTTTAGCTAAGTGTTGATTTGAACTCTCCAGCCAGGTTGAGTGCAATAGGAAGTACACTCAAAATGTTCAGGCCATAGCTTATATTGTTCAAGTAACAATGGAGCCTTTCCTGGATTTTTTTGGGGGAATATATTGCCAGTAGTTTTCCTTTTTGGAATGATATGAGGCTGACAGCACTGATAAGTGTTTGCTAGCATCCTACCCCAGCACTCGCCACATTTTCACATTAATTACATGAGTCATCTTTTTATTTTCTGTGATGGAGCAGTCACCAGCCTCTTAAAAATATTAGATAATGCTATCAAGAGCTTATTGTGATGTTGTCTCATCTGGCTCATCTCTGTATAGCTCATCTCTGATTTATTAAGTGAAGAACCAAACACCTGAAGCATTTATACACAACAGCAGTATGCTATATTGTGGTCAATATGTAATATGTGCTATTGTGTAATGTGTTTTTTGGTCCCACTTTATATTAGGTGGCCTTAACTGCTATGTACTTACATGAAACATAAGTACAATGTACTTATTGTTTTTATATTGTTTTACAAAACACTTTTGCTGCTATGGAGGTGGGATACAGGTAAGGTTTAGGGACAGGTCTGTTGGTATGTGTAGGTTGTAGGGTGGGTTAAAGTGTAAGGGATGGATCAACAGTTTAATTAAAAATGTAATTACAGATATTAATTACAGATGTAATAACATGCAAGTAGTTTTTAAATAGTACAATGTAAAAACATGTATGTACACAATAAGTTGCATTGCATCTAATGTTAAGTAGTACTTAAAATTTGAAGTGAGGTGTTTTTTTGTGTGTGTGAAAAAAATAAAAAATAAAATGAAAATGATTGCCCTGGCTATAGTTGCAAATAAATGATAGATATTTGCTTCTGTAAGCTTACAATGCTTTCCATCATCCTTACAGTGCACTGCAGTGAAACACAGAAATCTATATATGATCAGCAGTTGACAGTTCAACACTTTACAGCAAGGTTTTGTTTGGAAAAAATAGATAAATACATTAGTCAACAACATGAACAATGGTAACATCAGCAGCAACTGAAACGTTAAAGAAAGGTAGTAAGGACATGGATAAAAAATCAAGTGCGACAACAGTGGTTCAACCCTAGTTTTTATGAAGCTACAAGAATAGGTTGCTATTTGTGTGCAAAGAAAACTAAAATAACTTGATTCATTATTTTCTTCTCTTCCATGTCAATCTTCAACGCAGCCTGGGTTGATGCATCCATGTGAATTCCTCTGCTTGCAAACAAGGTGCAGTGTATTGTATTGCTCATTCTTAAGGATCACTTCACCCATTTGCATTTAGCTTTGTATTGTTAGAAACCCAGTCATATATTATAATGATCATGGATTTTTCCTTTGTTTTTCCCTGAGATGGGAGAAATAAGGATTTAATTGTTTTACTTCCTGCTTATTATGACGTAAAAATCGTCATTTTGCGTCATAATAAGCAGGAGGTCAAAATTCATTGAAAAGTGTAGAGACTACAGACACTAGCTTATTATTATTCCAGGGGGTGGGACCCACTCACCCTACAGGCCTATTACAGATCAGTGGGTGGGACTAAACTTACAGAAACGAAAATGAAAATCCGCCATCTTGTTTGGAAGCTATGTAGCTAAGCTAACAAGCGCTTATGGAGTCAGATTTACGAGAATGGCTGGAGGAACAACTCATGATATGGAAGAAGAGGATTTTCAAAGTCTGTTGCTCGAAACAGATGTTCCTGGCTATCTATACGAGCCACAATATAGCGCAGAGGAGGAACAGGAGGCGGCGGCTGCAGCCGAGGCCGGAGACCTGCCTGTCACGTCCGAGGAGCCCGGGCGTGCTCGAGCTGGTAAATACCATACATCGCTAACTGTGTCCTCAATGTCTTGTAGACAATATCGCCTAACAGCCTAACAGCGATGTTCTGGATTAGTGGGAGTGGCTTGTGGAGCTGTGCAAATGTGTTGCATTGTGGGAGTTGTGGTTTTCCATACAAATGAGCCCTAAAGTTAATTTCTGTAATAACTCGGTCAAAAAGGCACCAAATTCGAAAGTTTTAATAGATTTCGACTACATATATGACCCACTTTCAATGAAGATCAATGTTCCCACGGGTGAAATGCTCCTTTAGTTAATGTCAGTTAATGTATTAATTATGCTAACTATAGGACTTACTGTAAAGTTTTACCAACAATTCTTATGTACAATATCAGAAATCTCTCTATGGCTATATGGAGTACTCTTTGAAGATTGTTGATTCCAACTAAAATGTATGAAAAACATGTTTTTCCCCTCCCTTATTGACTAAATGCATGTGCTTATAGGATGGCTTGCAATTGTAGATGGGTGGCTCAAGAAGATGGCTGTTTATGCCATTTTAAGGTAGCGGGGCTCATATTGTTTGTTCTGTAACTAGTTCCTGAGGGAGTGTGCATTTCTACTGACAGTCTCTTACTGACAGCGGGCAGAAAGAGCATTTGTGGAAACGAGTGTGTTGGAGACACCTCAGCACTCAGTCTTCCACCTCCTCTTGTCTGGAAGAGCATCTAAACAAGCAACAACTCCCCTGGGGCAGGAATGTATGTATTTAAACACAGCTGCAGCAGAAAGTGTGCAGAAATCCACTTTCTTCTGTAACATTTCTTGCCTGCTGGCTTACACCTTGATGATAATGTAATTACATATATTTCTTTATTTTCTTGCTACATTGGAAACTTCCATGCACTGTGTGCAAGTGTTTGTAAATTTAATATAATTTATGATTATGTTTTATCTTTAAGGTAATATATATATATATATATATTGCAATATGTTTGTGTATTGATTATATTAGAATTCAACATTGTGTTAATTATATTTTTCTCATCACATGGATAACCACTAGGCAGGTTATAATTGTGTTGTGCAAAAATATTGTAGGTCCATTTACAAGGTTAATAGCAACAATTTGGAAACCCGGGGTGTACGATGCTTGTATTGCAAATCTATTATTACATGGTGACTGAGGATCACACTTAGGACAGGCTCATTTTTCAAAAGGGCCGACCATTTTCCTGTTGCTCTTTCATGGGCTGTTGATGAATTGAGTCTGACTACAGGCTATACCCTCTTTTAGCTGATGTAAACGAATCACTTTAGTAGCTGAATAGGTACATTTTTGACATTGCGCTGTTGAGCACAGTCCTAATCAAGCCCGCCCCTGATTCCTTGGCTTGACGTCACTGCATCAAAATTACTTTCTGATGGAAGAGGACTTGTGATCAATAAATAATTGAACTTGTAAATGGCTATATCATATGTATAAGAGGTTATGTAATAGTTTTCCCAAGGACTGATGTCAGAGCTTTTTCTGAACATGAATACTTTTATGAGATCTAGTGTAAACCAGAGGCAAACGTGTAATATATGCTCATACGGTACGTCATGACAAGCTCATTAAA
Organism: Carassius carassius; assembly: GCF_963082965.1. NCBI lineage: Eukaryota > Metazoa > Chordata > Actinopteri > Cypriniformes > Cyprinidae > Carassius > Carassius carassius. The sequence goes on along the minus strand of NC_081774.1, from coordinate 20,353,009 downwards.
TCTGACAGCAATACATTATCAATAAATAGCTGAAATGTAATGTATAAAGAATTAGTCACTGTGACGAGTGGGGCGGGGCCGAGGGACATGGGAGCGAGGCCGGTGGAGTGATTGGAGATGAACTACACCTGTTCGACCCGCCGGTCTCGACGCCCACGGAGGAGATGGAAGGATATAAAACTGGAGCGACGACAGTGAAGGACGAGAGAGGACCAGGCCTGGGTTTTATTTTAGGTTTTGATTTTATTTTGTGCGCATCAGTCGTCCGTGAGGGGCTGATGCGCTGTTTTGTGTTTATTTGTGATTATTAAAGTTTCATATGATTGTCCGCCGGTTCCCGCCTCCTTCTTCCCGATGATTACGAAGTTTTAATTCATTACAGTGGTGCCGAAACCCGGTAGAAGGAGGGACGCGCTGCTGAAGATCCCTCGCCGCTGTGGTGAATCCGCGGTGCCATCGAGCAGGCGAGGAGTGTGCCGCCATGGACGCTCTAGGCGGTGGACTGGAGCGGGTTGCCGGGGACGGGCGAGCTCGCTGCCGGCCGCCCACGATATGGAGGGGCGGCTGCCGTCTGTGAGGGAGCGGAGGAGTCGGCGCCGTTCGCCAGGTGGCCGGAGCCTGCTGCCATCCGCCGGAATGGGCAGGAGCAGGGAATGGAGGACTCCTGCCGACTGCCCAAAACCGGAGGAGCCGTCGCCATCCACCGGGCGACGGAGGCGTGTCGTGCCGTCCACCGAGGGCCGTCCGGTGCCACCACCAGGCACCGCGCAGGAGATCACCCAGCTGGTGGAGGGCCGAGCAGCAGTGCGTCTGGGAACCGGATTTTTTTTTTTTCCTCTCTCCCCTCTCTTGTCTCTGTCGCTCCTCCTTCCATCTCCTTTTCTCTCGCCTCGTCTGTCCTACCCCCAGGTCCCCGCAGGTCACTGTGAGCGGTCCCCCCCGGAGGGAGGTGGGGGGGAGTAGAGCGCAGTTTCAGGAGTACCCCCGGCCTGCGAGGGGCGATGGGGGTATGTGACGAGTGGGGCGGGGCCGAGGGACGTGGGAGCGAGGCCGGTGGAGTGATTGGAGATGAACTACACCTGTTCGACCCGCCGGTCTCGAGGCCCACGGAGGAGATTGAAGGATATAAAACGTACTCGGTTACTAAACGTAACCTCGGTTCTCTCTAGAAAAGCGAACGAGTACTGCGTCTTAGCTAAGACGCTACAGGAAAAGTCTCTTTTCACGAAATACTGAAGCAAAAAATTATCCTTAATTTTGTATTTTTGTAAAGCGCATTTGCAGCAGTACACAGCCATAGGCGAGACGGCTCGTTCGCTCATTGGCTTGTTCTGCGGCAAATGCACAGCCTATCGAGCGCGGGCTGATGCAACATCAGACCAATAAGGGCGCTTTGCCCCCTTCTTGCCACTTCCCGCCGAAACGGGTGTGGCCCAACCTATAAAAGGAGCTCGAAAAGGCTGACTCACTTGATTTATTTCATCGCCGAAGCGAACCAGAGTGAATCGTGCGCACGGCAGAGAACGCAGTACTCGTTCGCTCTTCTAGAGGGAACCGAGGTTACGTTTAGTAACCGAGTACGTTCTCTTACGAGAGCTCTCTCATACTGCGTCTTAGCTAAGACGCTACAGGAACCCAATGCAAAACGCCGTGCGCGCAGGGATCACACACCAATAAACCTGAAGCAACGCCCAGGATTTACAGTGCACAGTCACCTGAGGGACTCACAGAGAGTCCAGGACAGAAAAGGGGGAAAGCCCTCCGTCCCATATCTAGCAGCATCCGTAGATGCGGCAGTATGACATCACACAGCCGAGGCAAGCCTGACCAATGTGGCAATGCGGGTCTTACGCAATACTGCCCATATAACAGTCGGCAGCGCATAGCGCTCATGAACTCAGAATTCCCCTCAGGGCCCTGATTCGACTATACCGACAGCAGCCTTGCTTGCAAGGCGGGAACCTCCAGGTTATAGAACCTGATAAATGTAGACAGCGAGGCCCAACCTGCCGCCATACATATATCCTGCAAGGAGATCCCAGTAGACCACGCCCACGACGAGGCGACGCCTCTTGTGGAGTGTGCTCTGACGCCCAACGGGCACTGATGGCCCCTGGAAGCATAAGCTAACGCTATGGCGTCAACTATCCATCTGGATAGAGTCTGTCTCGAAACAGCCATTCCCTTGGAACGTCCACCGAACGAAACAAACAGCTGCTCCGTCTGCCGAAAGGCAGCAGAGCGAGACACATAAGCTCTTAAAACCCTGACAGGGCAAAGAAGACTCGAGTCTCTATCCTCTCCTGACACCGGCAGGGCTGACAGGGCAATAACCTGATCCCGAAACGGCGTGTTGAGGGATTTCGGCACATAACTGTGCCTAGGTTTGAGTATGACCCTTGAGTCATTAGGCCAAACTCAAAGCACGACTGGCTCACCGAGAGCACGTGCAAATCAACCAGACGCTTCACTGAAGCGAGAGCCAACAAGAATACTGTCTTGAACGACAGATGCTGAAGGCTAACCGATTGGATAGACTCAAAAAGGGGGACCCTTCATGGCCTCCAAAACCGCCGCGAGGTCCCACATAGGGACTGATGGAGGTCTGGGAGGATTCTGCCTCCTAGCTCCTCTGAGGAACCGGATGACCAAATCATTCCTTCCTATTGACTAACCGAGCGCTGTTTCAGAAAACGCTGTGATGGCCGCCACATAAACTTTGAGTGTGGATGGGGCTCTGCCCTTATCCAACAGCTCCTGTAGGAAGGAGAGAACCTCCGTCACCTCACAACTAAGGGGTGAATATCATCGAGCTGTGCACCAGCTGGAGAACACCGACCACTTCGAGGCATACAGACGTCGTGTCGACGGAGCTCTAGCCTGAGTGATGGTATTCAGCACTCCCACTGCGAGATCAGCGGGTAACCGTTGAGCGCCCACACATGGAGGGACCACAACTCCGGTTGAGGGTGCCAAATCGAGCCCCTGGCCTGCGAGAGGAGGTCCCTCCTCAACGGTACTGGCCACGGGGCGACATCTGCTAACTGCATCAAATCTGGGAACCATGGTTGGTTCCTCAAAAGAGGTGCTACAAGCAGTATTGAACATCTCATTTCTCTCACCCGTTCTATCACCTGCGGAAGGAGGGAGACGGGAGGGAAAGCATAAAGCGGGCAGCACGGCCATTCCCGTGACAGCGCACTTTCGTTCTTGGAAAAGAACGCAGGGCAGTGAGCGATTTCGTGGGACGCGAAGAGGTCCACCTCCGCCCTGCCAAATCTCTCCCACAACAGCCGGACTGTTTGCGGGTGTAGAGACCATTCGCCTGTAGGAACATTGCCTCTGGACAGCCTGTCTGGACCCAGATTCTGTAGCCCAGGCACATGCACTGCCTTCAGCGAACGCATGTCGCGCTGAGCCCAAACCAGGAGGCGTTCTGCTAGCCTGTACAGGTTTCAGGACCCGAGACCGCCCTGGCGATTTATGTAGGACACCACAGACATGTTGCCCGAACGGACTAAGACGTGGTGATCCTTGATTTGGGGACAAAAGCGCATCAGCGCGTTCTCCACTGCCAGCATTTCCAGACAGTTGATATGATGGAGCTTTTCCCGTTCTGACCATAGGCCAAAGGACGGTCTGCCCTCAAAAAGCAGTACTCCCCATCCCGAAGTGGAGGCGTCCGTCGACACCATCTTCACATTCGGGGAAGTCCCCAGGCTTACACCTGATCGGTACCAACCGTTCGCTGTCCAAGGTGCCAGAGCTGTGACACAGCTCTGATTGACCTTGAGATGCAGCCGGCCAGACGCCCACGCTCTGCGCGGCACCCACGTCTTCAGCCAGAACTGCAGGGGGCGCATGCGGAGCAGGCCCAGCTGCAGAGCCGGAGATGCTGAGGCCATGAGGCCCAGCATCTTCTGACAGTGTTTGAGCGACACGGTCGCGCCGCAGCGGAAAGAACTCGCTGCGCGCTGAATGCCCATCACGTGCTGTGGTGACAGCCGCGCCGTCATGGAACACGAGTTCAGAACAGCAGAACTCGTACACCGGCGCATCGATGAAGCAGCCATCGTGTGTAGTGCCGACGCAGCGTCATGCAGCATGCATAGATGGCTTTCCTAGGATGGCTTCGGGGCTCCCGGCCTCACCGTAATCCTCTGCCGCAGTGCCCGCGGGGCGACGGCCGGTAGAGCGAGAACGGGGGTCTCGAGCTGCGTTGCTGAAGCTGTTGTGATAACTGCTTTTGTGTGCAGGCAAGCGGGCAACTGTGCAGGCTTGCGCATTGCAGAGAACGCTGAGACAGTCACAATTCCTGGAACTGAAACAGCGGCGCGCTTGGGTGAGAGCTCGGCCACAGCGGAACTCGTACACCTGCGCTTCGATGAAGCAGCCATCGTTAGTAGTGCCGACGCAGCGTCACACAGCAGGCTTTAGATGGCAACACCGCTTTTGCCGCCGTCCTGCAGAGGGCGGACAAAGGTGCGTCGCTATCGCCTGTTCCACCGCCGGAAGTGAGTGGTAGTTCCTGTTTTTAGCATCATCAGTGTGGAGAATGCTAGTGAGACAGACGAACGAGTTCGCGCTGAATATGGAGCGTTCCAAGCCTTCGCCACCTCTTCGTGAAGCTCAGGAAGAAATGAGGCGGGCTTTGAGAAGTACGCTCATCCGAAAGGGAAATACCATCCAGCCGGGAACGAGAGGGGGGGCGCTGGTGCAAACCACTCGCGGCCGAGACTCATCGCAGCCAACACGAGCATTCGCCCCGGCTCCTTCTCGATGTCAGCTCGTCTGCTGGGCTTCTGAGCAGAAGGCGCGAGATCCTCGGAGCTCGCCCAGCCCTCACTGCCCGAAGCCAGCAGAGAGCGCGTGTCCTCTTCCCCCGACGCGGCCCTGAGATCGACTTCCTCGGACGACGCGCCGGCAAACAGCGATCGCTGCCCACCGGGAAGCGATGCAGGGGGGGCCGGTGAAGCAGGGCGAACCGGCGAGCTCGGTTGAGCTGAAGACGGTTCCGGAATCCGCTGGAAGTGATGCTTTGATGGCGCCTCAGCGCAGCGGAGAATGCAGGCTCAGAGAAAAAGGCCAGGCGAGTCCTCAGAGTCACCATGGCAACAGCTCGCAGTGGGGGCATCCGCCGTCAGCGAGCGCGAGCGATGCATGATCTTCACCCAGGCAGGAGACACAGATGTCGTACCGGTCTCCCTCACTGAGTGGGGCTCTGACGAGCCGCAGGAAGGCATCTTAAAAAAGACGCGAGCTCTTTTACGAGTGTGTGTCGCAGGGCGAACACACACATGAAGAACAGCTTGGATATAACAGAATTGAAAGGATATAGGCGCCGGATAGCGCAGCAGGAACGGCAGTGGAAGGTGGCGATGCCAGCAGCTTCAGAATGGCTCGTCCTGCTGATGTGCTTTCTCAGACGGCGCTTGCTTCCTCCGTGATCCAGCGATGCGTGAGCTTCGCTGAAGAGATGAAAAATCAGGTGAGTCAGCCTTTTCGAGCTCCTTTTATAGGTTGGGCCACACCCATTTCGGCGGGAAGTGGCAAGAAAGGCGCGAAGCGCTCCTTATTGGTCTGATGTTGCATCAGCCCGCGCTCGATAGGCTGTGCAGTTGCCGCAGAACAAGCCAATGAGCGAACGAGCCGTCTCGCCTATGGCTGTGTACTGCTGCAAATGCGCTTTACAAAAATACAAAATTAAGGATAATTTTTTGCTTCAGTATTTCGTGAAAAGAGACTTTTCCCGTAGCGTCTTAGCTAAGACGCTGTACGAGAGAGCTCTCGTAAGAGAACTGGAGCGACGACAGTGAAGGACGAGAGAGGACCAGGCCTGGGTTTTATTTTAGGTTTTGATTTTATCAGTCGTCCGTGAGGGGCTGGTGCGCTGTTTTGTGTTTATTTTGTGATTAAAGTCTTCTTTTGATTGTCCGCCGGTTCCCGCCTTCTTCTTCCCGATGATTATGGAGTTTGAATGCATTACAGTCACACTGTATTATAACTGCATTATTATCAGTTCACACTTATGTTTAATCCAAGCAATCATTCATGCTGTACATAGATAGCTGAATTTCTGAAATCACGTGACTATGATCAAAATGCTTTGGGAAAAAAGCTAAATTGCAAGTGTACAACCATTAAACACAATTTTATACAGAATAACTTTCATTTTAGACACAATATTATGTTAAGTTACGGTGTGCGTTACGTTGATATAATGGCAGTAACGTTACAGTTAAGAAACCACAGCAGAACCATTGCATTTTGTTATTGAATTAATGTGTGCTTTGAACAGATCAGTTGAGTAAACTGGTTCCAGAATGAATCAGCATTTGTGAATGTATTGATTGATTAAATGATTAAGTGACTCAGAAAGATAGTCTACTTGTTTTGTTCCGGAATTAATCAGTATTTTGAATGGATCTACTGTACTGAGTAACTGACTAAATGAATCATTTTGAAACACAGCATGAAACAGACATCGGTTGAAAACACACTGTCACCTCTTCCAAAAGGGGAGGGACTAACACAATTTGATGCAATTGAAACAATTAGTATTTTGTTTACATGGGGCATGAGCACAGCTATTAAAATCATACAACTGCAAATTGTTCTTTTGAATGCTAATGGCCTAACAGCTCCTTGAGGATAATTTTGTGGTTAGATGACTGAATCTTCATTATTCGCTTCATCATATTTTCTTTATATGATATAAATGTGGCCCACTGAGGCACTGCAATGAGAACTGAAAAATGACCACAATAAAATACAATATATCACTCAAAGTTACATAAAGTTATCTAAAGGTAACACTATGGCATGCAGTATTCTCTTATTTTATAGTAAAACTGTCACGCTGTCTGGTCTCTGTTTCCCTGGGTGTCCACTAGTGGTCTCACTTCCCCATAGGCACCTCACTGTAGGCACTACAATTCCCACTAGCCTTGTCCCTTCATCACAGTAATTGCACTCCTGTTAATTGCACTCAGGTGTCTTCACTTGTTAGTCATTATCCTCCCTATATTAACCAGTCCTTTTCTATTTGTCTGCATGGAGTCCTTACTTTCCGTCACCAAGTTTTCTTGCGTTCCTAGTCTTCGAGTTCCTGTTTGTTTGTTTGTTTCTGTTTTGGACTGATGTTTGGTTACGACCCCGGCTTGTTTTGACTCTGAATTTGGATAACCCTATTAAACTCACACTGCACTTGGATCTTCCGTCTCCTGTGTTCCAGTACGTGACAAAAACAAGTATGACTAGTTTGCATTAGAACATCACATGGACACTTTTCAAGCTAAATTCATGAAAGAAGAGGAATATATTACTTTTATATCAACCATGCCTTCTTAAGATCAAGTCTCTGATCATTATTAGCTTACATGGCATGGTGAGGTAATGGATTCAAGTGTTTGGTATGAAGATAAGATAAGCTTGTACTTGAGTTCAGAGATCAAATGTGAAATTGGAACACTGTCACATTCTCTTTCAAGGCTGAGACTTCTGAGTGACTGAGGAACAGATAAAAGATACGCTTCACACACACACACACACACACACACACACACACACACACAAAGAGGGTTATCGTAATGAATAAGGGGGCATGCTAATACCATAGTGCTCAGAACAGGATTTGACTGACAGAATGCTGGCATTTCTGCTGAAAATATAAGAAAAAATGAGCTTTAAGTACTCTTGTGACCTAAGGGGAGATCAGGGCCTTGTCTACAGTACTTTATTCAGTTCTTACATCAAATAGCTGTTTGATGTTTGTTTACACTAACCACTGATTCGTGCCAAACAAAAGTAGTAATTTTTTTTGTACTTTAATCAGTTTCACCTTGAAAAAGCAACCATGGTTTTATCATTGCAACCAACAAAGTAAAAAGGTGACTTTGTGTGAAATAGTGGATTGTGATTAATTAAACAAACAATTTATTTCAATATGCAATCAATGAAATATTTGCTAAATTATCAAAATGGAAGGATTTTTGTAGTGTACTATGGAACATGGGTGGCATACTTTGAAATTTTTTGAAAAAAGCTCTGTTCATGAGTTACTAACATTACGCCTCTTCATCTGTCACGTTTATGAACTTGTTTCCTTATTTGGTCCTCTTCCTTTTCTTGTTTTAGTTAATTGATTGACCCTCACCTGTCTCCTGTTCCCTCATTACCTTCTGTGTGTATAAGTACCCGTTCTGTTCAGTTCCTCCTCGTCCGTGATTGTTTATCGTTCTGTGATTGTTGATGTTTATCGTTGTTGATATCGTTGTTGATGTGTTTGTTGAATGTATGCTAAATCTAATGTTGTTAATATAGTCTGTACCTCCTTCGATTTCATCAGTAAACTCCTTATTTGTTCCAGATCCTCTTCTCTCCCTTTGTTTTATGTTTAGCACTACCACATCTGTAACATCATCAAGACACTTGCCCCCCACCAAGGTTGTCCCAGAAATTTGTTCCTGAAGTGTACTGTGTCACTTTCACGAGAAAGCATTTGCTAAATAACTTTGTATATGAAATGAATATATATGTATATATATATCGGCACCTTCGGTAAATATGATCAAATGAGGCTGTGAAAATTAATCTGCATTGTTAATCCTTTTGATCTTTTATTTATATATATATATATATATATATATATATATATATATATATATATATATATATATATATATATATATATATAAACTTCCACTGGATATTAAGAATTTAAAATGTGGGAACAATCATTATGAAATGAATGTTTTTTTTTTCTCAAATACACGTTGGACACAATATATTTCTCAACTATATGCCTATATTTGATCACTCCAGGGTGATTATGAACATGCAATTATCCAGTCATGGCTTCCTGTTTCACAGCAATATAAATAGGAGGGAAAACAAAGCCCAAATTCCCTTAGCCATCCATCACAATGAGAAAAACCAAAGTATATATTTCTGATGTGCAGCAAAAGATAATTGAGCTTCAAAAATTGGTGAAGTAGCTTTAAGAAAAGAGTTAGAGCAGTGAAAATTCACATTTCCACCATCAGGGCAATAATTAAGAATTTCTAATCAACAGAAAATGTTACGAAACTGTCTGGAAGAGGACGTGTGTCTATATTGTCCTAATGCACCATGAGGAGGAGAGTTTGAGTGGCTAAAGACTCTCAAAAGACCACAGCTGGAGAACTGCAGAAAATAGTTGAGTCTCGGGGTCAGAAAACCTAAAAACAGTACCTACATCACCACATGATGTTTGGGAGAGTTTAAAAAAAATTCTTCTAGCATTTTTAAAAATGACCTTTTTAGCAGCAAACACATATATATATATATATATATATAAAAGAAAAAAGTGAAAGTAACGTGACATTCAGCCAAGTATGGTGACCCATACTCAGAATTTGTGCTCTGCATTTAACCTATCCGAAGTGCACACACACACACACACACACACACACACCCAGAGCAGTGGGCAGCCATTTATGCTGCGGCGCCCAGGGAGCAGTTGGGGGTTCGGTGCCTTGCTCAAGAGCACCTAAGTCGTGGTGCTTTCGATTGCCAGTCCAACTCTCTAATCATTAGGCCACGACTTCCCCTAATACACACACACACACACACACACACACACATTATATTATGTATATGTTTCAGATTTCAGTTCAAGTTCTTCCTAAAAATGCTTAATTTACTTTAAAAAAAGAGGATCTCTCAAAAATTTAGTTGTTAAAGCATAACTGTGCACTGTTAACAATTTTCTTGTATTTATACAGTACAGTACTGGCAGCACGGTGGCCAGCAAGTTACTGTATTCTGTTTTACAGTAACTGTACTGTAATTCAATTTACAGTACATACAAACATTACTGTAAACTACAAGACAATACTGTACTGTATTTTTACGGTATTTTGTAATTGTACTACTTCTGCTGTAATTAATTATACGGTATTGTACTGTAATATTTATATTGATATATTATTGCTAAATAATATAATTTTCAATTTAATAATAATGGTAATATTACATTTATATAATATTTAGTCATTTACAGTATAGAAATCTATAGATTACAATTGTAAAATGCAACATCAGAATAACTGCAAATTAAACGACAATCCAAACAATGTTATTGTCAAAAACATTTTTTTTTTATTAATCATGGATACATTCAAGGATTAATCAAGAACTGCAATGTAGTTCATTTAATTTGCAAATTCAGGATTCAAATTAACAGGAACATCAAAAAAAAAAAAAAAAAAACTCCAGGACTTCGAAATTACACAACCCTCAAAAGACAAGAACTGTCAAACACTGAGGGACACACAGTTTACAAGCGTGTGTGTGTATCAATATCAATGGGTAACTGTACAAACATCTGTATGTATATGTTTGTGTTGTATATGTGTGTGTGTGTGTGTGTGTGTGTGTGTGTGTGTGTGTGTGTGTGTGTGCAGGGGAAGTGTGTGGATGTGAGTGTAGCTGTACAAAAATATGTGTATGTTTGACAGTGTATGATTTGTGTCAGTGAATGTGTGAGTGGGTGTATGATTGTGAATATCAATTGGTAACTGTACAAACATGTGTATGTATATGTTTGTGTCGTATGTGTATGTGTGCAGGTGAGTGGGTGTGTGTGTAGGCGAGTGTGTGGATGTGAGTGTAGCTGTAGAAAAATATGTGTATGTTTGACAGTGTACGATTTGTGTCTGTGAATGTGAGTGAGTGTGTGTGTGTGCAGGCGAGTGTGTGAATGTGAGTGTAGCTGTACAAAAATATGTGTATGTTTGACAGTGTACGATTTGTGTCTGTGAATGTGTGAGTGTGTGTGTGTGTGTGTGTGTGTGTGTGTGTGTGTGCAGGCGAGTGTGTGAATGTGAGTGTAGCTGTACAAAAATATGTGTATGTTTGACAGTGTACGATTTGTGTCTGTGAATGTGTGAGTGTGTGTGTGTGTAGGCGAGTGTGTGGATGTGAGTGTAGCTGTACAAAAATATGTGTATGTTTGACAGTGTACGATTTGTGTCTGTGAATGTGTGAGTGTGTGTGTGTGTGTGTGTGTGTAGGCGAGTGTGTGGATGTGAGTGTAGCTGTACAAAAATATGTGTATGTTTGACAGTGTGTGATTTGTGTCTGTGAATGTGTGAGTGAGTGTGTGTGTGTGTGTGTGTGTGTAGGCGAGTGTGTGGATGTGAGTGTAGCTGTACAAAAATGTGTATGTTTGACAGTGTACGATTTGTGTCTGTGAATGTGTGTGTGTGTGTGTGTGTGTAGGCGAGTGTGTGGATGTGAGTGTAGCTGTACAAAAATGTGTATGTTTGACAGTGTATGATTTGTGTCTGTAAATGTGTGAGTGTGTGTGTGTGTGTGTGTGTGTGTGTGTGTAGGCGAGTGTGTGGATGTGAGTGTAGCTGTACAAAAATATGTGTATGTTTGACAGTGTGTGATTTGTGTCTGTGAATGTGTGAGTGTGTGTGTGTGTGTGTGTGTAGGCGAGTGTGTGGATGTGAGTGTAGCTGTACAAAAATGTGTATGTTTGACAGTGTACGATTTGTGTCTGTGAGTGTGTGTGTGTGTGTGTGTGTGGGCGAGTGTGTGGATGTGATTGTAGCTGTACAAAAATATGTGTATGTATGACAGTGTACGATTTGTGTCTGTGAATGTGTGAGTGTGTGTGTGTGTGTGTGTGTGTGTGTGTGTGTAGGCGAGTGTGTGGATGTGAGTGTAGCTGTACAAAAATGTGTATGTTTGACAGTGTATGATTTAACTGTACAAACATCTGTATGTATATGTTTGTGTTGTATGTGTGTGTGCGTGTGTGTTTAGTTTGACGTTTTCCATTCAAACTCCATCAACGACCGAATAAAACTATTAACATGAGGTTTGATGGTTGTCACTTTCCTCTGGACCACCCTCTTGGTTTTCTTGCTCACTCCTTGTCTGGCTGTACACTTTAATTTCATGCTGGCATTGCCGTCTTCCGGATTAATTCTGACGAGGAACCTCTTAGAAATATCATACAACTCAATAAATATGCTTCTATTACAAAAGTGAAATGCAGAAATAAAATACAAATTGAAATGCAGAAATAAATTTACTTGCCTCTGAGCAAGCTCTAATGTACATGCAGCAGACTCCTGGTACTCGATGTTAAAAATATAATAGCTTGCAAAAAGCACTGCAAAGGCGGTTATAAAATTGTCACTGTTGTCCAGTGTCAACAAAACTCTTCCCTCGATTGACAGCATCCACCTGGATGCTGTCGTGATTGAATGTCCTTAAAAAAAGAAAGAACAATGTTTGAGACTTCTAGGTCTTAAATAAAACTTCATTCAAACACATACATACAGTATATGAAACACTTGCATACACATATACTAAGTAGTCACACATACATGTATACTGCAGAATGCTCAAACAAATAAATATGAAATTTACAACGACACACCTAAATGTGCTCACGCACATACACGCAAACTCTCCAAGCACATACTTGTATACTTAAAGTACACACAAACTATACACGCACATACTCCGTGAGACGAGAGCACACACAAACACAAACTCGCGCACATACTCTTCTATGTCATTTTGTGTGTCTGTGCTCGTGTCTCAAATAAGTATGTGCGTGTACGTCTCATAGGAGTATATGTGTGGATAGTTCCGCACGTCTTGTGTGTGTAGAGTTTGCGTGTATGTGCTTGAGCGACTTTATGTGTGTCGTTGTGCATTTCATGTATTTGAGCATTCTGCAGTATGTATGTGTGACTAAGTATATGTGTATGCAAGTTTTTTACGTGTGTGTGAATGAAGTTTGATTAAAGGCGCCTTATACTTAATGTAACAATTTACCATTGTAAATTTTGCAGTAAATTGTGCCACATGTGCAGTGAATTAACATTCTTAAAAGTATGTTGATACAGCTGTATGTGTTCGTTAAATCATAAAATCAACAAGTTCGTCGTCGGGGGAAACGGACTGCAAAAACGTTAAGCAGTTTGAGCAAAATATATAACGTTACCTATGAGTTATGTGCTTGTTTTTACCACTGACAAGTTCGGATGTTATTGAAATGATCCCAACAGAGATAACAGATGATGTTAGACATTTTTTTTGCTATTATAAAATCATTCAAACGTCAGTAATTTCATCTCGCAGGCCATCGTAAAACATATTTATTGTAATTAAAACTGACAAAACCACCTCGATTTGTGTTCCAACAACAATCAAGTCTGTTTTGGTCGAAATAAACTAACGTTAGCAGCTATAAGGTCTTGTTAACGTTAATTCACGGAGTGATAAGATTTGAAAATGTCGGTAAAGCAGCGGAGTTCAGCAGATCTAACTAACGTTAATAGTGTTTTTGCAACCGTCGCTGGCTAAACTTCCACTAAACTACCACTGTCATTTCACATATGTACACTATAGCGTAACATCATAAAACCTTATTATAAAATTAACTTACCAATTAATATCCAGATATCTGCTGACTGCTGAGACTTCATCCGTGAATGGTCTGGATTTGTGCTCTGACGTCACGCGCGGCACGCGCGCTCTCTGTTTACAGCAACCCTGTATTATTGCCTGGCATATTACAACCAGGTTACAGCTAGGTTACAGCAACATTAAAATGTACTGAAAAAGGTCCCCGCTCGATCAAAATTACCCAGAATGCAATACAAATTACGGTATTTTACTGTAATATAGAAATGCAGTATTGTATTGTAGGTTTTTACAGTACTGTGCTGCTAAATCTACAGCAACATTTAACAGTGTGTCATTTGAGGATGTTGATTTCAATCATGCTTTCATAGATTTCTGATCAGAATTGATATCTTAAACTTAGTTCTAGTTGAATCAATTCTAGTTGAACCAGCTCCAGTTATATATTGGTTTAACACAGTCTGCAGTTTAATTTCATAAAATGTATCCTTCATTTAGGGTATTGTTAGGACACTTACAGATTATTTATTTTTTTATTACATTTTTAAGGCTCAGCAGACTGAATAGAGTTAGCTATTAGTTTTTGTGTGACATGAAAACAGACACAAAGGATTCAGTTGTTGACATACCGTATACATGCCTGTTGATAGCATAGCTCAGATTATTTAGTAATGGATTAATCTGATAAGAAGTAATTGAGTAATTGATACACTTTATTTTGTGTCCTTGTGTTACAATGTAATTATACAGTGTACTGAGTAATATTACAACCCGAATTCCGGAAAAGTTGGGACGTTTTTTAAATTTTAATAAAATGAAAACTAAAGGAATTTCAAATCACATGAGCCAATATTTTATTCACAATAGAACATAGATAACGTAGCAAATGTTTAAACTGAGAAATTTTACACTTTTATCCACTTAATTAGCTCATTTAAAATTTTATGCCTGCTACAGGTCTCAAAAAAGTTGGCACGGGGGCAACAAATGGCTAAAAAAGCAAGCAGTTTTGAAAAGATTCAGCTGGGAGAACATCTAGTGATTGATTAAGTTAATTGATATCAGGTCTGTAACATGATTAGCTATAATAGCTTTGTCTTAGAGAAGCTTTGTCTTGGCTCTCCAATCTGTGAAAGACTGCGTAAAAAAATTGTGGAAAACTTTAAAAACAATGTTCCTCAACGTCAAATTGCAAAGGCTTTGCAAATCTCATCATCTACAGTGCATAACATCATCAAAAGATTCAGAGAAACTGGAGAAATCTCTGTGCGTAAGGGACAAGGCCGGAGACCTTTATTGGATGCCCGTGGTCTTCGGGCTCTCAGACGACACTGCATCACTAATCGGCATGATTGTGTCAATGACATTACTAAATGGGCCCAGGAATACTTTCAGAAACCACTGTCGGTAAACACAATCCGCCGTGCCATCAGCAGATGGCAACTAAAGCTCTATCATGCAAAAAGGAAGCCATATGTGAACATGGTCCAGAAGCGCCGTCGTGTCCTGTGGGCCAAGGCTCATTTAAAATGGACTATTTCAAAGTGGAATAGTGTTTTATGGTCAGACGAGTCCAAAATTTGACATTCTTGTTGGAAATCACGGACGCCGTGTCCTCCGGGCTAAAGAGGAGGGAGACCTTCCAGCATGTTATCAGCGTTCAGTTCAAAAGCCAGCATCTCTGATGGTATGGGGGTGCATAAGTGCATACGGTATGGGCAGCTTGCATGTTTTGGAAGGCTCTGTGAATGCTGAAAGGTATATAAAGGTTTTAGAGCAACATATGCTTCCCTCCAAACAACGTCTATTTCAGGGAAGGCCTTGTTTATTTCAGCAGGACAATGCAAAACCACATACTGCAGCTATAACAACAGCATGGCTTGGTCGTAGAAGAGTCCGGGTGCTAACCTGGCCTGCCTGCAGTCCAGATCTTTCACCTATAGAGAACATTTGGCGCATCATTAAACGAAAAATACGTCAAAGACGACCACGAACTCTTCAGCAGCTGGAAATCTATATAAGGCAAGAATGGGACCAAATTCCAACAGCAAAACTCCAGCAACTCATAGCCTCAATGCCAAGACGTCTTCAAACTGTTTTGAAAAGAAAAGGAGATGCTACACCATGGTAACCATGCCCCGTCCCAACTATTTTGAGACCTGTAGCAGAAATCAAAATTGAAATGAGCTCATTTTGTGCATAAAATTGTAAACTTTCTAAGTTTAAACATTTGCTATGTTATCTATGTTCTATTGTTAATAAAATATTGGCTCATGTGATTTGAAAGTCTTTTAGTTTTCATTTTATTAAAATTTAAAAAACGTCCCAACTTTTCCGGAATTCGGGTTGTAATTAAATACATGTATTTATGGTCAGGGTTAGGGTTTGGCTTAGGGTTTCTTGCATGTAATTATGTGTAATTTATTGTTATTATAATAGTAAGTACAAGTTACACCTTAAAATAAAGTGTTGCTGAAATATTTGACTTAATTTCAGAATTTGCAGGGCTGTGTTTGTAAATAATGATTGATCTTAGTGTTTTGAGTCATTTTACAAACATTTGTTATTGTTTCATGTGGGTTTCCCAAAAATGGACTTAAAACATTTGCATGTAGCACTGCTTTAAGTGCTACTGAGGAGTCGCTATCCATCTTTCAAGTTCTAAAATGTCAATTTATAGAATGGCTCTTAATATTAGTACTTGCATTTCAGACAGCGCAGACATAATATAATATAATATAATATAATATAATATAATATAATATAATATAATATAATATAATATAATATAATATAATATAATATAATATAATATAATATAAAAGTATATTATTTATCCACTATATATGATAATATATATTATAGTATATATTTTCATACTCTCAAAATATTATAACTTTAATTTCTATGATTTAAACAAATCATTTTGACTTTATTTTTGTAATTTTGACTAAATATTATTATTTTATTTTAATACTTTATTCTCATAGTTTTGTATTTTTATTTTAATGTGGCACTAAAACGCCATCGTAAAATGCCATTGTATAATTCCTACATTACTTCTTTTATTCATTTTTTTTTCATTCATTTAATTTAGATGTGTATTTATGTTTACTTGTTTGTTTGCCCTTTTTAATTATTTAATTTATACATTTATTTTAACAACAACTAAAAAAGATTTCATTTTAATCACATTGCACTTGAAGAAAATTAAAGGTTTAATCTGCCAGTTTTCCTCCATGTGACCTTATAATTCTTTCTTCTTACGATGCACGTAGGGCTTTACAATTACTCCAGAGCATTCATAGATCTATGAAGACTTTCAAGTACTACTTAAGGTACGATGGTTTTGGGATACGGTCTGCAAGTCAAAGATGATTCATGCTATCATTTTTACGATCAATTTAAGATTACAATGCTTTTGGGAAACACAGCCCAGAACATCTGAATTTATCTTATCAGTTTTTTTTATTGTCTCTATAAAGAGATATCAAGAGAGCAGATCAACTTTACAAAATTACACACAAAAAACACACACAACATGTATAAAATTGTTTGTATTTTACATATATATTTTTTATAAACATGTTTAGAAAATTAACTACGATGTATATAACATTGTTGCAACTCCAGAGGTGATGTATATGATGGTCTTTTTTAGCAAAAGAGTAAATTAGCTATCCATTTTATCTAATTGCTGTCTCGGAGAGGGGAAAAATACTTAAGTAAGAGATCTCATTTGCGGCGTTTCTGTGCCTTTGGTGGTTGCTTTTTTTTTTTTTTGGATCTATCAGATCAATAACCTGTCTGAAATCAGTCAATATCGAACACATGGAGTAAACATCCACCTTACTTACAACTGTTTGAGTAATTTAGCTTAAAGATTAGAGTGCTGCGATTTTCTCTCACCTCTAAAGCCTCAAGATATAAAAGCGAATCACACTGGTCAAGACCTTGTATGGTCAGAGTCATGTCACTGAGACAGCTTGATCAGTGATGACAATAGCCATATGTTTTCCAGCACGCCAATACATCTTCAATCTTCAGACCCTTCAAAACTCATATCTGGATCATATAACAGAATAGCAGAGGATCTGATCTCCAAACAGGGGCTGAAATACACACCCTTTTCATATGTAATTCCCAGAGCCATCTCTTATATTGGATTCCTTGTTGGTCCTCACATTGCTGACCTTTGAGCTACTGAGAAACAGTACGGAAGAATTCATATTAGATTATCTAAAATCTTTTGAAGCTGTATGAAATGTATCTATTTTGAGAGCGCATGAAAGGCTCTGCCTTCAGTAATGTATGATTGATGTATAGATGATTAAGTCTACAAGTTTGATGGGCGTCTCATGACGTCTCATTTGGCAAATTGATTAGAAGTTACATAGTTTGGAAGTGTGTCAATGGCCAATCTCACTACAGCACGCTGTGAATAATAAATGCTTTTGTCATCTCTTATTCATTAATACAAGGGGTCAGTGATTCAGTTCCTTTGTCCTGTCCTGATCCTGCTTGGACAGCTTTCTTTGTAGTTTCTGACCTTGAGAATGGAGACCAAAGTCAATGTGGCATGACACTGGCAGCTTTACCTGTGAAAAACAACAGAAGGGAAAAGAAGACACAAACAGCATTTGGTATTAGACTTTCATGTGTATTGTATTATTGGCATACATAAAAGAGTGATGAGACGTACAAAGCAACATGGCTAAAGAAGTGGGAGAGCTAATTAAAATGAATGATTATCGATGTATCCTAACACTGTTAAATTTCTCTCTGTCTAATTTGAAAGATATAACCTAACATTGTGGTTTCCCTATTATATTTTATATACCAAGTGTAAGATTTGAAGCAATAAATAAATAAATAAATAAATAAAAAAAAAAAAAAAAAAAAAATATATATATATATATATATATATTGTATTTTTAGGATTGACAAAGTTAACATAATACAATGCAAAATTAATAATACATTTAATAATTCATATCAGTTTTATTTTAGTATTGTTAATGTACAATTAGTTTTCATTCATATTTTGAATTAGGTTTTGTTTTGTTTTTTCATTTTTGTTTTAAAATTGTAGTAATTTTGTTGCGTCTTTTTTCTTATTAAATCAGTTTTTAACACGTCTATGTAGTTTTCAATTTTAATATATTTAAATTTGGTTATTTTAGTAGCTTAAACTCACTGAAAATGAGAAATGCTATATTATATTTCAGTTAATGTTTATTTCATCTGAATTAAGTTATTTTTTAAAATATAGTTTTATATAATTTTAGTTAACAATAATAACCCTGATTTACATTGGCCAAATTTGCTCAGATTAACATTTCATTCTAATTTCTTTCTAAACACTGGTCGCAAATCATTAAAATAATTATTATATTATTTTGGTAATTAGTAGTTCATAGTTAAAAAAAGAAAAAACCTGTGAAACCAAATTATATAAATGCCATTGTGGCATTAAAAGTGCCACGGGGAAAATACAAAATCAGCATTGATGTTTAATAATAAACTTGGGTAACTCTTTACTATAGGTACCCATTCTCACTATTTAGTCGCTTATTAGCATGTCTATTAATAACATTGTCTGATTATTAGTACTTATAAAGCACATATTCTGCATGACCACATTCTACATCCCAATACCTATTTAACAACTACCTTTTAACTATTAATAAGCAGCAAATTGATGCTTTATTGAGGCAAAAGTCGTAGTTAATGGTTTGTTAATAGTGAGAATTGGACCTTAAAATAAACTTGCTCTTATGTAAATAATTGAATATGTAGGGACATTTTAATTTTTCTACCAATCTAATTGCAAGCCTCTTAAGCATAAATCTTCAGATCAAAATGTCATGAGAAACATGTATTCTGTTAAGAGTGTTTGTGAAAAATTGAGATGTTTTAACTGTGTTAATGAGGGACGGTCAAGTGTCTGTGAGTATTTGTCTGGGCATAGGTGTATGTGAGTGTGCTGGCCTCATCCTGTCAGGGCTGGATTAGGCAGACTGAGCGAGTGTGAGGTTGGAGGAGGAAGTCTCAGGGGAGCAGCGGAGAGAGAGAAATGCCTGAGGCTCATCCCACCGTGTGGAAGTGCAGCTTCTCCATCTGCCTGAGAGCTGCCACGCATACCTATTCGCCCTCACCTCCACTGCGCTCACTCACTGCCTTATCCCACTCACTCATGTGTGGACTCCTTTATAGCTCCACTCGCACAGGAAAGGCAGGGATAATAGGAAATCCACGTCCAATAAACCTTAGTGTGCTGAGCATAATAAACTTTGACAAGTCTGCTAAAATCACCACTTAAAAACATGGGCTTCATATGCATTTTTATTTCTTTTTTTTGAGTGGGCCCTTGTGTCTTATGACCTATGTGAGATATTTCTTATGACCTATGTGAGATATGACTAAAGAAAAATACTTTAATAACTCATTAATTCATTAATCATTTTGAAGTCTAGAGGATGTGAGTTTAAATCTTGATGCAAAATTATTTTATTTTATTTACTAAGCTGGACAGCTATAACCATGTTTTTTCTTTTCTTTTCTTTTCTTTTTTTTTTTGGCTTACTTTGTGGCAAAGTTGAGATATGACTAATTTCTGCTTCATTATTGCCAACACTTTTCTGAAGTTGCATATTTTGAGTTTGAATTATATATATATATATATATATATATATATATATATATATATATATATATATATATATATATATATATATATATATATATATAAAGAGTTATTTTTAGATACAGTGTCTTTAGTAGTCAAATCCTTTTGTTGGAAGTTGCATTCACAATTCACTCAAAATACAAGGGTACATGCATAGGCATGGTGCTTCAGCTTTAAAAATATACACAAGGTTGACCTTTTGGTTGCAGTTTGGGTTGTTTTTCCTGATTCCTCTATAGATTGTCTCTAAAAGCTGAGATGGTGATGTGAGGCAGAACCTTTGAACACACACAAACATAAGGTGTATGAAAATACTCCATTAAGTTAAGAGGGTCCCAGAACAGTGGCCCTCTATTTTTTTAATTGGCTCTGATGAAAGTGACTTTTATCTGCCCTCACCATCACAGACTTAAGCGCTTCAGATTTTTACCTCTTTGATTCCACTGACTCCTGTGATCCGCTGGACGTGCCTTGTTTCTCATTCTGGTGCTTTTGTCTGTGATTGAATGGAGCCTGTCCTCCTTAAGCCAAAATCACAGTGAGTGTAAAATGTACATGGTTATGTTCAGTGCTTTTGCTTGTTGGTCCATTTTTAAATCAGACTATTTCTCTTCTTTCTGAATGTGAATATCTGTGTATAGTTGATGTTTAAAAGTTAGGTTTCCACTTTGGTCAGCGTTTACCCTGTTTATGCCTTAAAAATGTCAGGATTTACTGAACACATGCAGTGAAACAGTTATTTTTTTATGGCTGACCTTATTGCATATGCATTTGTAAGAATTTCACACACAAAATGTGGGGAATGAGAAATCATGTAACAACTAAAACCAAAATTATGCGTTTCATGGCATTTTAAGGGCTTAAAAATGTAAACTTTAATATAACAGCAGCAGTTTCGTGGATATGTGTGAGTGGAGGTTGTTTTGATAACGTTGTAATCTGTATGTAAATCTTTTCAAAAATACAAAAGAAAAACTTTTCCACCTTTAGGACAACTGACCTATCGGTAAGCCCTGCCCCCCTTAGTCTGCTTTTACTAACTCGGACAAACAGACAGAGTTGCTAACTATCTTACAATGCAGCTGTCAGTGTGAAAACTTAATTAAAAAAAAAATAAATTAAAGTAAATATGGTGGGTAACAAGATTAATTTGGAAGCAAGGGTTTACTGATCACAATACAAGAGCGAGAAGCCTCATGTTAAGGTCGTCACGATCACGTCACAAAACATCAAGGATCAATACTGTTCATGTACCGAAGGTTAAGATTAAATGAATTAACTAAGATTTAACCAGTTTAATATGGAGAAACAGTGAAATGTAGACCTTTGTTTATGTGTTTTTACCTACATGACTTGAGTCATGTAACATGTAACATGGACGCATGTTACTTTAACGTTAGCTAGTTTTAGCCAGAGATACCTTGCTGAAGCACAAGATGAAATTAAAGGTCCCATTTTTCGCGCTTTTTTGAAGCTTTGATTGTGTTTACAGTGTGCAATATAACGTGTTCATGTTTCGCGTGTAAAAAACACAGTATTTTTCACACAATTCACTTATCTGTATACCGCTGTTTTCACTGGCATAAAAACCAGGGGGGCAGGGTTTCATATTTTATTGAAGCACCCCTGGGAGCCGCCATTGGCTAGCGGACCACCACCTGCTGTTAGCATTCCATTGACTCCCAATCATTTTGGTATCACTTTGACAGCGAATAACTTTATATCTGAGGATTTTTAAAGACTCTATTTGTCCATTAATTATTTCTAAAGAAACACGAAAATGTATGAAAGGCTCCATTACCTTGTATCTTACATTATGGTCCCGTAGAAGCAGTTTTTGTAAAAAATAGGCTAATGATTGCGTCATAACCTGCGACTCTCTGTCGCACAGTAGAGAAATTACCGTATGGACAGGAGGAGAAGCTCACAGACAATCTTTTACTGTCTATGAGGCAATCGGGGGGACGCGGAGGCATAAAGTCAAGGGAGATAATTAATCAGAATACTTACCAAAATCTGCTCCTGTTCATGCTCGCCTTCTCTGCAAGATTCGGTAGGGGATTCAGATTTCTCTTGGCACAGCTATTAGAAGACTTACAATTGTCAGACAGGTTGCTCACGTGACATTTACGTCATCAAGATCAGTTTGAGTCAGCGTAGTTCTCTCGACCCCCAGGAAGTGCGTGCTTCTAATTGACTTCACTTGTCTCCGTTGATTCCAATGGGGTCGCTGTGTCCATTTCTTTTACTGTCTATGATAAAAACGGGCTGATGTCTTCCTTGTTCTATGAAGTCCATCCTTCAGAAATACGTAATGAGTTCTGATTGTGCCAGTGGTTCCTGTGTTGTGATTCGACACAAGCTGCCCTCCTGGAAACGCGAATGGGCTAGTTTTGGACTGGTTTTAAGAAGCAAGTGGGCAGGATTTGTTTTGAAAACCTGGCAATCTTGATCTGAACGCACGTGCTGGAGATGTACTTCTAATCACAGAACACCTTTACTGACGAGATGCGCAGGAAAATCGCAATCGATTTTTTTGCACAGCCCTAACATCTAGTTAACAAAGCTAAACAGCGTTGCCCTTTGTGTAATACGTTACAGAAACTGTTAAACGCACCAACTTAAATAATAAAATACACTTACCGGTTGTGGTCCATAAACAACGCCTTCTCCAGACAAAGAGGGAACTGCTCCATCTTTCAAGAAATATCTTTGTGCGAATCCGGAATTAAACTGATTGAGATTAAGGAAGATCGCTGTCCTCAGCAAAATGTGCTGCACATAGTTTTACATGTGGATTATAATTTTCGGGAACTGAGTTAAACATAAATTGTAACCATTGATCTCTAAGTACAGCATCCCTGGGAAGCCCAAACAAAGGTGATTGGACTCCGAGATGAAAATAACAGCGTTTCGATGACATGGCGACAAACACAATCTACAAACGCAACTCTTCCTCTTCTCTGTGGGAGTGCAAACAAGACCACACCCCCTTTTTTGTGTATTCCTGTGGGCTGAGGTTAGTCAAAAAACTGTTTTAGTGACGTCATTACTGCAGGAACTAGAGGGATGTAGTCCAAACGGGTCATTCGTTATAGGCGAATTCTGTAAAATAAAATATCTCGCTTGGCATTGAACTTTGAGCTTTAGAATTTTACAGATATTATTTATACTCTAACAACAACATTACACACTAACTAAAGTTTAAAACATGGGATCACGAAGAACGGGACCTTTAACATTCTGCTTGAGCAGATGAAAATTTTAACTTAATGAGAGTTTGACAACCACCAAATTAATGTTTTCTCTGTCTTATTTGGGTTTTGGAAACGAAAAAAATAAAATAAATAAATAATGAAAAAAAAGTTATATTGCCTACTCTCTCAGGGAGTTTGCAAGCCATGTTACAAGTGAGAGCATTGGATCTTCCAGTGTTTCTCTATGGCGCAGAAATCTAAAGACATCCATGTCCCGTGTAACTGATACTCAACTGCCATTGGTTCATCTGTGTTCGAGGGGAGGGGCTTAATGATAGGTTGATTGTTTTGCACCTGTGTTGTTAGTAGATTATCCGCAATTGATTATCATCAGCTCTGCTTGTTTACAACCTGCTTATCTGAAAAATGGGAGATGGAAACACATTTGCAGAATTAATTCTGACGTAGCGAACATTAAACTCACGTGATTAATTGGCTGTTTCCGTTGATGCTGTCCTTCCATTTTTTTTATTTACTGTTGGTTACTAGGTTACTATCTTACTACCGTCATCTGCTCAAGCAGCTTGATGGAGAACCACCCAATTTGCATTTTTCTTCTTTTGCGAACACAGGTGTATTGAGATCACATGAGCAGGAAAATACTATGTTTTTTTTAAATGCTTTTTTTTTTTGGTAATCTGCCTTTACTGGACACTTTCGACTTGTTAACTAAATTAATAATTAATTGTAAATGGCCAATTTCTATTATTGGTTTATTTTTTGTGTGATGCTGCATCCACACCACTAGGTATCACTATAACTCTGAGATGACAGAATACGACAACTTAAACAAAAAATACACAGTGCACAGTTCATTGATCTATAGTTTCATAATAGATGTGATATGTTTTATTCATATTACAGAAGAAGAAGAAAAAAAAAACAAGAAGGCCTTTTCCACCCCCTTTCTTTCTTATAAAATATCCTGGAGCATCCTCACAAACTTTTGTATTTTGGTCTGCTTATGTTTGGCATATTCATGTAATTTGGTTTGCTTTCTCATTCAAAATATATGTGAGGATTATTAATGAATATAATTAAGTTTTCCTTTCTTCCTTTCTTCTTTTTTTTCTCCTCCAACAATCCTAATCTAAGCTGCATGAAGCTGCCTGAAAGGCTGCGGGCTGATTATATTAATAAACTAATTATGTAGGAAAGCTCCCATATACCAACAATGATTATTCTTCTGTCTAATAAAGCTTGTCTCAAGGCTAACCATCTATAACCAAGCTATATTTTTATTGAAATGAAGTCTGCCCTGATCAACACTGGCTTCCTTTATCCTCGCCTCATTATTGTGAATGTTTTTTAGCTGTTAGTCATTACTGAAGAGATGCTGGAGGCTCATGTCTATGATAATTCAATACTGGTTACTGTGGCAGTAGCCATATATTTTACATATAACTATTACAACTACCCAGACTTTTTTTTTCTTATTTATAGTCAATGAAAAATATTGTAATGAATTGGCATTAGCACAAGACCACGGCTGAGGAAGAGGTGAAGAATTATCTTAAAATTATACTGCAAATCAAAACTGATATATAAAAAAAGCCTTCATATTAATTTGTATTCTTATCACAATGCGGTTAAGCAGCATATTTCCCAGGAAGGTAAAAAACGGAAGAAAGAAAACAAAAACACACACATCCACAAACAAACATAGCCAAATGGATTTTCAAGACTTGACAGACAGGAAACAGAACATGTGACATTATATTATCCTCCGTCTCCCATTGCCGTGGCTAGTTTCCACCCTTTTAACATTCCATGCAGCATCCTTCTCTTTGACAAGACTCTTCACCTCGATTTCTGTTTTCCTTATGAATTGAAGGATTAGAGATCACTCTTGCACCACCATTCTGCCATTTTTATTTTAGAAATGCCCAGAGCAAACCACTACATTGCTATGCCACTGGCTTGCACCATGATTGTATTTAACTCTGTATTGGATACAATGTCTCTGTGTTGACTGACAAGCTGGAAGAGTTCTACACACACACACACACACACACACACACCGAGATGTATATATATTATACATTGTTTATAAAGATATTATGTTTATATGCAACATGCATCAAAGATTATAGTAGACTTGTTGTGTAAGTATGATGCCATGATGTTTAATTTCATAAGTAGCCGTGCGTATTGATCACATTGATTCACAGCTAACCTTATTGCTATATTTTTTTAAATGTGGTTTGTGATTTTTATCTCATTATCCCAGTGCCATATGCATATTATTTTGTATATATATTGTAGAGCTTCTTCACATTATGTACAGTATATAATACATATAGACTTACTACAGGTATTATAAAGCTCTTTGGAATACTTGATTCTGATTATACAATTATGGCATTCTCTATAATAATATTTCACAATATAACTGACCAAATGCAGCGGGGAAAAAAAAAGAAAAAGAAAAAGAAAAAACCTTACCGACCCCAAACTTCTGAACACTAGTTATATCTAGTTATATCTCCTTTGGCATTTTTGTATATTTTCAGCCATTTTATGTCATATCCATTTCTAGATCTTGTACAGTAACACTATTCTCCTCATGTCATTATAATTGATCTGAAGTCTTATGAAATTACAACCTTCAAATTGCCTCGGCCTGTCTGTTAGCCATAGTAATTGCTTTCCATCAAGTAAATTTACTTTTGCCATGCTGAGTTAATGAAATCAAGGTAAATAATTTATTCTTGAAATCAACTGGCTCATACTGCATACCAAGAGCATGGGTTCAGTTTTAACTTTGATAGGGACATTCCTATGATGTGCTTTTGCTGGTTACAGCTTATCAGTTTTTCTCATTTGCATAGACTTTTTGTTGAATGATTTGCATTATGTATTTTTCTCCAAACCTTTGTATATTCGAAATGGCAGTACAAACAAAAAGAAAGCCAACATGGCACAGAAAAATATTATTCTTGCAGTGTATATTTTTGTTTATGAAACTATAACATTCTCTGCTTATATTACATTTTAGTCACAAATGCAAGCCCTGAAGTTATTTATAAGGTTTATTCAATACTCACATAGCTTAAATCATGCTGCATACTCAGTGTTTTTTACAGTCCAGTCTAGTTGACAATCTCCTGACCTTGTGCCTTGGAAAACCTCCATGACTATGGATTTTCCCCAACTTTGCAAACTTCAGCGCTCAAAGACAACACACCCTGATCTCTGCACACTCCCAATCTCCCTTTAACCCCTTCATAATTATCTTGGTTTTATAACAAAAATAAACGCCTCTCAGTAAAATAAGTAGTTTGAAACAAAGAAACAAAAACAGAACTGTTTCTAATTTCAGAATTGGAGTTAGGTTAGGAGAATTAATTTCTCTATTTTTGCTACTCATAGTGATTTTAATGTGTTTTGTTAGAAGCTTTCTACTGAGTGGATCATCCCATCCATCCTGTGAGTCACTATAGCCAGGGCACAGTAGAGCATCACAGCTTTAGTGAGCCACTGTTTAACCCATAGCTGCTGCAGTGAATTCATAGGAAATTATTCTTAGCACCACCCCAGTTTATTGACTTGCTGCAGTGTGACTTTTAAAACTTATTTCACTTCCTTTTTGTGGCTTTTTTATGTTTTGAGCTGAATGCATGCAATGATTGGTTTCCATTAACCGTGAATAAATAAAATAATAAAAGACTGAATGAACGAACAAATGAACGAATGAATGAATGAATACATTTTATATTTATATGTAGATTTTCTTAAATTTCCCAGGACAAACATTTCATAATTTCATTTTATTTAATTTCATTTCATGCAATTTTTTTTTTTTGTAATTTAGTGTTTTTATTTATTTTGAAAAAAGCCTACAAAATATTTGCAATAAAGTAAAGAAAACTTATACGACTACAGAAAAATGGAGCGCAGCTGGAGGAAAACAAAACTAGAGGTATTTCGTATTGCTTGGCGGGAAAGTAACATATCCTACAGAAAAGCATTAAAAACTAATAGATCCGATTACTTTTCTTCTCTTTTAGAAGAAAACAAACATAACCCCAGGTATTTATTCAATACAGTGGCTAAATTAACGAAAAATAAAGCCTCAACAAGTGTTGACATTTCCCAACACCACAGCAGTAATGACTTTATGAACTACTTTACTTCTAAAATCGATACTATTAGAGATAAAATTGCAACCATTCAGCCGTCAGCTACAGTATCACATCAGACAGTGCATTATAGACCCCCTGAGGAACAGTTCCACTCATTCTCTACCATAGGAGAGGAAGAATTGTATAAACTTGTTAAATCATCTAAACCAACAACATGTATGTTAGACCCTATACCATCTAAGCTCCTAAAATAGGTGCTTCCAGAAGTCATAGATCCTCTTCTGATTATTATTAATTCATCATTGTCGTTAGGATATGTCCCCAAAACCTTCAAACTGGCTGTTATTAAGCCTCTCATCAAAAAACCACAACTTGACCCCAAAGAACTAGTTAATTATAGACCAATCTCGAATCTCCCTTTTCTGTCCAAGATACTAGAAAAGGTGGTATCCACACAATTATATTCTTAGAGAAAAATGGTATATGTGAGGATTTCCAGTCAGGATTTAGACCGTATCATAGTACTGAGACTGCTCTCCTTAGAGTTACAAATGATCTGCTCTTATCATCTGATTGTGGGTGTATCTCTCTATTAGTTTTATTGGATCGTATTGCTGCGTTTGACACAATTGACCACAACATTCTTTTGCATAGACTTGAACACTTTGTTGGCATCAGTGGAAGTGCATTAGCATGGTTTAAATCGTACTTATATGACCGCCATCAGTTCGTAGCAGTGAATGAAGATGTATCCTATCGATCACAAGTGCAGTATGGAGTACCTCAAGGCTCAGTACTAGGGCCGCTACTCTTCACACTTTATATGTTACCCTTGGGAGATATCATCAAGAAACATGGTGTTAGCTTTCACTGTTATGCTGATGATACTCAGCTCTATATTTCTTCGCAGCCCGGTGAAACACACCAATTTGAAAAACTAATGGATTGCATAGTCGATATAAAAAACTGGATGACGAGTAATTTCTTACTGCTAAATTCTGAAAAAACAGAGGTGTTAATTATAGGACCTAAAAACTCTGCTTGTAATAAACTAGAACACTGTCTAAGACTTGATGGTTGCTCTGTCAATTCTTCGTCATCAGTTAGGAACCTAGGTGTGCTATTTGATCGCAATCTTTCCTTAGAAAGCCACGTTTCTAGCATTTGTAAAACTGCATTTTTCCATCTCAAAAATATATCTAAATTACGGCCTATGCTCTCAATGTCAAATGCAGAAATGTTAATCCATGCATTTATGACCTCAAGGTTAGATTATTGTAATGCTTTATTGGGTGGTTGTTCTGCACGCTTAGTAAACAAACTACAGCTAGTCCAAAATGCAGCAGCAAGAGTTCTTACTAGAACCAGGAAGTATGACCATATTAGCCCGGTCCTGTCAACACTGCACTGGCTCCCTATCAAGCATCGCATAGATTTTAAAATATTGCTTATTACTTATAAAGCCCTGAATGGTTTAGCACCTCAGTATTTGAATGAGCTCCTTTTACATTATAATCCTCTACGTCCGCTACGTTCTCAAAACTCAGGCAATTTGATAATACCTAGAATATCAAAATCAACTGCAGGCGGCAGATCCTTTTCCTATTTGGCGCCCAAACTCTGGAATAACCTACCTAACATTGTTCGGGAGGCAGACACACTCTTGCAGTTTAAATCTAGATTAAAGACCCATCTCTTTAACCTGGCATACACATAACATACTAATATGCTTTTATTATCCAAATCCGTTAAAGGATTTTTAGGCTGCATTAATTAGGTAAACCGGAACCGGAAACACTTCCCATAACACCCTATGTACTTGCTACATCATTAGAAGAATGGCATCTACGCTAATATTTGTCTGTTTCTCTCTTGTTCCGAGGTCAACGTGGCCACCAGATCCAGTCTGTGTCAAGATCAGAGGGTCACTGCAGTCACCCGGATCCCGTACGTATCCAGACCAGATGCTGGATCAGCACCTAGAAAGGACCTCTACATCCCTGAAAGACAGTGGAGATCAGGACAACTAGAGCCCCAGATACAGATCCCCTGTAAAGACCTTGTCTCAGAGGAGCACCAGGACAAGACCACAGGAAACAGATGATTCTTCTGCACAATCTGACTTTGCTGCAGCCTGGAATTGAACTACTGGTTTCGTCTGGTCAGAGGAGAACTGGCCCCCCAACTGAGCCTGGTTTCTCCCAAGGTTTTTTTCTCCATTCTGTCACCGATGGAGTTTCGGTTCCTTGCCGCTGTCGCCTCTGGCTTGCTTAGTTGGGGACACTTCATCTACAGCGATATCGTTGACTTGATTGCAAATAAATGCACAGACACTATTTAACTGAACAGAGATGACATAACTGAATCCAATGATGAACTGCCTTTAACTATCATTTTTGCATTATTGACACTGTTTTCCTAATGAATGTTGTTCATTTGCTTTGACGCAATGTATTTTGTTTAAAGCGCTATATAAATAAAGGTGACATTGACAAGGTGACTAATTTACCTATAAAGCCCTCATCCCGCCCCACCCCATTGCACTTCGGGACATTGAGCAGTATCTGAATAACAAGGGATAAAATAAAATTCATACAGAGAAAGACAAATTAAATAATGCTAATGATAACACCCATACGTAGCTGCAGCTTAATTAGCCAGAAATGTCTTGACTTTAGATATCCAGTTCTCCCAGATCAAAACAGTCCTAGGATTAGCGTGATTGGTCCGTGCAGATGACAGCTCCAGGTATAATATTTCCAGTAAGGAGTGAAGCCAATGTTTAATAGACAGGTCATGGGGAGGTTTCCATCGTTGAACAATAAACTTTTTTGTGGCGGTCATGGCGGCTAACCAGAATTTCCGTACCTTCTCACACAGAGGAAATTGAGAATTGTCATTCAACAATAAAATAACAGGATCTTTGGGGATACAAATCCCTGACGCCTTGTACAAAACATCAAGCACCCTATCCCAGAATTTTTGCACATCTGGACAGTCCCACAGCATATGTACCAAAGTGTCCACACAACCCGGTCCACAGAAATTACAAAATGGGTGGGGTGATAGACCCATTACATATCGTATGCGTGTGGTTAGATATGCCCTGTGAATAACTTTAAGATGAATGAATTGGTGATTTGGGTTTGTGGATGCATGGAATGTATTATCCCACACTGTATCCCATTCAATTGTCCCGTTAGAAACTTTCAGATCTATTATCCAAGCTCTAGCTTTAGAAAAGTTATCTGTATTAAGATTTTGAAAGCAGAAATAAAAATATGACACAATTCCTGTGCTTGGAGCGTTTGAGATCCAATTCACCACTGGGTGAGTATGAAGATTTGCACCCCAAGGTACCTTATGGGCCTTTAGCACGGCACGTAATTTGAAATATAAAAATAAAGTGTTAGACGAGATATTAAATCTTCCTATTAAGTCACGAAAATCCAAAATTGAATCTTCCCCTTTTATGTCGTTTAATGTTAAAATGCCTTTTGTAGACCAGGAAGGCTGAATGAAAGGTTGACCGCCAGACAGTAAGTTCAGGTTGTGCCAAATCGGGGTATGAGTGTGCCATAAGGTTTTAGATGCAAAACAGGCTTCAATCTTTTTGAATATTTGAAGAGTGTAGGAAATTATAGGACCATAATACAGTGAGCATTTCTTGTGCGAAAGGCCTGAAAATAAAAAATCTTGCAAACGAATTGGTGAAATACGATCTTTTTCTAGTTGTTTCCATGAAGACTGTGAGCTCGAATCAAACCATTTCAAAACTGAGAGCAGAATAAAAGACCAGTGATACCATTTAAAATTAGGGCAGCCCATTCCACCTTTTATTTTACTTTTTTGAAGTGTAGACCACTTAATACGAGGACGCTTTCCATTCCATATAAATTTTATCAGTAAAGAGTCCAACTTTTTCCAATAATTCACTGGTGGGGGGAGAGGAAGCATAGAGCTAATAAAATTGATGCGGGGCAAAATATTCATTTTTATTGTTGACATTCGAGCGGATGGAGATGAAGGCAGACACATCCATCTTTGAATATCTGACTCAACTCCCCCATAAATTGACGTATAGTTAACTTTGGAAATAAGTGGCAAAGTAGGTCTCAACTGAATCCCTAAATATTTGACTTGTGTTGAAATCTGAATATTACCTGGAATAGGAAAATTAAAACCGTCTGAATTGAGAGGCATTAAAATAGTTTTAGGATGATTAATTTTAAACCCCGATAATATACCAAATTCGTCTATAATTTGAAGGGCGTTAGGAAGTGAGCGTTGTAAATCAGATAAAAATAGCAGAGTATCGTCAGCATATAAAGAAATAGAATGGGTTGATGAGCCTTAACTGAATTGGGGTAATACGTTTACATTGTCTAATATACTGTGCCAAAGGCTCTAACGATAAGTTGAACATAAAAGGAGAAAGCGGACACCCCTGTCTTGTGCCTCGGCAAATAGTAAAAGAATCTGAAATGAGTCCACCAGTAGAAACCCTGGCCATGGGATTTGCATATAGAGTTTGAATCATTCTAATAAAATGATCCCCAAAATTGAACTTCTTCAATGTATACCATAGATAGCTCCATTCCAGCCGATCAAAGGCTTTTTCAGCGTCAATAAACAGGAGGCCGCTGGGTGTTTCTAACTTCTCGGATTCAGCAATGATATGTAAAACTCGACGAACATTGTCGGAAGCCAAACGACCTGTTATAAATCCTGATTGATCGGAGTCAATTAGTTTATGAATCACTGACTGTAGACGCCTGGCGATAACTTTAGCATATAGTTTAACGTCATCATTAATCAAGGAGATGGGCCTATAATTAGAACAGTCTGAATGATCTTTGCCAGGTTTGGGCATAACCGTGATTAGAGCTGTATTGAGATCTTTATGAAAACGACCTTTGAATATGGACTCATTTATAGTATCTAACCAGATATGACCAAGTTGATCCCAAAGCGCTAGATATAAATACACTGGTAAGCCATCGATTCCCGGGGACTTTCCTTTATTTGAACTTAATAATGCGCAGTGTAATTCTTCTATGGTGATTTCAGATTCAAGACTGTCAGCTTCCTCCTTTGAAAGTATGTTTAAACTCAACTGATCAAAAAAAATTTTTAACTGATCATTACTGGGTTGCATTTCTGAAGAATATAATTTTTCAAAAAATGACAGGAACTTTTTGTTAATCTCGGTGGGATGTGAGGTGAGAACATTTTTTGAGCTCTGGATAGCTTGGATGTTAAAACGTCGTTCATGTTTTTTAAGAGTAAGCGCAAGGAGTCTGCTCGGTCTGCTTCCATCTATATAATATTTATGTTTTGTAATGTGCATTAAATACTCTGCTCTTCTTCGCAAAAGATCATTAAGTGCGACCCTCTCTAAATGTAATTTTTGTTGTGTATCATTGGAAAACTGATTGCTTAATTCCTTTTCTAATTCCCCACATCTTTTCTCTAACATTGATATTTGTTCAAGATGAATTTTTTTAAGCTTAGCCGAAAAGGAGATAGCATTGTTCCTTAAAAACCCTTTGATGGAAGCCCATAGCATTTCCTGATTATCAACAGAGTCCTTGTTTATATTGATAAATTCAATCAGTTCTGCTTTCAGTTGAGAAAGAAAGTCTTCATTTTGCAGTAAAAAATTATTAAATCTCCATCGGGATGGTTTACAAGATGTATTAATCTGAAGATGTGCTAGTACAGCATTATGATCGGAAACGCTTTGTGGTAGAAATTCAATATTGATAAGCCCTGCAAGTAACGAAGATGAGAGTAAAATATAATCAATTCTTGAAAATGATTTATGACTTGGGGAGAAATAGGTGTATTCTTTGGCTGTTGGATTATGAATACGGCAAGCATCACACACATCTATATCTTTAATGAGCGATCTCAGTGCTGTAGAAGACTGAGTTTGTGCTACTGAAACTGAAGGATTGGAACGGTCCAAAACTGTGTCGAGCACAGCATTCATATCAGATCCAATGATCAATGAATAGCCTTGGAGAGATAGTATGATTTTGGAAACATTTGGAAAGAAGGAGGCGTCATAAGAGTTCGGAGCATAAATATTAACAAATGCTAACCTCTTTCCTTCTATTAACGTACAGCAATAAGCAATTCTACCATTTTCATCGGAACCTGTGTGCTCAATAGTAAAGTTAGAATTACGTTTAAATAAAATTGTCACTCCCTTCTTCTTAGATTTACAGCTAGATGATACTATGGGGATATAACACCTATTTTGCATTCTTTTAGCATCCATGGCAGTCAGGTGGGTTTCCTGAAGAAACGCTACATCAACCTTTTTCCTGTGTAAAAGATCTATCACTTGTGTACGTTTAATAGGAGAGTTTAACCCCCTGACGTTTAAAGATAGCGTGTTTATTTTAACCATGGTCTGTAGTAACCAGACATTCACAACTTAGCATGTAATGGTTAGGGCAAGTTATTGAGTGTACCATTAAAGTTCCAACCGTAATGAGCAAAACCAAAAACAGAAAAGGTCCCGAGTGCTTTACGCGCCTAATCGTCCCCTCCCTCTCCCCCCTTCCCTTTTTAGCAAACGTCTGTGGCGATCGCGAGGCAATGTCTGAACACTATTAACCTTCTTAGCCCCCTATGAGTTTGACAGATGGGGAGGTTAAAATAAAAGAACAAATATTCCAAAATCAGAATAACTGTAAGACATACACTATTCTCATAACTAGAATTACAGCAACCAGATTTAACTAAGCTAAGGATTGTAATTTAGTCCGCATTTTCTGAGTAGAACCAGACCTTCATAATTAACTATCTACAACCAGCACAATTTGAGAATTGAAAAATGAGTTTTGAAAACTGAAAATAGTTTGACATAATGCAAATATTTGTAAATAAAATAATTTACCATTTCACTTTGGTGAACTAAAGTCCGAAAAAGCCGATAGAGAATTGGTCCATGTATTGTTATTCAGCAAAAAACTCAAACAATGTCACCTTATGGTCAGGTCTACCCCTCCATTTCCTCCGGTAGCGGGAAGTTTAAGGATCTACGAACAGTGGATACTGACGCGTCGACATCTAGACCCTCGAGATATTTTTCAGCACTCTCTGGTGATTCAAACGAGTATTTCTGA
Organism: Carassius carassius; assembly: GCF_963082965.1. NCBI lineage: Eukaryota > Metazoa > Chordata > Actinopteri > Cypriniformes > Cyprinidae > Carassius > Carassius carassius. Next base: position 20,318,409 of record NC_081774.1, on the reverse strand, counting down.
CCCTTGTGGGACACTCTCAGCGATGCTGGGTAGATTAGGAAAGTTTCTGCGCCTTTCTGATGAAGCTTGAATCTTACGGTCGAAAAAGCTTTCCTCTTTTGAGCTGTCTCGTGACTGTAGTCCGCATAGAATTCCAGGCGCGCTCCTCCGGGCAAAGTGGGTTTTGCTTTCCGGGCTCCCTGAAGGATGGCTTGCCTGTCAGGATAACGGAGGAGCCGGAATATCAACGATCGTGGTTTTGGTAAGTTGGAACTCGAATACACTCGGTGAGCTCTATCAATCTCGATCAGACTTGAGCGCGCCGAAAGGTCGGGGATCCAATTAGGTAGCATTTTCTGTAGAAAACCGACCGGATCGTCCCCTTCCATTCCAGTTGGTAGATTGACCAGGCGGACGTTTTTGCGACGTGACCGATCTTCGAGGTCATTGCATTTTCGTTGCATCTGTTCAAGCTGAGATAGGCAGAGGTTCGCGTTCTTTTTAGTGCTGCGTAAACTGCCTTGAATATTATCCACTTTGGTTGTAATTGACGCCACATTTTTACTCAAGGAATCCATTTCCTCTTTCATCGAACGAAGAGCAGCGTTGTTTTCGTCGATAAAGTCCTTGAATGGCTTAAGGGCCGATTGTATTGCCTCTGTCAACATGCGGGAAACCATTTCGCGCATGGCCTCTTGTTGTGCTTCGATTGCATAGTTAACAATTGAGGCTACGTCGTCCTCGAGTGTTTTGATTCGTTTGCAACCCGCTGCCGATTTCTGTGGTGAACTCGATTTCTTAGTTGCCATACTTGAAATAAAACTTGTACAGCTCTGATAACATGTGATATTTTCCTCAGCGTGAAGAAACAAGTTCAATTAGGAGGTTTTAGTCAGGAGCCTAGTGCTGTGCAGCCATCTTGCAGCGCGCCACCGGAAGTCTGATTTCATGCAATTTTACAGTAAAATACTTTTATGTACGGTAAAAGAACAAGTCACCTTTTAATTTACAATGAAAAAAAAAAAGATTCCCTGTGTGACACTTCACTTTAGATTTTTTATTTATTTTGTAATCGGTCATGTACATTTTCATTGTATGTTGTTAAATTAATGTTCATTGCATTATTTAAATTTAAATTAATATTTTAGTGTCAGCATTTTAATGTTTGGTATTTGTATTACACTGTGAATCTTCTATATAATAATAATTAAACAGATACAATAGATATTGATTTTGTCACAAGACCTGTGAAAAGTTTAGGGGCTTATGAGTTTAGTGACTGACAGTGAACATGATGCTCTAGTTCAAAAGGCCCCATTTGCATCTACAACACGATTCTTCTTGATAATTAAGCAGCTGCTCACAGCAGGGAAACCCTGATAAGCATTTTGATGGATTCGATGTAATCAACTGACTCTCGTGCATATATATATATATATATATATATATATATATATATATATATATATATATATATATATATATATATATATATTCAGATGTATGTACTGTAAATGTCAGGTTTCTGTGCGTGAACAGGCAGAGAGCATGAAGTTGAAAGGTTTTTTGGAGGTCAGATATTTTTGACAAGATTTTGTACCAGAAATTTTCCACAGAATGTCAATTTTGAAAATGTCAAAAGGATTCTTCTAACATTTTTTTAGTACTGTTAGACTAGGCTTTGAAAGTCAAAATCCATCACACTACAATTATGATTTTTACTTTAGTTTTACTTCACTTCAATTTTACTTTTATGTATAGACCATGCACAGCATTATTAAATAATCCAGGCTGTAACATTTAACTAATTTAGTCATTAACCCTCATTAGTTCTCTAATTCTGTTTGCATATGCCTTTATCACAGCTCTCAAGCTCACATATACTGCACCCAAGCTGCTGGTTTGTTTTTGTCTGTTTGTTGGTTGTGCCTTCTGTTTTACCTGCAGCTTATGCAGCTGAGATCCATCTGACTGACAATAACAAAGGACACACAGGACTTTGACCATAAAGAGTATCTTCAAACAGACAGATCAAGCTCAGAATATGATGGCTGAAGTGTTTGAAGTACACATGGGAGAGCAACACCAATGAGGCGTTGTCTACCAGGGGGACCCTGGTGGATAAAAGCTACACTCGGTCCTTTCAGAAAAGCAGGCTTTATTTATTTTCCTCAATTATGTTTCTAATACTTATGTCTGTGGTAACTATACAGGGAATTCCTTAATTTCTACCATCTGAACACATCAGTGAGAATGTTCAAATACTGATCACTCTACACACAATCATCCTGACTCCCATAGCTGTACAGTACATGTTCAAGTATACAGACACCCAAACCCTATACCCATATTTGTTTTTTGAGCATTTGAGACAATTTCATCATCATGGATATCAGCTGGGAGCTGATTCTACCATACAACAGCTTCCTCTCTTCTCTCAAGGCTTTCCACTAGACATTGCAAAATGGCCGCTTGGAGTTGCTCCAATCCAAACAAAGGGAGATTGGCAATGATGTTGGGGTTAATGTACTGTTACTGTACTTCCATTACTAGGCCGTGTTCTAGTTAAATGTGTCCAGAATTGTTATCATAGTTTTAGTGGCAATATCATAATTGATCAAACAAGTATATATAAAAAATGTCCAGAATTTTAACAAAAAATTAATTTGTACCAAGGGGGAGTTCTGCCCAAAGGTGGGGTAAAATGCAATCAGCCTGACAAAGTAGTTTGCTTTATATGCTTACAGTAAAATCAGAGTACAGGAAGTTTTAGCTTAAAATAAAAAAATAATAGAATCAAGAATAGAATCAGTAGTTATGAATGACAAAATTATAACAGTTATAGTTAATAGTGTTTATTTACGTGAGTAACATGAAATCATCCCATGAGTAATCTAGAGCTATAACGTAATGTGAATATTCGCTTCGCTTTTGGTGTGCACACACCCAACTTTCTTGTAAGAGAATACAAATGGAAATGGATCATACATATTTCCATCACCATGTCTTTCATAGTGGGTCAGCCAGAAGCTTTTCATCCCATAAGGGGCTCTGTACTGTATATTAATGTGTGCTTGAGTTAGAGAAACTTAAGTAATCAAAACTTAACTCTGCCCATGTGGGAAATACACTGATAGTTATATTCATACATTTTTATGTTTGTTTGTTGTCTGTAGAGAGCTCTGTATTTCACCCTGCAATGCACATTCAGAGTTACTATCTTCATAACAAACTTAATCAAATGAATCATATGGCTAACTGAAAATTTAGTGGAACAAATCTGAGTCAATATCACAGATAAATGAAAGTAAAGTAAAAAGCTAAAGACCATGTCAGACTGCTCTACCATTGAGATGGTAGTTTTCTGGTCTAGTGCCACTGAGGTCTTCAACTCTGCTTTCAAAGCAGCAGATCGACAGCACTATTGATTTCCTGATTAATGCAGCACACTGCTATGGGCACCGTGTTCTAAGGCACTGTTTTCATTTGCGCGTGATCTCTGCAATGCTGAATCCTAAGAATCGAATGGCTCTGTTGGTTCTTTCCTTAACAAACTTTGGCCATGCTCTTCAATTAACCCTTCATGCAACATCATGGGTTTGTGGCAGATTAAATCTGCTCTTGCACCTATGAATTAACATGAGGCACTTTGCCGTCAGAATATATAAATCTTTCAGCACAGTGAAAAGAGAGTGGGCATCTTGGAAGCACTACAGATTACTATTAAAATTCTTTTAAGGTCAAATTGTGTGTCATGTCAAGTCTTATACCTTGTTCCTGTTTAGGGAATTTTCATCTGTTATGATGTCTGTTTTCATTTCCCCGAGCATATTCTGAACAATCTTTGCAAAGTGTTCAGTAGCTAACAAGATTTATCATTATGATTATGGTCTAAATAAGTTTAAATCTCTTCCACTTCCAACGATTGCAGCTATGGATATGCGAGGCTATTGCACTGCAGCTTCATTTGGAAGTTTTTTTAATTTTTGGGGTAAAATAAAGAAAGGAACTGGCAACATTGCTTCTAAAATCTAAGTTACTCAATATGAAGTTCTTGTTTATTGAACTGTCATACAACCTTACAATAGTTTTGTATTTTTTGATATACTGTAAATATACTTTTTTGATCTCGTATCGTTAGCTTACGTTACATTATATTTGCATTTAGATACGACTTTGGTAATACTGTACATTGTTCATATTAAAGTGTATTTATTTATACAAAATATTCATAACATTGTTAGATGCATGTTTCCATATCATATCGCCGTAGCCTATGGATTAAAACAATATGGCTTGTACCATTCCCTAAAGTGACAGTGACGAAAACATCTATGGGTAAAATAATATTACCGCTGTAATTATTTATATTTACATGTAGTTTGTAACAGAAAACTGGGGTAGTTGTTACGCATTTTACTCCAGTGAATATGTGACAACTAGGCCCAGACTCCCCTATAACATTTGGTGAACTGAGACTTTTGTGTAGGTTAAAGTAGACAGATTTCCAGGCACAGATTTCTGTGTCGATGCCGCAGGGCCATGATGTCTTTGAGGGAATTAATGTTAGGGTGGATGAAAATGGTGTGCTGGGAATGTTTTAAATGCAGGAGTTGGAGAGGGTCTGCATAAAGATATTGATTACTGCTCGGATCACCGGGCAATGAGCATATCTCTGTCCAACAATGTAATCATCCAAACACCAATTGTAATTCACTAGATGCTATAGCCGTATCAAAATGAGCTGCATAATGGAGCTGGGGAGGGGGGCTGACAGAGGCTGAAAATGCATTGGCCCTCAGATGTCCTTCAGCTCATTAAAGTCTCATAGCACATAAGTTTATTCTCCCAGCTTACAGTGCCAAACTAATAGGGAACACATAATGACTATGGTCACAGATATATGTTTATATATGTAAAATATGGTATTAACATATAGCCACACAGCCATCTGATTAATGTGTTTAATTTCTTAAGAAATCAACAGCGAATGTTAACATAAATCAATTTAAATATCCTACCCTCATATCATTTAAAACCTGTAAGAACAAAAGTAGTGCAGTTCTTTAGAATCAGCACTTTTTAGATCGGTGTTCTCTATGCAGTGTTTGCAACCCACTGGAGATGATTACCAAATAACCAATGATTAACATTTTAATTTTAATCAAAGGTATGATTTTAGAAGCCTTGGATTATATTGGAATATTTGTTTTTCGCTTGGATGCTTTTGCATCTCATTTTCAGGCTTGAAAGCTCCCGTCCCCATTTTCTTTGTAACCGCATGGAAAACAGTAACCAGTACATTCTTCAGAGTATCTCCTTTTGTTTTTAACCTAAGAATGAAAGTTTGCAACAGTGTAAGAGTGAGTAAATGATGACATATATTATGTTCCTTTTGGTTGAATTAATCCTTAAAGTCTCACAAAGTCTAATCTTAACCCTTAATTACAAAAATGTGTCAGTTAAAAAATTATTATTTAGACTTTATGCCTATGGAATTATTTGACCTCTGAAAAGTGTACGGGGAGGGAAAAAAGATGCTCGCCTGTCATCAGCTCAATTGATCCCTTGACAGGCATCACCTAACAACAAGTCAATCCAAAAGAGTTGCAGGCAGCAGCGGATTGTCAATACTCAATCAAGAAATGCCTTCTGGTGGTTAATGCTCAGGCTTGATCCTGGATAATAATGATATCCAGCCTACAGGTGAGGGCGAGGTTGTGAAGGTCTATCCTCCCTGGGTGTTCTAGATTGGCAGCAGGAATTAATCCTCCACACATGCACTCTGCCGACTGCCTCGTGAAACACAAAGTGTGGATTACGTACGTGACCAATGTTTGGACAAGGGGGGAATGATTTCAAGGCTTGGAATAGGACAGAACTTTGCGTGTTTAAAAATGATAAGAGCAAAGTGTTGGCTGGAGAAGAAAAGGCGTAATTATTTTGCTGATAAATGGCAGGAATTTTGGCAAAACCCATAAGATGTTTTATGAAATAATCCTGGCTTGGTGACTGAAAATGGGACAAAACCGACCAGCATGTTCTCAAAGCTATGCTATAGTGATTGAACTATATGCAGCAACTGCTTTGTGCTGCTTACCTTGATGTTTATAGCTTGTGTGTGTTTGTGACTGTGTAGTGAAGCGTAGCTAATCGTTTTAAGCATATTGCCCCTTTTTGATGCCCACTACTAAATCTAGAAGGCTTTCTGTGCCTGGAATATTCTTTTTTTCATATGCTCATCAAATGGCTCTACAGTATTTCAGTAAAATGGCGCCTCTGTTAGTCAGGCCTGTCAAAGAAAAGTAAACAAACCTGAAACGCAGCTGTTCAAACTCACACGGAAATACACAAGAGAACAGAGCAAAACAAACCACCAACACAAATGCTGTAAAGCAGAGATTGTTCTAAAAGTGCTGTCATGAGCTTGAGCATTGGGAGATTCGGGGATATGTCATCTATTAGCACATACCACATCATATTACTTATATACTGAATATATTTATTCATTGGCGGTTAATATAGCTAAAATGTTTTTACGTTTTTGAAAAAATCTCTTATGCTCACCAAGGTTGCATTTATTTGATTGAAAATACAGTCTTCTATCTGAATATATTTTAAAATGTAATCTATTCCTGTGATGATAAAGCTGAATTTTCAGCAGCCATTGCTTCAGTCTTCAGTGTCACATGATCCCTCCAAAATCATTCTAATGCCGATTTGGTGTTCAAAAACAATGCTTAATATTTTTATTGAAACCGTGACACGCTTCCATTCAAAAGTTAATGATTTAGCAAGGATGCATTAATTCAGTCAGAAGTGATGGTAAAAGATAGGAAAGAAAATGTTATTTGCACTTTTTTTCTATTTATTCTGTCTAGAATCTGTTTTAAACTTAAGCTGTTTGTGTGACAAGACCATTTAGTTTGGTGCTAACTCTGCTGCTTCTCAGCACTAAAAGGAAGTCACATTCACCACAGTGCAATGTTGAACTAGACAGCCATGAATTAATTGTTGCTGCAGCAAGGTGCTGTTTCTAGGTAGCATATTGATTGAATGGTTAAGTATGCAAAGTTACACTTTATTTAAAAAGAAAAACATCACAGTATATAAGAACTGGCTCTGTGATTAATAGCTCTCTCCGCAGGAATATGTCAGCATGGCAAACTGAGTTTGGTTTTACCCATGAACACTGGAGACTTGAGCTGAATGTGGAGCATACTGTGAACGCACTAGAGAAAAACTTTGTTTTTTTTTTGGGGGGGGGGGGGGTAATTTATTTTTTGTTAGTTTATAATTAAGAAATTACATTACAACAGAACATAGCCCACTCATTTATTAAACAGATATCATGGTTTAACAGTATATAGGCAATAATTAAACTACCATTCAAAAGTTTGGGGTCAGGAATTGTTTTCATAATTTTTTTTTTTTTCAGGAAAGACATTTAATTGACCAAAGGTGAAAGTGAATACTTTTAAAGTACATTGTTACAGAATTATGTTCTTTTGAACTTTCTATTCATCAAAAATCCTAAAAGGGTATCACAGTTTCCACAAAAAAAAATATTAAGCAGCACAACTGTTTTCAACATTGATAACAAAAAGAAATGTTGCTTGCACCAAATAAGCATGTCAGAATGATTTCTGAAGGATCATGTTACACTGACAACAGGTGAATTAAATTAAATTAAATTAAATTTAATTTAATTTAATTTAATTTAATTTAATTTAATTTAATTTAATTTAATTTAATTTAATTTAATTTAATTTAGTGCTTATAGCTCATATGCACAGATTTGACAATGTTGCAGAGATACCATTTCTTATGCACGTTTTACACATTTCTGAGTTTGAAGAAGAGGAAATAACAGGGTCGACAGCACAGCTTGAACAGTTAAATGGAAGATCATAGCAAATGTAATTGCAAAGAGCTAAAGTGAAGTTGTTTCCACAAAAGTAACAAGCAAGTAAAGAGCATGTTTCCACACCTTTTTTGCAAACCAAAAAAAAAAAAAAAATAGATAAATTAGAGCAGTCACAGGAAAGGAAAAAGAGACACATTTACTGTCACTTCCTCAGCAGTTCTATTTGAAACCATATGTGATGATAGCATTTGGAAGTTGTGATTTTGTTAATTTTTGTCGACACTATGAAATACATTTTTCTTACATCATATATATATATAATTATATATTCTTATATTACATTCTCAGATAACATGAATAATTATTCTAGCAATTTAGTTAGTTAGCTAAAAAATAAACAAGGAAATCAAACTAAAGCAATTTGGTATTCAGGCACCTGCTATCACTAGTGGTTGTCACTAAAGACAATTTTTTTTGTGAGGCATGGACTCCACTGTAGCAGTGTGGAATGTTTTACTGAATTAAACCGGCTAAATTAGTGTATAAATGTAAAAATGGTTAGGCAACTTGGTCCATTGAAACAGCTGACAGTTAATTAACCCTCTGAAGTCGATTAACGCATATACGCATTATGAGTCATTTTCTCCTGTTAACCCCGAAAAGAACTTAAATGACACTTTCAGTTTTAATCGTACAGATGAGAGCAATACATCAATCGAATCTGTAAAGGGTCTATTTTTTTTGGATACAGACATAATAACAACAAAACTTTGTGCACTTATAAAATAATGATAACAAACAAGGTGTGCTGTCTGCAGCCTTTGTCTTCGCTGATCTTCATTTACAAACACGTCATTAAAATCAACTGTAACTCTGTGAATACTCAACGAAAAGACATGAGAGAGATATCTATAGAAAGCTATTGTGTTTTGTGTGAACATCCCACCAGGACACCTTGATCTAGATGGGTAAAATAGCAAAAACAGGAAAAGCCTTTTGCACACTTGGGTGTGAAAAAATGAGTCATATTTACTTTGTACCTTAAAATAGGAAAAATTGTCTAGATCTCTGATATTTCCTGACTTTTTTATTTTTTTTATTTTTTTTACTGTGATGTATTTCCAAGTGTTCCCATGATGCCTTATCCTAGGGCCAGAGTGTATCTTCATCTCATCGGGGAGCAGAGCTGTGTCATCTTGGTGGGATGAGATCAGAGCTTGGCCTCTGCAGTGCTGATGCTGCTTCATTTCCTCACCCAGGTGGCATTAACATCAACCAGATCCCTGAGATGGCCTGCAGATGGAACCTCAGCTCAACTGCTGCTCAGGAAGCCATTGATTCTGAAGCTCAGCATGGGTAATGAAGAACATGATCACATATTCTCTTTGTATGCTTTTGCCACCGTTCTGTGTGGATGACTTTTAGATTTGGAGTTCTAATGCACAATCAACACAGTTATAGTTGCGATTAATTGGAAGTAGCAACCTTTTCTTCCATATTGTGACTAATCTGAAAAGGAACAAAAAAAATTAGGATGGTGTCTTATTTATATATATATATATATATATATATATAGTATATATATATATATATATATATATATAGTCTACAATACAATTAACACACTACTATTCAGTATAAAAAAGTATATTTTATATTCAGTATATTTTTTTTTCTGTTTTATATGATTTTATTCCTTTTTATAGTAAAGCTGTAATTTAACTTAGAGTTAAAAGAATAATTCACCCAAAAATGAAATTATTAGCTCTAGGACTGTTCGTCTTTCGATTTGGATTACAGGTAATACATTTTTATACATAATAACCAGTTTCTTGCACAGACTGATCATTTCGCTTTACAAGATTTATCATTATTATTAGGAGTCACAATTATTAGTTTTGTAGTTTAAGTATCCTCGCCATCCCATTGCTTGCATACTGTAATCACCAAGGATTATGGATTCAGCTAGAATGGTTCTTTAGTGTTCTACTGAAGAAAGAAAGTCAGCTTCTTTAATCGTAGGTGTGCTTCCCATATCATTTGTTAGCTAACTATTGTTGTTAGTTCCATTGAACTCTATTATGACAGAACTTGTGACCATATTGCTTTTGGATGTTCTTGGGGTGAGTAAATTAACAGCAAAGTTTCATAATTGGGTGAACTGTTCATTTAATTATCGTTCAGGTACTAAATAGTCAACTAAAAAAATGTAAGACCTGATAAGAACAGATTTCTTGCCTAAACAGCAAAATAGTAACATTTATTCATTGTATAGTGAACAAAAATGTGTTATGTTCGAGAATGCTTGAGGATTGAACATATATTTGAGTCAGTAATATAAAGTATTACTTTTACTATTATTATGCTTTTAGTCAAGCCATATGTCACAAGCTGATTTTACAGTGAAATAGGTGTTGCTATTTATTGTTTTATGGGTTGGTAAGTGAAATCATAAGGGCCTTTTTTATATCCCTGTTGTACAATACAGTTTAGAGGAAGCAGCTATTTAATAAGATGACAGAATTTAAGAAATGATTCCACGATTCTTGTAGTTTCAGAAAATCAATAATCATTATCACCGTGTAACTACATTGTGACTCACAAGCATCCAGGACTCACCTGATGCTGATGTGAATTATTCAAAAGATAGCTGAAGAGAATAAATAGACTGAATGCCTGACAAGCCACTCCAACCTGAAGCCTGCAATGGGCCCCTAGTGGCTTTACCTTGCAGAGAAGATTTGCTCTGCTTACCCTTCCCAGCTCTGATAACATGCTGTTTTCAAAAACTTGACCTTGGGCGCTGAGGCGTAACCAGTCAAATCGCAGTGTTTCAGTCCAGTCGGGTAACGTTTTATCTCAGGATGAGCCCGTAATAAATATTTGAAATGTTGTGGGGACCGCAGTCCAGACTGTTTTGGCCATCTGATATGTTTGTGTGAGTGTTTGTTGGTGGATGCAAAGGTTTACTTTGCAGTAAATATAATTTGTTAACGGTTTATGATTGAAAAGCTTTAACTTCTTTATTGTTAAGATTATGATGCAGATCGTAAAATATTTAAATATTTTTGTTTGTGCTGTCTGTTAAAGCAGGCCAAAATTCAGAATAAAGAAGCGAGAGTATAAATAAATAAATTAAATAATGAATGTACTAATGGATAAAAAGCTCATAAATAAATAAATGTTCATATTGGGTCAAAGAAAAGATGATAGACAGGTAGAATACTAATAAAGTATTTTTGTCTTTTGGGGAAGTTGGGAAGAAGCAGTTTCCCTGACAACAACTGTGAAATTCCGTCTGTCAACCCCGTCGTTTTGGAAATGTTTTCTTTTTTTTTATAAGACTTTCAAAAGTATCTCATTACGGACCAAATGATCATATCTGTCATTTTTCTGTCCCAATCACTCAGCTATTCAGAAATATAATTTCTAGCAGTGTATAATGGATAAATACACAACATATTATGATCAGACACAACAGTGACATATCAGTCAGTGAACCGATGACACAGGCAGCACCTCAAACAAATATAAAAGCAAAATCCCAAAATATTCCACATTCCTAAAAGTAAAAACACAATGATTAGAATGAAATGGTTATTTTTGCCTTGGACTTCATGCAAGAGAAGCGAACCACATTTGGCTTAGTTTCATGTAGGATGAACACAGGTGTGCAGGAGTCATTGTGAGTTTTCATTAAAACGTGTGTCATCTCCCACTCACCCCCCTTCTTCTCCAGCTTGCCCTGCTGTAACCATATGGACCCCATACAGAGACCTATTATACTGGGAAAGTGAATTAACTTCCAGAAGAGAGAGAGTCTGCTTCATGTCTTTTCTATAGCAGATTTATAACCAGCTCTCAATAATGTGTGTGCTTTACCAAGAGATTGCAGACTGATTCATTTCCTCTGCAAAAAAATAAATTAATTAATTAATATGTACTTGTATAAAGTACACTTTACTGAAGGACAGAACACACTGAGGTAGTTGATAATGGCTAAAAGTGGTGATATTACATTGGATTGTCCATTTATATATATATTATATATATATATATATATATATATATATATATTTTTTCTAATCATGTTTGCGCATTGCACTTAAAATCTTTGCATGCCACGTTTTAGAAATTGCAAAAAAAATTACTTATATATATATATATATATAATATGATATATAATATATATCTCCCAGTTGACTCTTACCAAAAAATCACCTGCCCTATAGTGGATTTTAGTTGATGGCAAAGATTGCCATTATCTCAGAAGCAAATAGGATCAGCAGTGACCTGCCAGAATATGCTGTCCCAACACCACTCTCATTTGGGCACCTGTCATTGAGGTAGCAATCCTCTTAGACCTAATCAATCAAGCTGCCGGCATATAGGCACTAAAGAGCAGCTCTTAGAAGAGACATAAACACAGTCTTGAGAAATCAAATAAGTGCAGCAAAAAAACTAATGAAATGGTTTTGGAATAAAGCATCATTAATCTGAAAAGAACATATTCTGACTATATGGAAAGATGTGAATTTTAGATATAGTTAATTGTGATTAAATAGTTCTCCTGGACTACCTGGTTAATGTTTGCTGGTACAGTCTAAGATATTCAGACAAATGTCCTTTTATATAATACACATAAATAGTAATAATAATAAATGCCATGATGTTGACACACTATTAGAGGTAAGAAGTCATCGTTGCCATTAAACAGGCTTTGAGCAAAATTTTATCAATAAAACAATTATAAAACAACAGAATTCAGATTCTTTGTTCAAAATGTTCATTTATGCATATGTAAAGTTGCATATATAATATACTGCTTTAGCCAACAAATTTTGTATGTAACAAATTTTACAATATTTGTTTTCCCCAATGACACACAAATTTGTGTAAATGGACTTAAGACTCAGATCAGTGTTATTTTAGTATCATTGATTATTATTCTTTTTTTGTTGTTGTATTTTACATTAAATTTTTATTTATATTTTCTGTTTTCATACTAACATTAACATTTTAGTAAATTTGCTATGTTTTTGTCATTTTTATTTTTATTTTTTTAATGTCTGTATTTTAGTTATTTTAATTTCAAATACTGAAATGAATTTTTTTTTAGATAAAAGCTATTTTAGTACAAGAGGGTTATTTCAGTTAACGTTTATTTTATTTTCCGTTTTATTATTTAGTTTTAGTTTTAGTTAATGGTAATAATCCTGAATCAAACCCTGATCTCTCTCTCTTTCTCTCTCTTTCTCTCTCTTTCTCTCTCCCTACTGTGTGTGTGTGTATGCATATATATATATATATATATATATATATATCTTTCAGCTTTGTTGAAATTAATATTTTTGGGTGTATATGCACACTAAAATAATATCAAATGATTTGCTTTTAAAGTTGCATGTGTTGGGAATGAGCATGGAGGTTTATACTGGTGGTAAAAATCATGTGGCAGGTACTGTATGTGCCACAGTTTATGTGTGTGAAATCTAAACTGCAGTCTGCAGTGCGGTGTTCTGGATAGATGGGTCACAAACAGGTTTTGACATATTCTAAAGCTAGTGGACCGAGCCATGCAATTTTAATGTGTTGTGTTGCCGTAGGGAGTCATATATTATTGAAATATTTCTGTGGGCTTCCCTCTTGTTGAAAATAGCAAATTTGACAAAAATCGGTTGGAGATATAATTTTAAAACTGATGAAGCAGTCAGCATTATGTTTTGATTCATTTATAATGTTTGATATTCTTAAAAAATCAATGCAAGCAGATACTTTGTGATCTATTCCTCTACATGTCAGATACGTTCCATACTATTTACATTGCAATATAGTATGTAATCTATCAGTGTGTGATTCCCTGCTATGTGATTCTGCAGAGACACCTGTCATTGTGCGTCTGATGGCGATGTCATGATTCTGTGCAGAATAGCATTCCAAGTTTGTAATCACATTCTTGGTGACAACAAATAAATAAAGTTTTCCTCCAGGCTATTCCTGATCTACGAGACCCTGTTTTAATCTACCCACCTGCCGATATGCTTTCTGTGATTATACACGTTCATAAATATTTAACCTTTTTTTTTTTTTCTTGGCTCCAGTGGTGTCAAAATAATTGATTTGACAAGTCACAAAATAGTTGAGCTAGCTTTATTTGTGGTGTCACAGGTGGTGACAGCATAGTCCTGATCTATTTTTGCACAGGCTCCAGTTATGTCAACTAATGATCATTAAAATCGACATTTTAAAATCGACTGTTATTCAACTGGGAGTCACCCTGTGAAATGCAATATTTACAGATAGAATTTCTCCATATATTTGAGTGGTGACAGGTACATTGTGATACTTTTCTAATATCCACACTGTACAAAACATTTTACATTAAAGGGATAGAAAAATACAAATTCTTTCATAATTTACTCACCCTCCATTTGTTTAAAACCTGTATGAGTTTCTTTTTTCTGGTGGAAACAAAAAATTGTATTTTGAAAAACATTGGCAACAAAACAGTTGACGGTTGCCATTGACTTCCATTGTATTTTTTTTTTTCTTACTATGGAAGTCAATAGTCAAAAGTCATTCCTCAAAATATATTTTTTTCATGTTGAACAACTGAAACAAATTCATACAGTTTTGGAATAAGTGGAGGCTGAATGCATTTTTGGGTGAACTATCCCTTTAAGCTCTTTGTGAGTTGCATTTTTGCATGCAAAAATGTGCATGTGCATACACAGACACGTTTTAGAATTTACAGTAAATTTGTTGTTTAATCAGGTTTTGACCAATTCCTTTGAATTTCTATCTTACCTGAACCAGGACTAAATGTACCAAATAGTTTTTTTGTTTTTTTTTTGGGACCAAAATAACAAAGAAAACCAAACTACAAGTGTAAACACACCCAAAGTCAACACCCTAATCATCTGAAATCATGTGACCTTTGTGAGAGACGCCAGTGTGTGTCAGGCCACATGTAATGTGTTTATTTAAAGTCAAAAAAGTAATAAAGCATCTGCAATATGTGGCTGTGATTATAACCTGATGGAAAATCATCTCACAGAAGTGTGTGATGGGGTTTTAAGCACATGGGTAATGAGAGCAGAGGCCGTGATGTGGGAGAGGTAGTGGAGGATGGGCACGTGCTGCAGTACTCATGCTTCCATCTGCTCCTTCTCATCGCAGCTTACTCTGCAGAGAGCTCTAGGGGCCCCAGGAGCATTTGGAATGGGGCCCAGGGTCCGCCTCCAACATCGCTGGCAATTACTGGATAAACACATTTGAATTAGTGCCTGTATTTGGACACCATGGTGTTGTCATATCAGCTGCTGTCAGCTGTCAACAAACAGTCAATGGAAACAGCTGTTCAAACAATGGAGAGGGGAAAAGCATGGCTAGACCGTAAAATCTGTTGAAAGTTCCTTGAAATATTTTAGCCACGTGTTGTGTAAATGTTTGAATAGTATTGGTAGGGCATATGGAGATGGGCTTTATATATATATATATATATATATAAAGGGATGTTATGAAGGCAATGACCTTCAATGACATGATATTGGAGGTGATATGAAGACTCCGCATGCCAGATTATGGTATAATTTTGTTTGAAGAATAATGAATTCATAGTTTCCTGATATCTGAGTGGTGTGCATAAGAATGTCACACCTTTATGTAAAAGAAAAAAAAACTGAAAAAAATGTTTTTATTCATTCATTCAATCATTCATTTTTGGAAAATCTTTTTATGAAAGTAACAATATGGTTTTACTTGTTTCTTCCCTCCCCTTGACTTTTTCTGGGAGTCAGCACCATTCCACCTCCACCTTTGACCCCTGTGTTGACTGTGAAGAATGGATAAATCAAGCAGATGAAATGTTTAAACCAGTGGGAGGTACAAAAGACAGTTAATACCCTCAACAACCTAGCATATCAAAATATTTATTTTACCAAATGAGGACATATTATATATGAGAGAGAGAGAGAGAGAGGAGCATAAGGTAATAAAATCATGTTCAGAACACTCATTTGTATGCTGACATGGTTGACGGCTGTTAATGCACAATCACCGTTTTAGAACAACTAACTGTTATACTGTATATGATTACCAATCTCCAGTCAGTTGTAGTGTATAAGGATTGTAGGTTTAAGTTTTTTCTTTTTTTTTATTCATATGTACTATAAAATAAAACTTGTTTTTAATTTATAAAATAGTATTGTCACATTTTATTAATTATGTTATAAAAACACTTAATAAGAATAATTATTAAGTGTATTATTATTATTATTAGTAGTAGTAGTAGTGGTAGTAGTAGCAGTAGTATTATTATATTACTTAAAAATACTATTATTATTATTTTGATATAGTACTTTTTTTGGCTCAACAGCAGTACTGGTGGTTAAAGGGGTGGTTCATTTCTAGGCTTGATTGTGTTTAGGGGCTTCAGTCTAATGTGTTAATGCTTAGTTTTTTTTTTCACATAATTTACCTTTATTCCATAACAATCTGTCCCTTCTCTGAGAAATGCGCTGATCATTTCCTGCTTTTATGAAGCCCCTCCCTCTGAAATAGGCGATGGGCTCTGATTGGTTAGCTAGCCCAGTGTGTTTTGTGAGTGGCTAAACCACCTCTAGGACACGTCTAATGTCCTGCCCCTCACCTCAGTGACATGTGCTCTGGTTGTATTGTAAACAACGGCATCATTAATATCCCCTTATCAGTTTGAGCCTGATCGAGAAGCAGAGGATGTTATTGGAGAGGATCATACAAAACCTGAGCAAGCACAGCTTTTAAATGGTAGGACTAATTTATTGTTTGCTGTTGTCTCATACTTTTAAGATACAATGTTATTTGTTCTTTCTACTGCTTATGTTAGCTTTTAATACATGGTTTTATCCTGATTAAAACTTTAATACAGTACAGCAACTGCACGCACATCCATGTTTAACTCTTCTCAAGCTACTGTACAGTATGTGAAAATAAGTGTTGGAACAGTTCATGGTTAGAGCTGAGTAGAATGAGAGAGAGAGATGCTGCGCAGTGGGACGCAAGGAACAGTATTAAGAAACGCTGCTCTAGAACAATGATTTTGAAACTTGTGAATCCATTAGAATCGTTAGAAGACAGAATGGCAATTCATATATGAATAGATTTTTAAGTCCATCTCTAGTTTTCTCTTCATCTTCTCTAAAGCAGCGCAGCATGGCCAGGTGAAGGAGAACCGTACAACAGTCACAGGAACAACAGATTCCAAGAGAGAAGCAAGATCCTCAATGTAACAGAAGATTCCACAACAGTCCGGCAGTAACTCCACAGGAAGGCATCGGCAAAGCACACAGATGTGAGAGTAGCAAATGGGAGAACAGGCAACACTGAAGCAGAAAACAAGAGTGAGCAAACAACAATCCGACAGGGATCTAACAACAAACAACTCAATATAAAGGGTGCAGCTGATCAGCACCAGCTGACCCTGATCGCTAATCAGCGATCATGAGTTGCCCAGCAACACACACGCACACAGACACACACAAAATAGAGAAGGAATGCACAGACCTGCGAACTGTGACACTCGCCCCCTTTGCTACCCTTTCCCAAGGGCAAGGTTTACCTGGGTTTGTTACGCCACAAACATGGATCTAAGTCATGCCTGCCTGCAGCCAAACCTTCACCCCGTGGTCAGACCTGGGATTTCTCTGGGCATGAGTGAAGAGGTCTACAGACATGCTGTGGTTTACATGGATGCCTCCACCACTGGCTGGGGGGCCACAAACAATGGGCACACAGTGTGGGGCGGTTTGAACAGGCCCCCAAATGCACTGGCACATCAACTGTCTAGAGATTGTAAACTCCATCACCAGAAGGTCCAGTTGATTTGGAGATGTTTTTGAGACCTGTTTGCCTCTCCAGTGACCTCTCACTGCTAGTTGTTTACTCCCTGACTGAGGGAACTTTCAGCACGGACGCAAAAGCACACAGCTGGGCCTGCGCAACTATGTGTTTCTCCCAATAAGCCTTCTAACACAGACACTGTGCAAGCTCATGGAGGAATAGGAGCATCTCCTGCTTGTGGTACCTTGCTGGCCCACTCAGACTTGGTTCCCGGGGCTAATGCTCCTAGCCACAGCCCCTCCCTGGCAGATTCCTCTGAGGAAGGATCTACTGACTCAGAGTTGAGGCACCCTATGGCACCTGCATCCAGACCTCTGGAAACTTAATTTCTGTTCCCTGGACAGAACGCATAGGTTCTAGGTGATCTACCCCAGAGGTAGATGACACCATCACTTCGGCGAGAGCACCATCTACGAGACATGCTTATGTCTTGAAGTGGAACCTGTTCATAGAGTGGTGAAGATGCCGGACCAGAGTTGTGATGTCTTTTTTGGAGCAGGTGTTGGAACGAAAGCTGTCTCCCTCTGCCCTTAATGTCTATGTCACTGCGATTGCTGCTTAACATGACCCAATGCAAGGGAAGTCAGTAGGGAAGCATGACCTGATCATTAGGTTCCTTAGGGTGGCGAGAAGGTTAAATCCTCCCTTGATCCCCTCTATACCTTCTTGAGACCTGTCACTAATGCTCAGATCACTACAGCAGGGCCCATTTGAGCCTTTGCAGTCAGTTGAGCTGAAGTTTCTATCAATGGGGCTGATGCCCAGGGGCCTACACTGGAAAGGGGGCCCATAATTTAGGGGAAATTATATTTTTTGAATAATTATTTATATATGAGTTTGCAACAGTGACAACAGCATTCTTTAAATAAACTCAAAAACAAAATTTCAGCAACGTCCTGGTTGTAGTAGCCTATATAGTGAATGGCTCATTTTAGGTTCCCCCCACACAGTTTGTATAGTTGGTATGTTCCACATGTTACATCGATATACTGTATGCAGAATGCACAATACATTCACTAGTAAATAACTGCAGCACCAGAGTATCTTTATGTCAACATGAAGATTAACAGAAACACAACACTGTAGACCAGACAACTGACCAGACAATGTTCTGTAACATTATACAGTGAGAGAAACATTCTTGAATGTAATCTGTGTCTCATATGTATTCCATAAGTAGTGCTGCTTCAAAGACTCAAACAATCAGAGTAGTAGAATAATAATTAATTATTGATTATAAATTTGAATCAGTACTTTATAATGAAAATAATATAATTATGTATTTGGCTTAAAAGCAAGAGAGTTTTATAACGAACGCTGATTATGCGGTGGTCAGAGATTTGGTGATTCTGAATGACTCTGAATAGTAGTAAAGCAAGGTGAATTAGTGGTCTTTGGTACTCCCTGTGGTCCTGTTTGGTATCTTAGCTTGACTTTTTGCTAATTTGTATTGAAAACTTTTTTTTTATTTATTGATTGATTGTGGCACTGTACAGGTGCTGGTCATATAATTAGAATATCATGAAAAAGTTGATTTATTTAACTAATTCCATTCAAAAAGTGAAACTTGTATATTATATTCATTCATTGCACACATATTGTTATATTTCAAATGTTTATTTATTTTAATTTTGATGATAATAACTCTCAAATAAGGAAAATCCCAAATTCAGTATCTCAGAAAATTAGAATATTGTGAAAAAGGTTAAATATTGAAGACACCTGGTGCCACACTCTAATCAGTTAATTAACTCAAAACACCTGCAAAGACTTTAAATGGTCTCTCAGTCTAGTTCTGTAGGCTACACAATCATGGGGAAGATTGCTGACTTGACAGTTGTCCAAAAGACGACCATTGAATCCTTGCACAAGGAGGGCAAGACACAAAAGGTCATTGCAAAAGAGGCTGGTTGTTCACAGAGCTCTGTGTCCAAGAATATTAATCGAGAGGCAAAGGAAGGGAAAAGATGTGGGAGAAAAAAAGTGTACAAGCAATAGGGATAACCGCACCTTGGAGAAGATTGTGAAACAAAACCTATTCAAAAATGTGGGGGAGATTCACAAAGAGTGGACTGCAGCTGGAGTCAGAACTTCAAGAACCACTACGCACAGACGTATGCAAGACATGGGTTTCAGCTGTCGCATTCCTTGTGTCAAGCCACTCTTGACAGCGTCAGAAGCGTCTAAAGACAAAAAGGACTGGACTGCTGCTGAGTGGTCCAAATATTCTCTGATGAAAGTAAAATTTTGCATTTCCTTTGGAATCAGGTTCCCAGAGTCTGAAGGAAGAGAGGAGAGGCACACAATCCATGTTGCTTGAGATCCCGTGTAAAGTTTCCACAGTCAGTGATGGTTTGGAGTGCCATGTCATCTGCTGGTGTTGGTCCATTGTGTTTTCTGAGATCCAAGGTCAACGCAGCCGTATACCAGGAAGTTTTAGACCACTTCCTACTTCCTGCTGCTGACCAACTTTATGGAGATGCAGATTTCATTTTCCAACAGGACTTGGCACCTGCACACAGTGCCAAAGGTACCAGTACCTGGTTTAAGGACCATGGTATCCCTGTTTTTAATTGGCCAGCAAACTCGCCTGACCTTTATGGAAGCATATGGGAAGCAATATTCAATTTGGAATGTACAGTAATATGCAAAATGACAATGCAATATGTAAAATGGCAATGCATTTCTGTATTTACATTTACATTTTCCAATACATTTGTGCAATGTTTGGTGCAAAATGAAAATGAAAATTAAATTACATAATTTTAATTTGCCATTTCATACACCAGTTTTAATATGTAAAATGAATACTGATTTTAACGCTTTATAAGTTGCAAAATTAAAATGAAAATGTATTACAGAAATGATTAGATATGTATAACATGTTCAAGCAAAAACTGTGGCAAAATTATCATTTAAATGCTATTTTTCTTAAATGCATTAACACTCACAGTCAACACACTTACGATTGCATTTTCATTCAGTGTCCCGCAATGAATGTAGCAAAATTCAATGTGCACATTGAAAATGCATTCCGAGCCGATGACGTGTCCGCCCCCTCCCATGTCAATCACTGCGTGAACAAGGCGGGGCTTGCAGAAGGTCACAGACTCAAATCTCAAGAAGAGGATTCAAGTGAGAGAACATGGACAAGACAGTTGGTCCATGTACGTTTTGATCATTTCGGTTTATGACTTCAATATTTCATTCGCACTTGTGGGCGGGGCTGAAACGCTGCTTTCATCTGATTGGCCGAATCGCTCCACCTTCAGCTCAGTAATGGCACTGTAATGTCTGAAACCACCGCTCACTGTTAATTAGCATAATATTTGAATCCGATGTAGCTGGGCACATAATTCGTGCTGCTGCGACTTGCAAGAGACCCCGTTTAATTATTTCTAGGTTATAGTATTGTATAAATATTGTCCCACTGATAAAAACAGTGCAAATAGTTCTGTCTCCTTGGATAACAGTGAAGTGGAAATAAATATAGTTAAATTTATGAAATAAAATTAAATAGGATTTTTTTGGGAAGGTAAGTCTGGCCAGTTATACAGCAACATGAGTCAAACGAGTCTGAAGATCTGAGCTGAATTTGGTGAAACATTAAAGTTCTAGTCTTTGTCAATTACTCTCATAATAAATAATAATAATAATGTTACCCGTATTTTTCGGTATAAGTTACATCAGTCCAAAAATATGTCATAACGAGGAAAAATTTATTCAGAACCAAGAGAAAACATTACCGTCTACAGCTTCGAGAGGGTGCTCTGGGGTAGGCTACAGGAGCACTGAGCAGCATAGAGCTAATTTTACTATTTTTATTTCAGAAATGTAACTATATTAATTTTAACAATTATTTATTAATGTCACACACACATACCTAGAGCTTTATGACTTAAAAGATGAGAGTGGTAAATTTTACAGACATGGAACTGTTCAGTCTATTATTGATTTTTATTTCCACTTCACTTTTATCCAAAGAGACAGAACTATTTGCACTGTATTTATCAGTGGGACAATATTCATACAATACTACAACCTAGAAATAATTTGCAGGTCTCAGCAGCACGAATTATGTGCCCAGCTACAACTTATTCAAATATTATGCTAATTAACAGTGAGTGGTGGTTTCAGACATTACAGTGCTTCACTCGCACTGACTCTTTTCTGCCTGAAAGAATGAAAAGACCGAGTTGAAGGTGGAGCGATTTGACCAATCAGATGAAAGCAGCGTTTCAACTCCGCCCACAATGAAATGTGCGAATGAAATATTGAAGCCATAAACCGAAATGATCAAAACGTACACAGACCAACTGTCTTGTCCATGTTCTGTCACTTGAATCCTCTTCTTGAGATTTGAGTCTCTGACCTTCTGCAAGCCCCGCCTTGTTTAGGCAGTGATTGACATGGCGCGAGGGGGCGGACACGTGATCGGCTCGGAATGCATTTTCAATGTGCACATTGAGTTTTGCTACATTCATTGTGGGACACTGAATGAAAATGCAATCGTAAGGGTCTTGACTGTGAGTGTTAATGCATTTAAGAAAAATAGCATTTAAATGATAATTTTGCCACAGTTTTTGCTTGAACATGTTATACATATCTAATCATTTCTGTAATACATTTTCATTTTAAATTTGCAACTTATAAAGCGTTAAAATTAGTTTTCATTTTACATATTAAAACTGGTGTATGAAATGGCAAATGAAAATTATGTAATTTAATTTTCATTTTCATTTTGCACCAAACGTTGCACAAATGTATTGGAAAATGTAAATGTAAATACAGAAATGCGTTGTCATTTTACATATTACATTGACATTTTACATATTACATCCCAAATTGAATATTGCTACCCATACGCTTCCATAGACCTTAACCCCATAGAAAATCTATGGGGTATTGTGAAGAGGAAGATGCAATATGCCAGACCCAACAATGCAGAAGAGCTGAAGGCCACTATCAGAGCAACCTGGGCTCTCATAACACCTGAGCAGTGCCACAGACTGATCGACTCAATGCCACGCCACATTGCTGCAGTATTGGAGCCCCAACTATGTATCGTGTGCTGTACATGCTCATACTTTTCATTTTCATACTTTTCAGTTGGCCAAGATTTCTAAAAATCCTTGCTTTGTATTGGTCTTAAGTAATATTAAAATTTTCTGAGATACTAAATTTGGGATTTTCCATTGTTGTTAATTATAATAATCAAAATTAAAATAAATAAACATTTGAAATATATCAGTCTGTTTGTAATGAATTAATATATGTAACAGATGTCATATTTATTAATTAATTTCACTCAAAATCTCCCTTTCTTATTATCATTTCTTATATTTCTTTCATTATTTTGTATTCTGGAATTTTATTTATTCTTCTAATATTGATTTATATTGATTATTCTTCTTCTATTAATTGAGATGTCATATTTCTATGGTTACACGGTCATTTTTCAGTTTTGTTTAATACGGTGCGTGGCTCCTTTAAGACTCTTTGCAATGTTCTGTCATGTTCCGGTTCCGGTTGCTCTACTTCAGTTCGCGGTAAATGCGACTGAAGAGAGGTGGGTTTTACTGACGCTCTGTCTGAAAAGTTTGAAATGAGTTTTGTTTAACGTAGTATAACATGTAATTTGTTCTGAAATGTACTTTAATCGTATTCAAACATGTGCGATGTTTGTGGGAATTATGTTATGAGTTAAAGCATGTATTGTTGAAGAGAAATCATTAATGTAAACATGAGTGTGCAAGCTCTGTTGGCTAAAATAATGCCTTTCACTGACAGGCTGAAATGTGAAAGAAGGCCACAGACTCGAGCTTGCAGTGATCTTTTATTTTTATTCATACAGGTATGTTCATTTTCATGTTTATGTTTCTATTGTTTTTAATTTATGTAAAATGCTTTATTTTTTTTATGAAATGTTAAACAATATTGAGTTGTTTATTTTAGAAACTCAAATACATCAAAATGAGTAAATGGTTTCAGTTCGCGGTAAATGCGACTGAAGAGAGGCTGAAATGTGAAAGAAGGCCACAGACTCGTGCTTGCAGTGATCTTTTATTTTTATTCATACAGAATAAAATCCGGTCCGTGAAATTTCTGTTGTCCGGTCTCCTTCATTATAACACAACGCAGAGTCCCGACAGAGACCGGTCACATATAATACACAAGTTTCACTTTTTAAATGGAATTAGTGAAATAAATAAACTTTTTGATGATATTCTAATTATATGAGCAGCACCTGTACATACATTGTGAATTATTAAAAAGGACTTATTTATTTAATATTGATAAATATTTCTCCACTTTAAGCTCATACTTTATTTTAAGGAGCTTTTTTTTTTTTTTTTTTTGCAATTACCAAACCATTAAAGGGTTAGTTCACACAAATAGCAGAATTATGTAATTAATAACTCACCCTCATGTCGTTCCAAACCCGTAAGACCCCCGTTTATCTTCGGAGCACAGTTTAAGATATTTTAGATTCAGTCCGAGAGCTCTCAGTCCCTCCATTGAAACTGTGTGTACGGTATACTGTCCTTGTCCAGAAAGGGTGAGAAAAACATCATGAAAGTAGTCCATGTGACATCAGAGGGTCAGTTAGAATTTTTTGAAGCATCAAAAATACATTTTGGTCCAAAAATAGCAAAAACTACGACTTTATTCATTATTGTCTTCTCTTCCGTGTCTGTTTTGAGATAGTTCAAAACAAAGCAGTTTGTGGTATCCGGTTCGCGAAAGAAACATTCGATGTAACCGGATCTGTTTCCAATTCACCAAATCGAACTGAATCGTTTTAAACGGTTCGCGTCTCCAAAAGTTAACAGAAGTTAACAAAAGTTAACAGCTTAAGTCATTTGTGGATTAATGCGTATTGGAGACGTGAACCGTTTAAAACGATTCAGTTCGATTTGGTGTACTCGTTCAAAAAGATCCGGTTACATCGAATGATTCGTTTGCGAACCAGATATCACAAACTGCTTTGTTTTTAAATCTAAAAATTTTATTTTTAAATCTAAAAATATAAATCTAAAATATCTTAAACTGTTCCAAAGATAAACAGAGGTCTTACGGGTTTGGAACAACATGAGGGTAAGTTATTAATGACATAATTTTGCTATTTGGGTGAACTAACCATTTAACTACAACAGTTGCCTAAGTAAAATCATGATTTGCTACTTATTTATTTAGTTGTTAAGTTTAGGTATAGGGTAGGATTTGGGAGGTAGAACATGTTCATTCAGGATATGTGCTTTATAAGCAATAATAAACAGCCAGTTCTATATGTGTAACTGGTACGTGAATTTATTTAAAATAAATGTGAGTACTTTGCCTCCTCAATTCAGAACTCCACTGCACATAAATCTATATTTAGAGAACCCGTCACAGTATTAAAAATAGTGTAAAAAAAAATGCAGCCCTAATCTAAATTCAACCATCTAGATTATTCACATTTTTTGAATTTATAAGCATAATATTTGGACCTTCTGGAAACTGTTTTGCTTCTGTTCACACGTTCCCACCTTTAGTTGATTAGGAAAAAAAGTTTATGGTTAGGCAGTCCACCATATGTGCACTGACAGTCAAGTTCACTGTGAGCATAATAAATTATAGAGCAAGGGACAGGGGTGTAGGTACAAGGGACAGTGTTGACGGCGATGTCAAAAAACATCAGTAAAAATGACAAGTCCAAGCTTCTGACCTGCAACAGTGACACTTGAGCTTCTAATCTGAAGGTACAGCTCTCCCCTCCGTCCAACCCAGACAGACGCAGGGCCGGTCAATTATTTATTGAATCCAATATGGTGCAGTGTCACCTTGTAATAAAAAAGTAAAAAAAAAAAATTAATTAAAAAAAATATATAATAAAATAGTATTTATAATAAAAATGTGCTTATATATAGCATTTAATAAACTTAGGCCCAATCCCAATTCTATTTTATACCCATTCCCCTTCCCCTACCCCTCCGCCTAACCCTTCCCCTTGTCCCTTGAAACAGAGGGTCAAGGGGTAGGGGAAAAAATATTCCCCTAAGGATTGGGACACCACTACCATGACGTCACACGCCATCATACGTCGTCTAGCTCTTTCAATACACACATATACTGGTGTGCATTAGAGCCATTAATCATCGTTCTGTATTAATGAGCTGCTTACTGACACACACATATCGGAAATCGCGCATTATATTTTCCAGCGGCGAGAGGATACAATCGCTGTTTTTAAGTAAACTCACTCTAAAAAGATAAACACACAGTCGCGAATACACGCAACTTACATTTCTCTTTATTTCTCTCTCTCTCTCTCTCTCTCTCTCTCTCTCTCTCTCTCTCTCTCTTTCTCTCTCACTCTCTCGAATAGGCAATATTTGAGAAAATGGTTCAGCGATTTCTAATTATTGGGTGGATGAGTCTACGGCAGTTATCGCCCTGATCAGACATATGCTGTGGCACTATCATGCAGTCTGTAATGATATGACGTTAGCAAATATTAGCGATTTTTTGCAAACATTTCTTTGAGTAACATGACCGTTAATGAACTCACAATTGAATGTAACATGCAAATTATTACTTTTTGTTAAAATCTTTATTTATGTCAGAAAAGCTTACATTTATGTGTCTTTTTGCCGAGATAATTCATACCCCTTCATTTGAAGTGTGGTCCCGAAAAATCTTCGTTTGAAGGGCTATCTGGCCCTGCCCCTTATCCTCCAACCAAAAGAGAATCGAGACACGTGAACGTGCGAAACGGAGGGGTAGGGGAAAGGGGAAGGGCTAAGGGGTAGAATTGGGATTGGGCCTTAATGTTAATGTTCATTATTTATTATTCAAATCAAAAGTTGTAATTGTTAATAGTGTTTACAGCTCATTAATAAATACCGTAAGAAATGTACAGTTACGTTAAAGAACATTAAATAATGAGACCTTATAACATGCTACCATATACACACAAACACTGTAAAATAGAGTGTTAGAGAAACAAATGTTACTCACTCTTCATATATCTGTATAATAAAGTTATTGTTTTCTACATTATCATCAGACCAGAGTTGCCATGACGACAAAGTGGGATGGTGTGGTGAATGTCACCGTTGCTGTCTAAGCTCTCATGTCTGGAGCTCAGGTGTATGTGTGTGTGTGTATATATGTCGAGCTTTTGAGTGTGTGTGACGGGGCGCAGAGGGTGGCCCCCTGGGCCCCTGCTGCCCTGACGGCCCTGCCACAGCTGCACTCAGGTGAAACCGACGTGGTGGCAGCAGCATGAAAGCTCCAAAAAACAGGAAGAAAATGTCCCTCCAAGATCAAAGACTGAATTCTGTTTCCCGGAAGCCAAATAGCCGATCTTGTGTCTAGATGGGGCTCTAGTAAAAACAACCAGAGCTCTGTTAAGGCTAAAACTAGGTGTATTGACTGCAATACAGTGTTTTGTTGTTGTTGTTGTTTTGTTTTCTTTGTTTTCTTTTTTTTTAATGTCCCTTACAAAATTTTGGGAGGATGCAAACGTCCAGAACACTTTCTTTTATCATGCTTCTTTTTAAAGATAGAATGAAGACAAACAAGCTGTCATTTCAATGCTGTTTGCATTTCCCCTAACAAATTCATATGAATTAGCAAAAAAATAAATAAAAATATTCACAGATAATCAATGCTGAAATGCCATGTTTACCTACTTTTCAGGACAACTGGCAACATTCAGGAAAATGAGTAATGCATCTCTTTGTACCTTATCTATTATAATGTAGTAAACTAACACAATAGAAGCTTAGTTTTATTGGTAAAACTTACCAATAAGGTTCAGTTTAACTAATTAGCTTGTAAATTGTGAACTAAGAGTGAACAATATTATATAGCATTTATTAATCTCAGTGAATCTCAGTTTCTACAGACACCAACACATTTCATGTTGTGCTAATATTCATTTAGGCTTACACTTAATAATGGTTTTGTGATTTGGTCCTATTTACCCTTTTCCCAGCATCCACTGAGCCATTAACCTATGGATGCATTATTTCATCATTTGTGCTTTATTTACATTGTGGTTGTTGATTTGATTCGGTTTTAATCAATCAAAGGGATAGATCAGCCAAAAAAGAAAATTGATTAGTCACTCTAATGCTTTGTTCCATTCCCTGATTTACCTAAGACCTTCGTTCATTCACCCCCAATCCCAATGAAACCCAATGGTTGTCATACTCTCATTAAGTTACAATTACATTACAAACCTAAATAGTGGACTGTTCTCGCGTCTAGTACAGTGTTGGGCAAAAACAAATAAAAGAAGGTTTACATTTCACTGTCTCTTCATATTAAACTGGTTGAATGTAAATTAAATTAATTGTTTTGTCAGGGCTTACCGATAGGTAAATTTATGATATTTTAAATGCAATAGGTTTCTGTCCCTCCACTGACAGCTTAACTTCCACTTTGAAGGTCCAGAAATGTTGTGAAAACATCATGGAAGTGTCCATGTTACTCCAGTGGTTTAACGTTAATTTTCTGAAGTGGCAAGAGTGCCAATCACACAATTATATTCAAAATCTGCATAATATCTGCTTTAATCTCCAATGCACGTTCACAGGAGCTCTGCATTACAGTATTGTAGTATGGTAACACTTTCTAAGAAGCCCATATTTATAATACATTATAAGGGTATACTTAAAGCATTATAAGGAATGCATAATTCATAAAAAAATAAAAAATAAATAAAAACTCATGAGTCATTGAGGTATATTTTTAGCAGTAGCCAAGAAAACATTGTATGGGTCAAAATAATACATTTTTCTTTTGTGCATTATGCATTCATTATAATGCCTTAAAAGAATACCTTCACAATGTATTAAAAATATGGGCTACATAGAAAGTGTTACCAAAATGTCTTCAGTTGTGTTCCAATGATGAATGAAAGTCTTAATCGACTGGAACAACTTGAGGGTGAGTAATTAGAGACACAATTTCCATTTTTGGGTGAACTATTCTAAACTTAGTACATTTAAAATGAGTTCGTAACAGTGACTTAGTTGTTACCCTTTATGTGTTTCATGTATTTTAGGTGTTTATACAAAATTTACTGAAGACATTTGATTGAAATAATTAAGTATTAAGAAAAAAAAATTGTTGCCTTTATTTATATAAAAAAGAAAAAAAAGAAAGTTCTCAAACAGCTGAGTTTAACAGCGGGTTTTATTGACATTATACATGGTTAGGACTCATCAAATGCTGGTCCCTACGCTATTAAAAGCTATTGTTTAAGGGAATATATTTGTGTCACTTTTGATGTTAGATGGGAAATAGATTATGCATTATCTCGGGCCCTTTGGGTGTACTAGTCCATCTCAGCATGCGTTAAGGCAAGACCCTGCAGACCTGCTAGGTTATGTTCTGCAGTGTGTGGCCAGTATCTCTGACAGGTCATTATAGGCCATCATGCTGAGTGACGGACTGCAAGGACCGAGTTGCATTCATTTCTTTTGCCGTTTTTGAGGAAAAGAAGCAGCTTTTATTTTTGTCCTCTCTTTAAGGGCTTCTCTTAGGAATGATCAGAAAGAACTGAAAAGTATAGTGTGTTCAGAGTATTACAAGGATTTGTACTGATGCGTGAGACAAAACAGCAGCCCATTATTGGACACACAACTTATTTTAAATAAATTATAGTAAAGTTTGGTTAGTGTACATTCACGGTTATATTAATATATTTAGATTTACTTAAAAAATTAGTTACATCTTTATTTATTTGTCCTTTTTTATGTATCATTGTAATAATATGTAGCGTGAAAGGAATTTGGAGTAGTTCTTAAACTCAGATATTTACTCAATAATAATACTCAAATTCTAAAGACAAACTTGAAATGCACTTTTCAACTGGAGCCAACAGGACAAAAACATGTAAAAAAAATCACAATAGTTATAACTTGCATGCTACTTGTTTATTTAAGTAATGTCATTTAAAGTTTGGAGTCAGCGTGAATGGCGATAAATGGGTCTTCTTCCTGGTTGCTGATTCTGAAGGAAGCAAGTCCATCTCCTCCAACCACCACCTCTTTCCCAGAACATCTGCCGCTTTCCTTCTGACCAGATATCACATCACAGTAGGTGCCTCCTGGCAGACCAGTGTTTAGGGTAACGTTCAGCTCCCTAAAGCACAAGTAAATGTTATAGATTTTATACTTTCGATAACAGTGACTGTAGCTATATACACAGCACATCCTATAGTAGCTCGTTTTAAATACAGTTACATCTCCCAATAGAAGTACAAACTAAAATCTTCTCTCATATTGTACCTTTCTTAATAGATTCTTACCAGTCATCGTTGTTAATGACAAGGAACCCTTTATTACCACGGCTGAAAGAGATCTGGTTGCTTCCATTGTCCCACCAGTTAGAGAATGTCTGTCCATTTACAACATTACGGAAGGCCACCATGTTTCTGTGGAGTGAGGTTTAATTTTATTGTACATTCACTATAATAGTTATTCATTCTTAGGTACATTAACATGCAAAAGCTTGGGGTACGATTTCTCTTATGCATCAAGGCTGCTTTTGTTTGCTCAAAAATACAGTAAAAACAGTAATGTTGTGAAATATTCTTACAACTTAAAATTAATGTTTTCTATTTTAATTTATATTTTCCCATGTATTCATGAGATGGCAAAGCTTATTATTAAATATTTTCCTTTTAAACTTGAAAGATTTTTAGGTTAAATAAAAGTCTTTTGAAACATTAATGTATTTTTTAAATTAATTTAATGCATCCTTGCTGAATAAAAGTATAAATTTAAAAATAATTAAATTATAAGTAAATAATAATAATAATAAATCTTACAGAAGTGTAAGGCATTTTGCAATTAAACTGTAGGATAAAACTCACTTGATCTGATGCCATCTGTGCTCACAAACCCAGCCATCTCCACAGGTAGAGTCGGGGTTGATGGGAACAGGTTTGGTGGAACCATCACCATTGCTGGGGGGTCCTTGCCAGTCATTTGTGTCCTAAATAATGAGAAAGTGAGCAATTATTACGAGAAAAAAAAAAAAAAAAAAAAAACTTAAACCAGATTAGCATTTTTTTGTTGTTGTTGTTGTTTTTTTCACTTGACTAAGCTTAATCATCTACCTGTCCATTCACGATGTTGCGGTCCCACCGGTAGCTGGACATTACTCTGGTAAATCCATATGGATGGGCCAACATAAAGGCTACAGCCATTTTGTAAAGCCTAGAAAGAGAAGGATGAATACAGATGAAAGGAAATGTTATGTTTTCATTTGCCAAGCAAATTCTGTTTTGTAAAAAAAAAACAAGATGTGGTTGCACCTGGCATCCCAGAATGTCACAATAGATGCACCTCCAGCACCATGTCCTCTCTGGTTATCGTGGTTGTCAACAAACACCAGAGCTTTATCA
The DNA here is from genome assembly GCF_963082965.1 of Carassius carassius. Classification (NCBI taxonomy): domain Eukaryota; kingdom Metazoa; phylum Chordata; class Actinopteri; order Cypriniformes; family Cyprinidae; genus Carassius; species Carassius carassius. The sequence continues at coordinate 20,287,279 of NC_081774.1, read as the reverse complement.
GAAGACATGAAGCCCCAACCTTCACCCCAGTTCCTGAAACAAAGAGCAGCTCATCTGTCAGTTTGAGGTTGCAAGAAACAATAAATAAAACCAGATGACAAAACAGAGCGAATACCCCGGGAACATATTTAAATGAACAATAAGGTTCATGTATCTATGCAATATTACACTCAATATCAACTTCTTGTTGTGTTTTATTGTTCAAAAGTTAACATAGAATAACTTTTACTTCATCTTACATAAACTATCTGTGTTACACTATTTAAATATTTCCAATTACTGTAGAACTATTGTTAATCATAAAAAACTGTCCCTCGTATTACTCCTGGAAAAATCAGTGTTTTAAACAAATTGGCAGAGTAAATTATTCAATTTCTCTATCTTAAAGCAGTCACTTTTTCAATTCTGAACAAATCAGTGTTTCAAACTAATCGGCTGAGAGAATGATTCAATTGCTCAATCTTAAAAACAGTCACTTGTTTAGTTCCTAAATGAACCAGTGTTATAAAAATGGGCTGAGTGAATGACTCAGTTGTTTACTCATAAAAACAATCACTTGTTTTGAAAAAATGGGGCGAGTGAATAATTAAATTACCTAATCATAAAAACGCTCACTTGTTTTTGAATGAATGTGTATTTCAAAACAAATCAGCTGAATGAATGATCAAATTGCACATGCAATTTAAAAATGTAACTTGTTTGTTCCTGAATTAATGAATACATATCTTGAATAAATCGGTTAAATTAATGATTCAGTGACTCACTCGTACAATTACTTGACTCCATCTGGCAATGGCTTAATGTTGTAACCACTAATAGTACAACAGATTGTCTGGAATTTGCAAACACAGACAAGAGGAGTAATAAAAACAGTGGAAAGTCCCAGTGCTGTTGGACTGTACTGTATAATTAATAGTAACATAAATTCGCAACTTTACTTACTTGACATAGGACAGTTTTTCTCCATTCCATTTGCGGATGACATTGCCCAGTTTGGCACCATACTTGAACTCAGTCACCCTTCCAACTCCAGTGTATTCTCCTGATGTAATGGGCTCCCCACCAAGATCAATAACCTAATAACATATCAAGTAAGTCACAGACAAATTTTGCCACCTTTATATATTTATTTTGGAAATGAATGAAAATACCTCTTGGAAGATAAAAGGCCTGGAACCAGATGAAAACCACTTTGTGTTCAGATTATTGAGACGGCCATAGACAGCAGAAAGATCACCGGGCCACATGTGCTTGCAGGCGTCCACTCTGAACCCAGCCACTCCCATGTCAATCAGCTTGTTCATGTAGTCAGCCACCTTACCACGCACATAGTCCTTCTCCAAAGCCAAGTCCAGAAGACCAACCAGACGACAGTTTCTCACCTGCCATTATTACAGCTCTCAGATTTGTAATACGAAATGACAAGAGTCCACTCTGCACAATAAGTTAATGGTTGAAATGAACACTTTGACATAACATCATCTCATACTTGATTGATGTCTTGATAGTTCTCAATATTTCCACTGCCAGTGTTGCATTTGCCATCATTGAAGTCCAAGTTGGAGTAAGGAACTGTAGGAAAATCCTTTTTGTTGGCATCAAAATACGAACCACAACTTGAGTGGGTACCGGATCCACCACCTGCTCCACACATGTGGTTGATGACTGCATCAACATATATGTTCACCTACAAAACAAACGAATTTTACACAGAAAAAAATAAAGTAATACATAAGTTATGCTCTATTTGTCATTTATATTTACCCCAACATTGTTGCACCTAGTGATCATGTCTCTCAGCTCATTTTCATTTCCTGATCTTGAACACAGATTGTAACCGATTGGCTGATATCTCTGCCACCAAGGATGCCAGGGGTTTGTGACAACAATGCTCTCACTTGGAGGGGAGATCTGAAATGGGAAATCAATAGGTTATTATTATTATATTTTTTTTTCTCTCAAAACCGCCTAAAATTATGAACTCCTTACAGGCTTAATTAGAATGCTGCTTTTAAATATACCTGTACTCCACCAAAGCCATTTGGTCCGAGGTAACGCTCACACTCCGCTGCAATATCAGCCCAGCGCCACTCGAACAGGTGGACAATGGCAGTTTTTCCATCTCTGGTGTTTGGGTTAAACTGAGCAAGGCTCAGACCAAGCAGCGTTGCCAAGATTAAAAGCTTCATCCTTCCCTGGTTCAGAGAAAATCCTACAACAAAACCTAGGCTTGTGTTCATTTTATATACAAAATTGCATTTCCCCTCTGTCCAATCAGGGACCTCAAAGGTTCAGGAAAGCCACTTTGAACAGGTGAAAAACGCTGTCCATTTCCCATGGTTCAAACTAAAAATAAAGATGTCTCTAAATAAACTTATCGGCATAAACATCAAGATATAAAACACTGTAAGGTAACAGATTAAAAGAAACTAGTATTTTTTTTTCTCTCCCACAAACTCACTGACATAACAAAAAATAAGACTTTAAGCTATACGTTATTTCATTACAAACTCTAATGCTCACACTGACTTTACTGTGAAGCTGCTTTGAATCAACTTGTATAAGGTGCTATATAAATAATTTTGTGTTTTATCTGACAATACTGTTTAAATAAATCCTTATTGCCTACAATATATGTAAATATACTAAAATAAATTAAATATTAAACCTCTCTAAATTATGTTATATTTGTGTTATGTTATAATAGGCAGTGCTATTTTCCCCTAAAGATAAAGAAATAAACACGTATGCATTTCTGTATGTGTGTTAAACATATTCAATACATTTTTGGGAACACATATATACCGAGAAATTAGTAAAAAAAAAAAAAAAAAAAAAAAAAAAAAAAGAAACGAAAAAAAATTAATATGCCAAAGGCTCCTAAAGCCTTATTTTTTAAACATCCTCGTTTGTAGGAATCCATTCTCAATTGAGTAGTTCTCTTCGGGTTTAAGTCATTCGTTCATCATGTGACAGCCCCATAAACTTAACCAATACAGTCTGAGCCAGAAAGTACGGTGCCCGTAAGGTGACTATCTGTTTACTTAGTTTTGTCGTGGCCACGACATAATAACTTGTGGGAACGTGATAATATGTCGTGGCCACGAGATATTAATTTGTGGGAACGACATATTAACTCGTGGGAACGTCATATTATCGTAATTCAAAATAAAATATGAGTGAATCCATCTCTGATAATCCCGGGTTTCTATGGTCACGCAGATTTGTTTACGCATTAAACTCGTGGCCACGAGAAAAACATGTCGTTCCCTCAACATAAAAAGTCGTGGCCATGAGAAATGGATGTTATTCCCTCAACAGAGCATCTCTAGGCCACAACACAAGGATGTCGTGACTTGTTACCTTGACAAAATGATCTCGTGGCCACAACATAATATGACGTTCCCACCAGTGATGCGCGGGTTGATCCGAAATGAGCGGGTGCCTGCGGTCACCCGCGGTTACGAAAATATTTTTAATGATATTCGGGTCGAGGTCGGTCTGGTCGCTTTAAATAAAGATGCCAATTAAACCATTGTAATTTATATAGTACTAGACACAATTTTGAAATACATTGGCCTACACTTTACTGGCTGAATAACTGGCACGAATAGAATGACCACCTGTCCTGCTTTACGTTGTACAGCAATTTTACCCTTTGTCCCGCCTCACGCAAACTGAGCTTCTGTCCCGCTTTTTCATTCGACACTGCCTAATAAATACACGGATACGTCCATAGGCGTACTGTTAACTTATGCCCAATAGTTCAGAGGAGAGCAATAAAAGCGTTAGTCGATAGGCTGAGTCGTACGTCAATCAAACTGTTGACTGGTGCACGAACACATCCTTAACATTGTCAACAATCTCAAATTGGAGAGCGCGCACGCTGTTCGGTCAGGTTAAGCAGCCAGTGTGGCCACGAAAAAGAGAAGATGCACTTTTAATACCGAATAGACCGCAACATACTCTTGGTTAAGACCTGTAGATGGCGAAGCAGAGAGAGCTTTTTGCATTTTATGCAAAAGCAGTTTTTCTGTGGGACAGGGTGGAGAATACGACGTGAAGCGACATGGTGCATGTGAGTACCACAGAAAAAAAGCACATCATCAAGAAACATGCAAATCAGTGCAGTCGATTTTCAATAAAGCAAATGACCCACAGGCTGACAAAGTTTCGGCAGCAGAAGTGATGAGCATTTATCATCAGCATTACAAGAAAAAAGCTGTAGAAACTTTGGGTGATATTTTGGGTCAGGTAGTGGCTTAATCTTTTAGTCGGTGGGTTTAAAAAGAAATATAGGCGATATATTACAGAAAGCTCGAAATGTCTACTTTTAAGCGAAAATATTAAAAACAAAATAAATAGGCTATAATCTGAATATGTAATCCATATGAAATGTGCATTTCTCTCTGGCGTTCACAGCAACTCCTCATGGTCACCTTCATCTTAGCAGCAACACAAAAAACACCAGTTTATTACTAAACAAATAAATGTCTCCTTGCTAATTTAGACACAGTCATAATCATTACTTTAACTGGTTCTTTGTGGCAAGCCTTGTGTGCGGTCATAACGCTTATTATCCTGTAGGCTATAGCCTATTTAAGTAATTAAATTAATATAAAGGGACGACGGATTTACTACTAAAAAACGCGGGCTAAGAAGCGGGTCAGGTATAATGTTTTCTTTTTCTTTTTTTGCGGTCCGAGTTGCGGGCGGGTTAGTTGAAAACATCGGTTGTTTATATATTGACCCGCGCATCACTGGTTCCCACGAGTTAATATGATGTTCCCACAAATTAATATCTTGTGGCCTCGACATATTATCACATTCCCACGAGTTATTATTTCGTGGCCACAACAAAACTAAGTAAACTGAACAAGTCACCTTACGGGCACCGTAAGAAAGAGAATTGATTAGTTCATCTTTTGAGTTGGGCATGCAAGTGCACCTCCTATCTCTCTGAATGGGGGAAACATCAAATTTTCCAAAACTGTTTACGAAGCTCACGATTAAATTTTATATTTGAAATCACCAAAGAAATCTGACAACAACTGTGCCATAAATTTTTTACTTTTGCTCAAATAGCATGATAAAAAGCTTATTTTCAGGCGAAATCAGCCAGTGCGCATGCGCAGTCTTAAGAGCCCGTCTCAGAGTGCTGACAGTTTCTATAGCAACCGACACTACTAACGGCAGCTCCTGTGATGCGCTCATAGATGTCTATGGATGCGCTGACTTGACCGATTAGCGATTGGCTCCATTATTAAAGAGGTGGGGTTTTCTGCAATTTATGCAAGTGGGTATAACTGCAGAACTGAGATCTCCAAAATGGGGCGTGAACTAAAAAAAGTGGGCAGAACCTCCAAAATGGGGCGGGGTCTCCTTTCACAAAGACTTCAGCCAATTGTTACTGACTTATATTTCAAAATAAAACTTTATAAATTAAACATTTGTTTCTAGTTCATCTTAAATAAAATATGCAATATATATTAATGTTCTCCTTGAGAGCTGAGCCCAAAGCTTGTGGCCAGTGGTGTTTGGACCCAAGTCTGAACCTCTGCTTCATGATATAAACAGGAATCACTCAGGAGCCATCCCAGCGGAAAGGGGAAAGACTTTACTTTTATTACAAGCAACGGGGCCATCCCGAGGCACGAAATTCGCAGGCTAGAAGGGAGTAGTGATGCTGGGTGTAACTAAAAAAGTGCCATTGTCAGGTGAGTCTCATATCGCATGATCTTATTAACTGTTAATCTCCTGAACTGCAACTTTACTACACTATTCAGCACAAATTTCATTCAGTCAATTTCAGTGGTTAAGGTAAGGTGTGGGATAGGTTTTGGGTTTAGCCTTTTTTTGTTGCATAGTGTAGGAAACACTTTAACTGACACAATAAAAACTTCAGAATCAGCTGTGGGGCTGAGTTTGCACTGAATTGGATTGAGGAAAAATTGTTCATGCGTGTCATGCGCCTGTCTCTCAATGGGAGACCACGCCCTATTTTGGAGCTCCCACCCCATTTTGGATTTCCCGCCCCTATTTGGAGATCTCTGGGCTGCAGTAATAAACTTTCTCAATTTAGGGGCTATTTTGAGCCTTGCTTTTTTCCCCATTCAAAACTATAAGTGTGACTCGTCTTGTGTTTTTGATTAAGTTAATAGGACTGTCACGTGATAAACGAAAGACTCAAACCCAAAGACTTGCCAGATAAGAGGCGAGGTGAGCTAGCATAGACTAAAGATCCAGGTAAACAATTATTATTTTTTTAGTTTCTTATAGCATTATAGTTTTGTCTTGTTTGTAGAGTGATCAACATTTGCGTAAGTAATAGATGTGTTATGGAAGTAACATTTTACTGTAATTACATTTTGCTAAAGTGAACAAAATTACTCAAAAAGATTTGTTCATTTTGCTGAACGAGACTCAAAGATCCGAGTCAGTAAAATGATCCAAACTTCCCATCACTTGTTGCCTGTGACCACCCGAGCTCAACAGGACCCCACAATTGAATCTGTGGTGAAAAGTGTATTTTATTTTTATAATTTTTTTTGCAGAAGTTAATAAAACACAATATAATTGGTAGAAAATTCAATTTAATACCTTATTTGCTCAACGACTCTCAAATTTTTCTAACCCATCCTTTGTGTGATGCTAATCCGTGGTGATTGGTCTCATTCTCATTTCGTCCCCTTGTAATTATAAGGTTCTATCTGCATTCCGAGTAGTTTTGAGATTTTGAGCTTCAAAGTTTTTGCATTCCATTCGACTGTATAGATACAACTTTGTTGTTTATTTAAATAAAAAGTCCCAAAATGTACAGAACATTACAAAATCTATCACATAATATAAATAAGTTCACTGAATAAGAATATGTGAATAACTCAATTTTGACAAAATTGTCAGATAGAACCTTATAATTCCAAGGGGACGATTTCTTAAAGTGCCCCTATTATGAATTTTCGAAAGTTAACTTTCATGCACTTGTGTAACATAGCTCTAAGTGAACGAAAACAATCTGAAAAGTTTTAAATCTGAAAGTGCACTGTATATAAAGTTATTGTCTCTCAAAAGAATGAGTCCACTTTGAATCATTGAAACAAGTCGTTTTAGGTCGACGCCAACATGAAACATTAGCATAATGACTACACTTGTTGGTCTTTTGGCATTGGTCTAAGTGAAAATGCTAATTCATTCTTTGCCACTAAGTGCTGCTTTTGGAGCTGTAAAAACACAAAGCAGCAATGATGAAATGAAAATAAGACCAATCGCCAATCAACACAGATTAGCGTCATGCAAAGGAGGGGTTTAGAAAAATTAACCAGAGCTAGTCGTTTTGGAGTTATTGAGCAAGTAAGGTAAAAATAAATGCATATTATAAGCATCACAAATCAAGCCAGTAACAACAGGTAGCCTAAGTGAAATGACAGGATGATTTATTGACAGGTTTGGAGGAAGATCGTTGGGAGCAAATGGCAGGTGAGAATCTCAGACTTAGAAACAGTTCAATGGGTCTTAGCTTTATGCTGATGATACTTTTCATTGCAGGATCATCAGAGATCAGGAACCAGGAACTAAGGATCACAACGTAGGAGAATCCCAGGAGGATCATCAGGAGTCTAAAAGGTATAGGCTATACAGGTAAGTGCACACTGAATGTGGGAATAGTTCAGGGTAGTGAACAGTAGACCAGATGATCACAAACTGTGAGAGTGGTTATGTAGCTGATTTGATTGGTGAGTGCAGGTGCCGGTGATCAGTAATCAGGTGACAGAGATCTGGAGTGAGTCGAAACGGTCACTGTGACTGATGAATCCCTTTTTTTTCTTTTTTAAATCCTTGCATGCATGTCAACAAGTTGTTGGGGACTCAATCAGACAACTCTATAAATGTATTGCCATGGGTAACTGTCCAGAGCTACAACTGCTCACTTACACACATATTCACTTCACTTACACACATATTGTATTAAAGTTGTATTTTGACCCTTATATTAAGCCCTAGGGCACAACAGTACAATTCTGCTTAGGGCAGCAATTTGGCCTGCAACGGCCCTGCTCATTTGTATAGATCAGTGGGGGAAAAACACGTCATTGCATCCCCACATGACACCATCCGACTTCCCCTCCAGAATTTCACGTATAAACATATAGTTTGTCTTTGTTATAATGCCATATACAGTTTTTGGTGTATTTAAAAAAGATATATATATTTTATGAAAACTTCAAGTGCATTTAATTATTTATATGTGCAAACAGACGACGGCGGGTGTTGAAGCTCTTTTATTTGGCGTTAAACTGTTGAGCACCCCCGTGTGTATATATCCTTTTGCAAAATGCGGTGAAAAGTCCTACACAGTAATAATGAAATAAAAACGGCAATATTGTTATAAAGGTGTTTACATGTCTATTCTGCACTTCAGTAATGCAACTACAATAGGAATACTCCAAACGTCTTTTATATCATTTATATAATTATAATATAATTTAGTTCAACAAAAAAGAAAAAAAGATAAATAAAAAAAAGAAAGAAAAAAAGATTTAAAGGGATAGTTCATTTTCACAGCCAAATGTAATGTGCAATTAATTACATAAATTATTGTCACATCATGTAATTAATTTGATAAAAAAAATTTAATTGACTGACAGCCTTGATAAAATCACATTTAGCTTGTGATATATGGGACAAAATCAGCACTTGTGTAATACTGCTCTCAGTGCTCATGTGATAGCCTATCATATTTTATTTTTATATAAAATTTTGAGACAAAACTAATACAGGGGCATTTTTGACACAATATCTTACATTTATGGAGTTGTTGCCCGCCGTCATATCATCAACAGTCAACTGTTCGAAATGTAAGATGACAATATAATAAATGGAAGAATTTAACAATACATCAATACATAAATAAAATACACTAACCACATCCACAACATCTGCAGAGGCTTCATCAGAGGATAAGGATTAGTTAACTTTCACTAAGAAGGGTGTGTTTGAGGTTCTTGAAAGCTCATTGATGGTGTTTACAATCAATATTCAGATGTGCATTAATTGCTCCTATATTGGACATGGGAGATTCTTGCCCTCCCACCAGGCCTCAAGGGGTCACACCTGTCTGTAAAATATCTTTCCCAAAGTATCATAATATTGATATGATATTACTATATATTACAAATAATTAGAATAATATTAATTTAAAAATAATATTATAATAATAAAATTATGTAAAACAATACCAAATGCTAAAATGTAATAATACAATAGCATAAAAATGAAAGGTATATTATTAAATAGTAATAAACCATTATAAATGTAAGTTATATTATCATGTTGTTCCAAGCTGACACCATTATTGTAATAGGTATAAGTTTTATTTATAATAATAATAATAATAATAATAAACACTTTATTTATATTGCAAGAAATATTACAAATTATTTGTAGACAAGTACATTATCTTAATTTATGACTAAAGGTAAAACCATAATTCAAAAGTATATATAGTATATTATAAAAATATTGACATTAACATTATGATGAATGACATATTGTGACATTATCATTAAAGTCATCTTGACATTATTCAAGCTTTTTTAGAGTGACTACTATGAATTTGAATGTGTTGATTCGCAATGTGTCATTCACAAATGACATTCATGTAAAAATGATCTAAGCATGTGAGAAAGTGCACCAGCGCCACCATGAGACAAAAGATAGTACAGACCGCATTAAACATCTTGAAGTGATCATAAGACTGTATCAGAATATACTCACTGAACACATTTCCTTTGATTGTACCACTGTGAACTTAGAATTCAGCTCAAACTGATGAATGAGAGTCTGCAATAAGCAAGTTAATGACTGGATGGCATCTGGATGAGGACAATGTCTACAAACTCTGTAAACAGCCATTAGTTTGACATCAGACACAATCAGCAGCATTCATCAGTCAAGCGTTTGTTGTGAGATGATGGTAGTAACACATGTCATTAATTTTTACAAAATGAGTCCAGAACTGCCAAAAAGTACTTTTATGTTGTCCCAAAAGGCATGATAATTTACAACATACAATTAGTTTAGTGTCAATGCATTCCTTTCACCAACTGGTTACAGTGTTTAATGTTTCAGTTTAGTAAGGATTAAACAAAGTAATTATGGCATATTATTATGTTATTTTGTTTTTGGTGAAAGGCTACAGGGTTCAAGGTTGGAATACTTGATGAGTTTGACAAAGATATCCATCATTACATCATGAGACAGAATATACGATATTATACTGTTTACATTAGTATGGATTTTTTTGCGCCAGACAGATGGTAAATCTTTGTAGATAAAGAGGAATGTGCAGGAAAGGAGCTGAAGCATGTGCTGGTGGATGGAAAGTTATCCACAAATGTACATATGGAATCAATTTAATGATCTTATTTCATATTAGTCAGCGGGAAACAGGCGCTTCACTCTTATAGACGCAAGCAGAAAGACGTAGCTGAGGGAAACATTCCTCTTTTTCTCTCTTGTGTCTTGTCTAAAAAATTGAGCACACTCTTGATGAGGAAATATCTTCGCTTTACACCTTGTTTTTTATTTTTTTACTTTTCTGTTGTAGCCTGTGAAAGTTTTTCCTGGACAAAAATGCAAAAAAAAAACTTTCTTCATTTCATAGTGTTCTCTCACCCTCTCTCTCATTCAATTGTCCATTCAAAAGTGTGTGAAAATTATGTATTGTACTATACGACCCTAAAACAAAAACATAAAATGGATACATCTATTTTGTAAAAACAGAAAATTATTGTCAGAAAAAAACTCTCTCCTCCTTTCTAACTTCATAGCTTTTAATTGAAGCAATTATATTAACACTAATGATTTTCACGCATGAAAAGATGCTAATAAAAGTGAAAGTGACGTGACATACAGCCAAGTATGGTGACCCATACTCAGAATTTGTGCTCTGCATTTAACCCATCCAGAGTGCACACACACACACACACACTGTGAACACACACCTGGAGCAGTGGGCAGCCATTTTTGCTGCAGTGCCCGGGGAGCAGTTGGGGGTTCAGTGCCATGCTCAAGGGCACCTAAGTCGCAGTATTGCTGGCCTGAGACTCAAACCCACAACCCTAGGGTTAGGAGTCAAACTCTCTAACCACTAGGCCACGACTTACGGTCTAGTGAAACAGAGCCCTTTCAGTATATGACCAGTAAAAGAACTGAGAGTACACACTTTTGTGTTTAATTAAACCAGCATAAATTCACAGTACTTGCTGAAATGTTTTTAAAACCATCTCCATTTAACTAACTAGTGTCCTTCCAGATATTATGTGCTGAGACCACTTTCGCCAACAGTTGTAATAAATGCTTTAAAGCCTTAACCAAAATGTATAGCTCAAACCCAATGCATTCATATTTTGACAATAGGGGATTTCGAGTGGAAAGGGCATCTGGAGCGAACAGAAGCTGACCAGATGATTCAGTGACTGTGGAATTTATTTGTTTTTGATCATGGATACAGTTCACAGTATGTTCACAGTTTTGCCCCTTTTTGGTCCAACTTTCTGTCTTTGGCTGGCCTCATTGCCCTCAAACACACTGCCATAACAGTAGCCAAGAGCGGTGTCTGTCAGAATCACTGGCACTGGCGCTCAGTCTTCTCAAGTATGGGACAAAAAAAGAGACTCGCTTCGTACAGACAACACAGCTACACATAGTCTTCAATCTCTCTGCTCTGTACTTTTAAACTGCGTGGTTAGCAGTTCCTATAAATGTATTTTCCAGTGGTTGTATTTGATTGTACGATTCTTTTTCATTTCTCTTTTGCATCGTGTCCGGCTCCCTCTTTCTGAGTTCTGCCTTCTTTTGAACTAAAATAAAACAGCGTGGCTAATCCATGTAAAATACTGTGTAAGGTCAATGAACCCTATTTTCTTAACGGGGTCTCTAAATGTTAGTAGAAGTAGATTGCTAGAAATGTACTTTAAATGAAAATTTTGATCACTCTGTGTCTTTTTTTCCAGGCATCCCCTGGCAGCATGATGAGTGAATGGCCATCAAAGTGGGAGTATTGATCTTGCATGATCTGGCACTGGCATGAAGGTCGCAGTCAGTCAGAGGCATGATAGGGCTGCCACCAAATGGTCATCTAAGGTAACCTGAACATATGTGGTATTTCACAGCCACAACTTCTGTGTAAATTCACAGAATAATGCCTTGTGTTTATCTGATTCTTAAATTGTAATCAATTCTTTGGTAAACCCAATGTCTTTCAGTTAAATGTTTTCCTTTCTAAGGCAAGCCAAACCAAAAAGAATGACGACGAGTCATAGGAAAGTTTTTTTGTTTGTTTGTTTTTTTACTTTTTAAACATAACCTTTATTTATTTATTTATTTATTGCAGTTTAAGCACAAACCTCTCAAAATTGTGTTACAGTATATTTATGTTAAAAAAGGGCAAAATTCCAGTGATGTATGAAAAATAAACTGAAAGATAGCATCTCTTAAAACATTCTTGACAATTATCTTGACAAATTTACCTTTCAAGTAAATGCATCTTGCCAAATTACAAGAAAGGTAAGGAAAGCTGACTACTTTTTCATTGATATGTAGAGATTGTAAGGGACTTTTATACATGGAAAATTTATTTAAAAAAAAAAAAAATACAAAATTTACTTTAATCTATGTGACTTTATTGCAAAAGGTTTGGGCACATCTGACCTATAGATTGTTATTAATTTGCTGTATATAAAAACAAAAATCCAGTGCTATGTTCCCTTGTAGATAGCTAAGTAAACATGTATGCATTTTTGTAGGTGTGTACCTACTTAACCATAATAGCAGGTGGAGAAGAGGACGAACACAGCCGAGCAGATGAGACTGAAGCCCACCAGGGCGGAGCAGAGGACCGCCATGATAGGACAGGTGGTGAGTTGGTGGACGGCCTCCGTGGCCGTGATAGGACAGACAGTGAGTTGGTGGATGGCCTCCGTGGCCATGACAGGACAAGCAATGAGTTCATAGACGGCCTCCCTGGCCGTGACAGAACAGGCGGTGAGTTCATGGATGGCCTCCGTGGCCGGGACAGGACAGACAGCGAATTGGTGGATGGCCTCCGTGGCCATAATAGGACAGGCAATGAGTTCATGAGCCATGAGCCATGGCAGCACACAACGAGAGTTCATGGATGGATACTATTGACACCTCCGAAGGTTCTGCAGCAGTAACGGTCTCCTTGACAACAACACAACCAGCTGAGAGAGTTCATGGATGGATACTCCTGACATCTCTGAAGGTTCCACAGCAGTAACAGTCTCCTTGACAGCAACACAACAGGCTGAGAGAACATTTCTTGGTGCAACAGACAGGATGTGACGAGGCCCTGGAAGCCCAGCTGAGAGGTGACGAGGCTCTGAGTGATTTGTTGTGGTATGATGAAGCTCTGGAAGATCGGTAGTTATTTGACTAGGCTCATAAAGATCAACGGTGACTTGATTTTGCTCTTGAAGATCAACGGTGACTTGACTTGACTCTGGATGGTCAGCGGTGACTTGACCTGACTCTGGACGGTCAGCGGTGACTTGACTGGACCTCGATTCTGGAAGATCGATGGTGACTTGACTTGACTCATGAAGTTTAACTGTGGTTTTACTTGACTCATGGTTGTTAATGGTGACTTGACCTGACCTGACTCTGGACGGTCAGCGGTGACTTGACTTGATTTGACCTGACTCTGGACGGTCAGCGGTGACTTGACTGGACCTTGATTCTGAAAGATCGACGGTGACTTGACTTGAATCATGAAGTTTAACTGTGGTTTTACTTGACTCATGGGTGTTAATGGTGACTTGACCTGGCTCTGGACGGTCAGCGGTGACTTGACTGGACCTTGATTCTGGACGGTCAGCGGTGACTTGACTGGACCTTGATTCTGGAAGATCGACGGTGACTTGACTCATGAAGTTTAACTGTGGTTTTACTTGACTCATGGGTGTTAACGGTGACTTGACCTGACTCTGGACGGTCAGCGGTGACTTGACTGGACCTTGATTCTGGATGGTCAGTGGTGACTTGACTTGATTCATGAAGTTTAACTGTGGTTTTACTTGACTCATGGGTGTTAATGGTGACTTGACCTGACTCCGGACGGTCAGCGGTGACTTGACTTGACCTGACTCTGGACAGTCAGCGGTGACTTGACTGGACCTTGATTCTGGACAGTCAGCGGTGACTTGACTGGACCTTGATTCTGGAATGTCAACGGTGACTTGACTGGACCTTGATTCTAGAAAGATCGACGGTGACTTGACTTGACTCATGAAGTTTAACTGTGGTTTTACTTGACTCATGGGTGTTAATGGTGACTTGACCTGACTCTGGACGGTCAGCGGTGACTTGACTTGACCTGACTCTGGACGGTCAGCGGTGACTTGACTGGACCTTGATTCTGGACGGTGAGCGGTGACTTGACTGGACCTTGATTCTGGAAGGTCAACGGGGACCTGACTCGACTCTGGAAGGTCAATGGGGACCTGACTCGACTGTGGAAGGTCAACTGTGGCTGCCATCTTGTGCAGTGGCTTTTGGTTAGTGGCTATCTTGTGCAGTGGTGCTGGGCTGGCGGCCATCTTGTCCAGAGGTGCTGGGCTGGTGGCCATCTTGTCCAGAGGTGCTGGGCTGGTGGCCATCTCGTGCAGTGGTGCTGGGCTGGTGGCCATCTTGAGTGGCCCTGGAGTGGCAGCCATGACAGGATGAATCCCAGGGGTGGTGGCCATTTTGTGAACGGTTTCCGGGCTGGCAGCCATTTTGTGGGCCATTTTCATAGTCTTTGGGGCTTCAACACTGTCCACTGTCTCTCCCACAGTGAACGGAGAGTCACATAATATCAGTGCATAGTCCATGATGTCCCTTAAACTACCCTTAAACTATCATCCAGGTAACAATGATTTAGTTGGTTCATTGAGTCCAAAACGTAACAAGTCCTTAAACAAAATTTCATCATGTAATGGTACTTGGTAAGACAACTCACAGAACCGGTAAACATACTCCTCAATAGATAGGCCTCCTTGATGAAGATGTAATAGCTGGTCTACTGGGTCCATGGTTGAGCTGGATAGGTGAAACGCTGACATGAAAGTGGGAACAGATACCTCGTTGACGAGGGGATCCTGGTATGGCGAAGTCTTCTATAACAGGGAGTCAGAGACGTTCGGATCCATGTGCAATACTTTATTAACAGAATGGTCAAACAGGCAATGATCATAGGACATCGTCAGGTATGTAAGGAGATATCCAAAATCAGAACCAGTAACAAGCAGAGGTCGGGGTAGGCAGCAGAGAATCACAGTCGGTATATACAATGCAAGATCAGACATGGAAGGAACAAACACAGGGAACCTGCTCGGAAATGCCAGACAGAACTAAATAAGACTTCGCTCTTAATGAGAGTCCAAACACAGTTTATATAGGGGAGTGATAATGGGGAACACCTGGTGGTGATTAGTCCTAAGCATGGGATTCTGGGGAATGGAGTTGGAAATGGAAATACAAAATGCCAGAGTCCTGATTGGAGTGCCCTCTACAGGAGTTCATGGGCACTCCAGCTGATGATCGTGACACAAATGAAACTTTGGGGGTATATATGGCCCCAAGTGTTTTTGTTGTTGTTTCGAAAAACTAAAATTGCTTAAAGTTTTGTGTGAGGGGTAGGGTTATGGTAAGGGATAGAAATTACAGTTTGTAGAGAATAAAAACCATTACGTCTATGGAATATCCCCATAAAACTTAGAACCAATGTGTGTGTGTGTGTGCGTGTGTCTGTGTGTGTGCCCATCTATGTGTGTAAGAGAGCAAGTCTGTAACCATACGATCCAGGAAGTTAACTTTGGCATGAGGCCATGTAGCATTTTGATGGAGGCTCTTGCAGATTTGAATTAGGAGACAGATAGATGTGAGAAGGAGGTACAGTTAGAAACAGAGCTTATGTTGGCTCTGCAGTTAGACGATGATTCCAAGCCACACGAAAACATATAAAAGTCAAATCTTTCTCTCTCTCTCTTTCCATATGATCTTACAGAAGAAAAAGCCCCTGAGAAACAATGCACAGGATGATAAAAGCAGTCTGTTTGTGATCAAATTATTCAAATGGGGTTTGTTAATGCTGTCCTTGAAAACAGAGCAATCACTGTCCCAACTCTTTCCACTAGAGGACACTCCACACAATATAGTTCCATATAAGATAATAATAGTGAGCAGACTTCTTAGACTGCTTTTTTGTACATTTTAATCAGACAATGAAATAAATGGCTATTATTTCCCTCAAAGAATAAAGAGAGAGAGAGAGAGAGAGAGAGACATACTTTGTACCCAAAACTCGCATTCCCACTGACTCATTCAGAAACGATCACTAAGATGCATAACTTGACAGACTTCAGCTCTTGCCAGGCTCTTGGGAGGTGTTTCCCAATGTGTGCCAGGCAGTCTTTAGCTTGGCACCAAGGTCTCTAAACCTCACTTAGATTGGCCAGACCATTTTGCATGTCTTCACTGACACACTGAACCACTGCTCCCCGACATTATGCATTTTTCATGACTACAGGTTTCCCAGGCATATTTAAGACTTTAAGACTAAACCAACCACATGTGTGCAATCTTTGTCAAGGCATTCATTGACCCGCTAGCATCATGATCATCCATCACAGGGATTTTGAAACTCTATAAGCACTGCCTTTCATCCAAGACCATCATTAAGCAAGTGTTGCACATATTTGAAGCAAGCTTGACAAAACCACAGTAGACTGGAATATGGTTCTGTGGTTTCATGCTACTAACTGAAGCTTCTGCTCTGTGACATCATGCCACCAATTACAGTGGTTTGATTGCAGGGTGTCGAACAAGCATGTGCTGCAGGAAAAGAAGACATTTATCAAATGAAATAATGAATTTATATATATATAGATCACCAGATCTTAACATTTTTATGTAAACTGATTTTTTTAGGATTCTTTGATAAATTACTTAGACTTAGTTCCTCCAATATGTGGCATATCGGGCAGCAGTCATTGGTCTTGGGCGAAAGCTTCGGGGTCGTCCCATACCGTGTAATGTGTCTGGTCAGATCTTGTAAGAACGTTTTCGCCAGGTGTTCAGAGGGCATCCTCGAGGGCATTTGGCGTCAACGGGGGCACATTGCATGGCCATCTTGGGGATCCTGTTGTTCTCAAGTCAAGTCAAGTCAAGTCAAGTCAAATCAACTTTATTTATATAGTGCTTTAAACAAAAAAAGATTGTGTCAAAGCAACTGAACAACATTAATTAGGAAAACAGTGTGTCTATAATGCAAAATGACGGTTAAAGGCAGTTCATCATTGAATTCAGTGATGTCATCTTTCAGCTCAGTTCAGTTTAAATAGTATCTGTACAATCATTTGCAATCAAGTCAATGATATCGCTGTAAATGAAGTGTCCCCAACCTAAACAAGCCAGAGTCGACAACAGCAAGGACCCATAGGAAGGATGTGGCCAGCCAGTCTGAGTCTTCTATGGGAGACAATGTTATGAAGTTTGCACACGCCACTCCTTCAAAGTACCTCTTCATTGCTAATGTGATCATAAAATCAGATCTTCAGAATTTGGCATAGGCATCTCTGCTGGAAGACTTCGAGCCTGTTGTTGATGATTCCTGATGCCTTCCAGGTCTCACTGGTGTAGATGGCTGTTGGAACCATGATTGAGGTGAATAGGTGAAGCTTGACCTTCAACAAGGGTCGCGAGGACCAGATCTTCTTCATCCTCTGAAAAATGGCTGCCAACTTTCCAATGCAGCACTTGACGTCCGCCACCTTGTCGCCATTCTGGGAGATCACACTACCCAAGTACGTGAACTTCTCTACTTCCTACAATTGCTGTGGTCCAACTTTGACTACCCATGTCTGGGCCTTGTTGCTCATGTGCATGATCTTGGACTTCTCTGTGCTGATCCTGAGGCCAACTTTGCATGCTTCTCCTTCCAGTGTGGTCGTGGCATGCTGCAGCTTTGGTTTATCTTCTTCGAGCAGGGTGATGCTGTCGGCGAAATCCAGGTTGCTGAGATGATCGAGTTCTGACCAGTGGATGCCGGCCTCAACACGTGCTCCAGCTCACCACATGACATAGTCGAGGGTGACAAGGAAGAGGAGGGGGACAGGATGCATCCTTGCCTGACCCCAGTCACAATCTCGAAGAAGTCTGTGTGGCCATTTTCAGTCTTGATGTAGCAGCACGAGCATAGGTACAGGTCTTTAAAGATTAATGCTGTCGAAGGCTTTCTTAAAGGTCTATGAAGTTATTGGCTAGCAGATGCTGGTATTCAACGCACTGTTTGATGATGTTACAGAGGATGAAGATTTGCTCGCTGCATGACCTTCCGCTATGGAAACCAGCTTGCTCTTTCCACAAGCGCTGATTAAGAGCACTCCGCAGGCATCAGAGGAGGACCACACAGAATGCCTTTCCAGGCACAGAGAGGAGGGTGATGCCTCGCCAGTTGGTACACCCAGAAATATTGCCTTTCTTGGGGATCTTGACTATGGGTCCCCTTTGCCAGTCCTTTGGGCCTTCACCATTCTGCCGGCATTTGTAAAAGAGCAATGTTAGCTTCTCCGACATGGGCTGCCCTCTGTACTTCAAGATCTCCACAGTTATTTCATCCAAGCCTTGTTGTTCTTTAGGCTTTTGATCGTGATCTTCACTTCCTTGATGGTGATGTCATCAGTGTTCACCTTACACTGCTCTTGAGCATTCTCCACATCAAAGTTGTATGTGTTGGTCAGATCTGGGTTGGGTTTCCCATACAATTATGTAACTTGTTGATTAACCACCATAGTACGATGCATTGTTGAGGAAACAAACTAACTAGTCACGACTGTTTCCCAAAACCATGGTACCTGTGTTGCAGATCCATCGTTTAAACCACGTTGGTTTGAGCTGTCGTTATGATGTTGTTGTTCTTATTCTTTGATCTAATGGCTGACTGGTGCCTTGAGCACATACCGCCAGAGGGAAGCAAACAAGACTAGTGGGGGTATCAATTCAGTTCCTCCTCTCACTACAGAGGAAGAGAACGTTTTGTCCATCCTGGGGCCTGAAGCTTTGTAAGGATCCTTGGAGGTATAGATGCATGTGCATCAACCAGGCCTTTGCCTTCAAAGTTCAGGCTTTCAACATCAGGCCCCCTCCCGTCTGGCCCTTCAACATCAGGCCTTTTTCCAGCCTGAGCATTCAAAATCACCAAAGGTTCCTAGTCTATTGCTCTCTTCCTCTGATTCACCTCCGTCTGAGGCATCCTCGTGTGCTGAGCAATGTCCTCTGAAACAGAAGGCGACGCAGAAGTCAGGCAGTGTATGTTAATGACTACATAGGGACACATTTTCCCACCTTTATCCCAGTGTAAAGCCCTGTGGTAAATGAGCCCTTGTACATTTGCAGTAAGGGCTATCCAGCCATTAATGTTCAAATAGTGTGTGATAACCAGGGGATGTTCAATGACATTGTGACAAAATGGCCTGGAAGCACACATGACTCTTTTGTGTGGGCCACTTCTGCAGTTTGTGAGGTGCCTGAAGAGGTTGGCTTTGGTGATAGCCGGCTGCTGGGAGACAGTGGATATCCTCGTCGCCCATGCCTCCTGAAACCTGTGAAGCATCCAGCCACCATTGCAGTTGAAACAATTTCGTTAATCTGACATAACTTCTGTTAAATATTTGGTTTATTTGCCGATATGCATTAAATGAACACTTAAAAACATAAAAAACAGTGTATATACGGTGTGTGTGTGTCTATATATATATGAAAGTGACCTGACATTCAGCCAAGTATGGTGACCCATACTCAGAATTCTTGCTCTGCATCTAACCCATCCGAAGTGCACATACACAGAGCAGTGAACAAACACACACACTGTGAACACACACCCAGAGCAGTGGGCAGCCATTTATGCTGTGGCGCCCGGGGAGCAGTTGGGGGTTCGATGCCTTCCTCAAGGGCACCTAAGTTGTGGTATTGAAGGTGGAGAGAGCACTGTACATGCACTCCCCACACCTACAATTCCTGCCGGCCCAAGACTCGAACTCACAACCTTTCAATTGCGAGTCCGACTCACTAACCGTTAGGCCACGACTTCCCCATATATATATATATATATATATATATATTCACACACAGACAAAATTGTAAGGAGGAGAATTCTATATTCTGATTCTGTAAAAACAACAAAATCTCTCACTTAATTTTTTTTCAATAATTTTTTGTTACTTTATTTGGGTACATTCATTTACTATAAACATGAGTTTATATTTATATTATTTTTAACATTTAGTGAAAACCTCTATCACAGTTTTACAACTATTGTTATATGAGAAATATGTCTTTTGGAATATTTTTCACAAAAGAAACAATGGCTGCGTTTCAATAGGCATGGTTAATGCTTTCAGAGGGCACTTCGAAGGGAGAATAATGCCAGCCATGCTGCTATATAGTTTTAAACTGAATTTGTAATAATAAATAAAAAAAAATCTTCTAAAGTAATAGGGCATAGGGTCGATAATTTTGAATAGAACACACCCCAGGTGCGGCGCAATCAATTACGTCGACACAGCAATCTAACTACGACCTATGCTTCTAACCACAGGTCAACAACACAAGTTTGTGATACAGTTTGCGATTGTTCATTTGAACTATCGTTTCGGGAAACACAGAATCATTGAACTATGTTGGTAACGACGGAACTTGCGACCATAGTTGGCTAATAATGCTTTTGGGAAACGCACCCCAGGTTGATTGAATCTCTCCCAGAAATGTTCCATCCACTGCTTGTACTGCTCATCTTGGATGATCAAAAGCTTCCCATTTTTGTCCTTGATCAGAATGCTAGAGTTACTCTTTGGTACAGTCAATTCATGGACTATGCGGTACAAGGCCTTGGAGCAGGGACGTGCACAGACATTTTGAGGGGCAGGGGCTCAAGTGAAATAAAGGGCACTTCTCATAATTAGTTTTTTTTTTTTTTTTTACAAAAAAGTATATATATATATATATTAACGCAACTCTGACTTCCTTTAAAAAAAATAATTTAAAAAGTTAATTAATTTTATCTTCCTCAAACAGATGCAAAAGCCTCTAAGTGCCATCTGAAATTTTCTTATGAGCTTTTTTTTTTCCAAGCTCGTATGTAAGTTCAGTAATTTAACTTAAATGACAATTAATAGGTAATTTTCATTGCCAGTAATGTGAAATAAGTGAACATAAACATACAAGCTTGATAAAAAATGATCATTATTGAAGGAAATTTCAGATGGCACTTAGAGGATTTTTCATCTGAACTCTTCATATTTAGAATAACCTAAATAACTGCATCAAACAGAGGGGCGTGTTTTACTAATAATTTGTTTATTTTTGCACAAGGCACTACATCGTTTTAATTATTTTGGTGTTATCAGAATACATAACACTTTAAAATTAAACTTACCAAAATAATTGAGTAAAAATTCAATAAAAGCCAATGTCATGTATGTATTTGTGGTGGTATGGAATACTATTTTATAAAGGTTTCGAGGAAATAAAAAAAGTTAAATTACTTAAATAGTTAATTTATAAATATTGTTATTTTTAAAGTTTAATGTTAACTTATTTCTACTCCGTTTTATTTATTAATGTACCAGATGCAGTTACTCAGATTTACTACATTTTTTAGAGTGTATCCTCCATCTGTTTGCATCTGTAGATTTCTTCTAAATTCACCAATTTAGATTTCTAAATTTCAGGGGGAAAGACTCTTGATGTAAGTCAATAACTGGGAACGTTCTGTATGCAAATTAGGCGTCAACTAGTTAAAATGCGCACATTTGCATCTAATTGACAGGGAAATGTAGGTAAATAGGATAAACAAAATAACTAAAGCATATCACCTGGTGGTGATATATGCTTATTTTATTAACTTATTTTATTACATGGCTTGGTTGAATTCCAATGTAGAATGCGGTCTGTTATAACCAACAGACCGCTGTGCGGAGTATAACAGACCGTTGCCATGAAAAACAGAGCGTTGCTATGGACTCACAGGATTCTAACCGTAGAGACAGAGCGGACTATTTTCTTTAGCGGAAGCAATACAGTCGGGTTTAACAATCGGGGGAGAGGGAGCGCTTCAGAACTCCTGACCTGATATTTAGATACTATATTTCAATAAATATATTTGTTTGACAGGGAAGCTGTGTGCAAACAGAAATATATATTATTTTTCAAAAGTAAAAAAAAGCATCCCAGAAAAAAATGGCACTTTCTCTCCAGGAATAAAAAGGGCAGGTGCTCAAGCCCCCTTTCATGTCTATGTGTGCACGTGCCTGCCTTGGAGTCATTTTGGTCAGCAGCTTCCTGCGCTTTGGTACCTTTACGGTCTAGCCATTCCTTCTTATCCTTCTGACTGCTTTTCTTCATAAGTCTGTCCAGACTGGCATATCCTCAGCTTCTTTCTTCCATCTTATCCTTCTGAATGCTTTTCGTCACAAGTCTGTCCAGCGTATCCTCAGTTTCCTTCTTTCATCTTGTCCATTGTTTTAGCCTGGTCCCTTATAAACTTAGTGGCTTTACTCTCATCGATTAACTTCCATGATCGATCTTGGATCCACTGTTCCTTCCATCTTCTTTGATGCCTCCCAATGACGTTTCTCTGTGGTGATATCTCTGAGTTGTCCCCAGAGGTCTTCTACATTCACCATCTCTTCACGAGGGGCGAATCTGTTGCACAGTTACAGGGGGAAAGCATCTGGGGTGGAGGTTTTTTTTTTATTTCTCGATTGCGAATGATCTCCTTGTTATGGGCTGCCTTTGGTTACAGAGATTAATATCTGCCCTTATTAGGTAATGATAAGATCCAATGTCTGCTCCTCTGTAGGAGCAGACTGTCACACATATAAAGTCAATCTCATTGAAATCTTGCCTGTCTGGTGATCGCCAGGTCTTCTTGTGGATCTGCTTGTAAGGGTTGAAAGTGTTCCCAATACATAACCCGTTATTTTGGCAGAACGACTGATGAGGGCAGATGACGCATGGGCACCAATCACGGTTTTGAGTTCTCAGTGATCGCTTCCCAGTTGGGCGTTGAAATCCCCAGTCAGGATCTTCAGGTTGTGATCTGGGATATTGTCGAAGACATCTTGAAGCTTTTAATAGAATTCGTCTTATTCGTCGCTTTGGAGTGTCCATAGGTGGAACTGGCTGTGATGATATAATCATTGACAGGCTTCCAGACGAGGAGTGCTTTCATCGCTCGTTTGCTCAAGATAAGTCCTACTCCACGTTCGTGGTCACAGGTCTTGCTGTAGGGCTGTATTAGTCTTGTAGCCTTGGACTCAAGTCCGGACTCTAGACATTTTTCTATTGTCTTGGACTTGTCTCGGACTCATTGCGTTTGCAATTAGACTTGTCTTGGACTTGGCCATTGGATTCGCTAAATGTTCTTGTTGGTCCAGCAAAAAAAAGTAATTAAATAATTCTCCTTCAAAACAAAATCACATTTGCATGATGTCACGACTGAAAACCTGTGGAAAACACTAGGCATGCCGTTTTCTCTTTTTTTTCCAAGCCACTCTGTAGCCTGCGCTTGCGCTACAGTCGCGTCTGCTGTTGCTAAGCAACCATCACCTGCTCTCCATAAAGACACAGAAGTTTCAGCAAAGGATAAATGGATTTTCAGCACTAAAAATCCCTTGCAGTAGCTCTGCTAATAAATTAATTTAAAAAATGGCTATCTTTGTACTGCTATGATAGGCTCTATCTCCATCTTGGCTTAGCTGTCAATTTTGTTACAGCAAAGGATGTGCATGAGCAGCGGTGCACTTGCTGCGTTCTGAAAAGTTTAGATGTTTCTAACTTAATTTTCTACCTGTTGGATTGGGGTTTTTTTTTTACGTCTACACCTAGATAGGCTTAAACGTACCCTTTACAATAATCAAATACTAATTAATGTTGTAGCCTACAGTATAGGAGTTGCAAGACTACTGATTTCTACTAGTCGATTTTTTTATTTAAAAAATACGTGAGTCACTCGACTATGTACTCGTGGTTCATGCTATTGTAAATGAAAACACATTAAATAGTTCTTTTTTTTATCAATAAACACTAATTAATGTATAGCCTTATGCAACAATTACATATGTACATTTTAAAACTTTATAATTATGACATTAAATATTTACATTTTTGTGTAACAGCCAGTATTTGTATCTGTATCTGTATCTGCAACAATCACAAAATTTTTCATATCATTCGGATACAACGTCATAGTTACTTCATAAGACCGTTATGACTTTGTATCTTTTTTTTTCATATTTATCACTGAACAAGTATGAACAAGAACAAGATGTCATGACAAACATTTAGTGATCATTTGAACATGACTGAATCAATTTAATGCGCACATTTTCATTACGCAGAACTCTTTAAGCAAGTCTATAGTGACGTTCACAAAACAAATGTGTGTGTGCCGCGCAAACCAGCAAAAGGTAAAGATGCAAACATGTAGGACAAGTAGAAAATGTATCTGTATCTAAGCTGATTATTAGACTACTCTTGACAGAGAACTGGTTTGGTTTTTAAGAGACTGGTCAGAAGAGACACGCAGCGTGGCTGTTTGATTGGTGAACGCGCTGTGCTTAATCCATTAATTCGTTTCATATGGTAGCCTAAGCTTTAAATCATTGTCTTTTAAATATTTACAAATAGTATAATGTGTATGATGTATTACTATAGGTGATATTACTCTTGCAAAGCTCTGATTTCTGAGAGATACACGAAGAGGCAACAGCAATGCTGATTTGATTTGATCTTTTCACTCATAAAATTTACATTCATTCACTTCACACTTGTGACTTTAGAGGTCTGTGTAAATATTGCGATGATTCCCTGGCACAACTGTTATCTAATGAACACCAGACTGTGCCAGCTTCAGTCGAGTAATCAGGCAGAATTAATACTTGTCCATTATTCATTTTTGAAGACATTATCCGTGCCATTCCAAATAAGGTATTTGGCTTCAGGCACAACCCTAATTATTACATTAAATATTTTATTTTTACATGCAACATAGATAAGGTAATAGAAAGTAACAGCTCCATGCAATATTGTAATGCTAAAATTAACGTTTTACTTGCAAACACTTTGTATGCATTATGGTTAATGCATACTCGAGTAGTCAATTGTTTCCGACAGCGCTGACTAGTCTATGCAAGCCCTAGTACAGTATGACAAAAATTTCGCTGTATTTATGTGCGCATGCCAAACGTATCCCTTCTAGCCTTAACCGCACACATGCGTCATATCCCGAGCTTTGCGTGTGTGTGCACTGTGCCAAGGCATTGGTCATTTTAATCTTTGACCACAGACATAATGTCAGCAACAGCAGCACTATAAAGTAAATAAAATGTAAATAAAGTACATAAAAATAATTTGACCCTACAGCTCCAAACTCTGTCCTAGAGGAGCAGTGTCCTTTAGAGTTTAGCTCCCTAATTATACACACTTGCACCAGCTAATCAAGCTCTAACTAGACACTCTAGAAACTTCCAGATAGTGTTAAGGCCAGTTGGAGCTAAACTCTGCAGGGCATTGGCCCCTTCAGGATCTAGTTTGGAGACCCCTGTCCTACAGAGTTGTTGCTTTGCACATGCTTTTTGATCCTTACAAATAACAATGTAAAATTATTTTCTTAGAAGAGGAGATATGCTGTCTCTCATATCACATACATTATCAGTAGTTAAGTATGTGGTCTTGAAAAGGATCCTTTTTTCTCTCATTTGGACTCGGTCTTGACTTGGACTCGAACCTCTTTGGAATCGGTCTTGACTCTGTCTCGACTAGTCCTGGACTTGGACTTGACTTTGACTCGACAAAGCTGGACTTGACTACAGCTCTATCTTGCCGTCACTGCTAACTCGGCCATTTGTCGTCCATCTGACCTCGCTGACGCCAAGGATGTCCAACCAGTAGTTATTGAAAGCCCATAGTAACTGAGCGAGTCGTCCACTTTGATATAGAGGTCCTACATTCCACGTTCCAATTCTTGCAATATTTCTGGCAGAGAAAATAGTTTCCGATATCGGGCATTGGATGCCATTGACCATTTGTTCCGACGCCGTTATATTACTCAGAGATGAAATCCCGTTAATTACATCAAAATTTCCATTTGTTCTTGCTGTTTCCGTAGCAATGTATTTTTTTGTTTGTTTATTTTTTTATACTGGGACAGGTTACTACCCCAACGCCCAACCCTCTTCCTTTTGGATCCGGGCTTGGGACAGGCATTGGCGGAGTTTCTTTGATAAACAGAAAGAAAGAAAAAACAGCACTTATTTGAGCACTCTTTTGACTTAGACAAAACATCAATATACATTACATAACTATATAACATCCCCAAAGCAAACCCACCCTTTAAAGGTATAGTACTGTAAAAACCCTATTGACTATGGAAACTATGATACTTCATGGGTAAAACTGATTCCACATGAGGGAATGTGTCCTGTGATTTTTTAACTGCTTCCAGATATGCTACATAAGCCTCTGCATGCTGTTAAAGTTTTTAAATCCATAACATCCATAATACATTTGTTCGATTAGAGCTGTGTCTGCTGACACTCAGCAAATTGCTGGCATGGCGGTAAGCCAGTTTTGAATATGGAAATGGTGCTGCTGTGTACATATGGTTCGTTTTCCACCCACTGATCTCTACTTACATATTATAGCCATATTATATGGTCTATATTATAGATGAGTGCTTCCACCATGTTTCAAATTAACGCATCCATTTCAATATCACAACTCAGTAACTCTTGTATCATCTATATTTCCACTTGTAAATTCCATTTGACTTCGCTTGGTCATTAATGTGCTTGCAGCTTGTAATTGTGATATTTCCAACTGCACTTGAAAAGCACATAATTATTGTAGAAATCATTTGTAGTATTGGTGCTATTGTGAAATGATATTTTGTTGGTAACTTGTATTAAAGGGGTCATATGATGTTGCTAAAAAGAAAATTATTTTGTTTATTTGGTGTGATGAAATGTGTTTATGCGGTTTAAGGTACAAAAAACACATTATTTTCCACATAATGTACATTATTGTTTCTCCTCTATGCACCGCCTTTCTGAAACGCTTTACAAAGTTTATCGTTCTCAATAACAAGATGTACACTGATTGGCCTTGGTGGTACTCTACCTGAACTGCAGAAGACAGCATGGAGTGGAGCTGTGTCATGACTTTACTCTTTTAAACCTTAGAACAAATGCTTTTGTTTTCAGACACACACATCCATTTTTGTTGTTTCCCCCTTCTGCTGTTTTTTTTTAATTGTCTTAGCATCGTCGTCTTCTTCAACTAGTTCTTTAAATCAACGGCCCAACTGTGAATGTTTCCACCTTGGGGACTTAATGCACATGTGTGCATTGCTGAACTGACTGCATGCTGCAGGTGCATGGTCAGCGTGGATTTTTCTTACAATCATTGCATGTGTCATGTTTATCTGTGTCATATTTTTAACACTTACAAACTCATTTATATTTGTTTGGCTGACTAGGACCATAGCTAAATTACAAATCAACTGGCTGGTGGGGAAGCAGGACATTCATCGTAAAAGCTAATTAGATTAACATTTCCTTTGACCCAAGTAACTTCCTCCGAATTGGAGCCCTCCATTTTTTCCCTGACCTCCACACTGGGGTGTCAAGGTCATGGGGTAAACCGTTCTTAGCCTTGCTCTTCAGCCCTATGGTAGCTAATTATTCCAACATCCTGGGGCTGAGGGACCTGGGCTATGGTTTGATGCCTCAAGTAGAACAGATGCTTGCTAGCTATCTCAGGGGAGTCTGCTCCATCCCTGGAGACTCCGAAGTTACCAACAAAGATAATGAGAACAACATCAGCTTTGGTGGGTAAAGCTTATACAGTTGCATAACAGGTTGGTGCTTGTCTGCACACCATGGCAGTGTTGTAGGCATACAAAAATGACCTGCTCAAAGATCTGGATGAAGGCAAGGAGGTGGGCTCTGAATATATCCATCAAGATGCAGATTTGTCTCTCTAGGCCACCAAGGAAATGGCCAGATCCATCGGCCATTCTTTGGCTATGGAGAGACATCTCTTGTTGAATCTGTCTGATATGAAAGAAAAGGACAGGTTCTTCCTGCTGAACACCCCGCTAGTGCCTTCCAGCCTCTTCGGTGATGCAGTAAAAAAAAAAAAATTTCATCGAGAGGGTTTAGGAGGCTTAAAAAAACTGAAGTGTGAGGCTCCTGAGAGGTGAGGCATCAGGGGGCAGGTCCCTCTGGGGAAAAGCAGTGTCCACCTCATTATACAGTGCCTGTCTCCTTTCAGTGCCCTCGGGGGATTGGTCTGGTAACCCCGCCACCTTCGGTGCTTCATGACACAGCAGTCTCCATTGAGCTCAGTTCTCAGTGTCCACTAGGACACTAGCTCTGGGTGGCTTGTATCCATGAAGGAGGTTATTAGAGCAGTCAGATCAGTCATCTCTACCAGTCATCCACTTCATGGCACCGGACTGACTGCTCAGACTACTCTCGAGAGATTGATTCATTTAATACAATTTTTGGCAGTGTGGAAGCATCTGCCAAATGTGTCTCAGTGGGCCCTGCATACTGTGGAGAGAAGCCATTGAAGGGGTCTCCAACCCTGCTCCTGGAGAGTTACCATTTCAACTTCAACCCCAATCAACCACACCTTATGCACCTAATCAAGGTGTTCAGTGTTACTTGATAATTATAGACAGGTGTGTTGAAGCAGGGTTGGAACTGAAGTCTGCAAGATGGTAGTTGAGAGACCACTGGGGTACAGAATCCAATTCGGGTTTCAACGTGGTCACACCCACATTGGTGCATCTCGAGCAGGCTCTGGTAATGGAATAGGAAGTGTCTACTCTCTAAAGGAATGAAGCCATAGAGCACGTTCCCCCACTTGAGAGAGCCTGGCTTCTACAGACAATACTTTATTGTTCCAAAGAATGATGTGCGGTTGCGTCCTGTCATAGATCAGCATAAACTCAATAGTTCTGTCAAAATGTTCAGATTCAAGATGCTGACGTTAAAACAGATTGTGACTCAAATCAAATCAGATCTGAGGACAGGTTTGTCATTATAGAGTCGATACACACTTCCATTTTTCCATCCTTCCCAAACATAGGATAATCTTTAGGCCAGCCACTCACTGTGAAACAGTTTCAGAGACTGTTGGGTCTGATGGCAGCTGTGTCCAATGTGATACATTTTGGAATGCTGTACATGAGACTCTTGCAGTGTTTGCTCAGGACCAGGGGTTTTTCATTAAGGGGCAACCCATTTCACATGATCAAGGTCAAACAGCAATTCCTTCATGCTTTAGTCATGTGGAAAACACCTTGGTTCATGTCCCAGGGTTCCAATGTTGGGAGATCCTTGTCATCAAAGAACAATACATTGCATACAATGTATGCATCCCTCACAAGCTGGGGAGCAATCATGAGTGGTTGCTTCATTAACTTCATGGAGATGTTTACCATTTTTTGAACATGGAAATACTTCATCCCGGACCACAGAGGCCATCACTGCTCTTTTTGAAGACTATATTCCTGGGCACCTCAATGAGGAAGCAGGCATCCTGCCCGGGAGTGGAGGCTCCACTCTGAGGTGGTGGAGCAGATTTGGAGGGTGATCAGCCAGGCTCAAGTGGACTTGTTTGTGTCTTGAGAAACCTCCTGTTGTCCACTCTGGCTCTCCCTCACACATCCAGCTCCTCTGAGACTGGATGCTATGGTACAGACTAGGGATGCACTGAATGTTCTGAAACAAAAATAGCCAAAAACTCCTTTCGGTGTTCGGCCAAATAAGCAAAAAGGCCAAATAATATGTTCTGAAAAATGACTAAAGCAACCAACGAGGAACACACTAATGCAGCAAACATGTCTGCATTGTGAAAGTATTTAAAACTATCAGAGAAAGATGCAGAAATCGTTACAAGCATGAAGCACAGACAGTGAGAGACTGTTTGGTACATCACATGTCTCCGATGAGAAGAAGAGGTGGCTGATGATGGTGGGTAAGCTACTGTTTGATGATTGAAATTGTGATATGGCCTCAAATGATGCAGAATGCTATATTTTCTAATGCACGCACAAATTGCATGTATTGTAACAGCACTGCACGAGCTCGTGGCAACCGGAGTTCAAAGTCCAAAGAGCAAGGAAATCTGTGCTGAAACGGTTGTCAGTTGCTTTTTTAAGACTTTTTTTAAAGACATGTAACAATGTGATATGTGATAATGAGAATCATTTATAAATCTGCATGCTGTCAACAAAAAGAAGCACTGTGATCTTCCTGCATGTTTCTGCCAAAATAAAAGCAGAGAAAAAGCAATAACTCCATCAACATTCATAAATAAAAGTATTGTAATTTTACTGTTGTTCTGTAAAATATAATAAAAAAGACAATAATAATGATAATAATTACCCTACAACAGCTCCATAAATACATTTATTATAACATTCACACATAATGTTAAAACTGGGAGCGTAATATATTATGTTTTAAAATAATTATCTTCTGCTCAACAAAGCTGTCTTCATTTATTTGTACTGTAAAATAATATATAAAAATGTATTTTTTCTTTTTTTTTTTGAAAAGCAGGACACAAGAGTAAATAGCACATTTTGGCTATTTAATTTACCCAATGGTCGAAAAAAAACTATGGGTGTGGCCTCTGAGGTGGCACAAATTATGGATTCCGGCCTCACAGCTGAGGTTGTAGAGACCATTCCCCACTCCGGAGCACTCTCCACAAAGAAACTTTACACCCTGAAGTAGAAACTTTTCCAGTTAACTGTCCAGTTTGTTCTACAAGAACAATTATCCACAGGGTTGACTTCCTTTACTTTAAAGGTATATGTGACATTCATGTCTGCTTACCACACCCTTTTGGGTAGTCAGTTATTGGGAAGAAGCCTGTTGGTGACACATTTCCATTTTGGTGCTTAAAGTTTTTACGTTTCTGACACTAAAAACTGTTTCTATTAGCCTTTATATCTCTTAAGAGAGTTGGTGACCTTTACGCCCTATCTATGGCCACGGCATAACTTGAGTTTGCACCAGAAATGGCGAAAGGCTGGGTTATGGGCCGAAGGTGCCCACTAATGGCCCATAGTGCTGCAGGCATTTTGTCCTCCTCCCTTCCAGGAGCCAAACCAGAAGAATCTTATTTTAGTTTGTCCAGTTCGAGCAAAAGACACCTATGTCCATAGAACTGCCCTCTGGAGGAAAACTGACCATCTTTTTGTCTGCATTAGTCCCCCTAAGAGAGGCCTCCCAGTAACAAAGTAGATATTAGGCATCCTAAGCCTTTCTGTCAGGTGTATCATTATACAACATTTGTGAGGCAGTAGACTGGTCATCCCCACTCATCTTTGTTAGGTTTTATAACATAGATGTGAGGACCACTCCTGGCTCTAGGGTGCTCTTGTCCTAGCAGAGGTAGTATTCTCATACCCAAAGTGCTTCTGATGCAGTGTGAGTTCCCTGAAGGAGAATATCTCTAGGAGAATGTCTCTATGGGATTTTTAATGACCACAGAGAGTCAGGACCTTGGTTTAATGTCTCATCCGAAAGACGGTGCTTTTTGACAGTATAGTGTCCCCGTCACTACACTGGGGTGTTTGGAACCACACAGACCACAGGGTGAGCACCCCTTGCTGGCCTCACTAACACCTCTTCCAACAGCAACCTAGTTTTCCCAGGAGGTCACCCATCCAGGTACTGACCAGGCTCAACCCTGCTTAGCTTCAGTAGGCAGCCAGTCTTGGGCTGCAGGGTGATATGGCTGTGGCTGAGGACTGGAATTGGAAACCGCTAATGTAGTCTATTGAAGTATTGCTGTCTCTGGTATTCTGGTCTGCGTATATGAATTCTGGGGGCGTGGCTTTGGAGTGCAATTGCTGGGAGGGTGGGACGTTCATTTCAGTGCTATCAGGCTAAAGTTAGCATTTTCCAAGATCTCCTACTGCACCTTTATTGTGGTAAGGTGACTAAGCTCGTGACTGGCTGGCGATTTGGATTGTGACAGATCTGGTTACCTTGTGATAGCTACACTGTTAAAAAAAAAAAAAAAACATTTCTGTAAAAATAAGACATTAAAATAACGTATTGAAATGAAGATGTTTTACAGATGTTTTACCTGTAACTAGGTTTGAAACAGTATGGCACTGCAAAGTGTTGCTTGACAAAATCACTTTACTTGGCCAGTTTGATATGAACAACTGATCCGAAACAAAATATTCACCAATGTTTGAAGCTTCGTTAAGCATTGTTTCATAAGTTCTCATCACTATAATCAATAGTCACGAGATTCACAAAAACTTAAAACTCTGACCTGACTTCTGCATTTATTTATTTATTTATTTATTGTAATCTAATTATGTATTCCACATTAATTGCAGTTTGTCACTATTCAAAACTGTGTATAGGGTACTACTTTGACCAGTGATGGAAATTTCTTTCAAAACTAGCAATGTGATCTGGCTACTAAATAAAAGAGAGATGCAGATCAAATGCTTAATGGAACAGGCATTAGGTCTTGATTGGTTAAAGAAATATAATGAGTAATGGTGTCTTATCAATGGCCATGTAAGAAAATACATCAAAGCTACAGGAAAATTACTCACAAACTATTGATGCAATTGGAGCTCTGTGGATCACCAGGAATGCAAATGGAAACAAAGTTTTGACAACATTGGTAAAGACCATAATGGAAAACCTGTGCGATTTCTTTCCAGTCAGACTGTTCCATCACACTATTAGAAGCAGATGCTTCAGAACAAGTAAAGTGTCATCTGATGAATTGGGGAGGACACTGGTGAATCTCCTGTCCTGTGTCTGGACATGAGGTAGGAGCACCTCCATCATCCTCAGCTAATGGGTTTCTGTTGTGTCATGTCATACTAGGATCAATAACAGCATTCAACATTGCTTACGGGTATATTTTTTGTTTATCTTAGTCACAGCATTACCTATAATCTGTTTAGTTGCTTAGAATCTCTCCCATTAAGTCCCATGATAATTCTGTTAAATGTTATAAGATTTTTTTTTTCTCCTCTTCTGTGTCAAATATCCAGCATTCCACAGTTGTTAGATTTTTGCTGATTAACATTCTCTCTTTTCTCTCTGGGATGACCAGTGACCATTCCTTTAATTTTCCTTCCACTGAAAGTGATATGATTACGGTGTGGCTAATCCAGTGCATGTGTTTTTCCAAACCCTTGGCCAGATCTGCCTCTTTGGTCTTCAGCTTGGGTTTACTGCAATAATTGGAAAGAAAATCAAACCAATATGTTTTTAATTTACGATCTCTGTTGCAGCGAGAAAGTGACATCTTTAAGTTTCTCTAACTTTCTCTAACACAGTTGCACGCCCTGCATTTTATTTGCATTCCTCTTGAGTAAATTTGTGTGTGTGTTAACAGATCAAAAGGCAAATAAAAAAAAGGCAAATCCCTTGATGTGACAATTTACAGTTTGGAACATGGAGTTGGATCTCTTACGAGAGTTCTCTCGTACTGCGTCTTAGCTAAGACGCTACGGGAAAAGTCTCTTTGCACGAAATACTGAAGCAAAAAATTATCCTTAATTTTGAATTTTTGTAAAGCGCATTTGCAGCAGTACACAGCCATAGGCGAGACGGCTCGCTCGCTCATTGGCTGCTCTGCGGCAAGTGCACAGCCTATCGAGCGCAGGCTAATGCCTTATCAGACCAATAAGGGCGCTTCGCGCCCTTCACGCCACTTCCCGCCGAAACGGGTGTGGCCCAACCTTATAAAAGGAGCTCAAAAAGGCTGACTCACCTGATTTTTCATCTCTTCAGCGAAGCTCACGCATCGCTGGATCACGGAGGAAGCAAGCGCCGTCTGAGAGGCATATCAGCGGGACGAGCCACTCTGAAGCTGCTGGCCTTCGCCGCCTTCCACTGCCATTCCTGCTGCGCTGTCCAGCACCTATATCCTTTCAATTCTGTTATATCCAGCTGTTCTTTATGCGCGTGTGTGTGTTCGCCCTGCGACACACACTCGTAAAAGAGCTTGCGTCTTTTTTAAGATGCCTTCCTGCGGCTCGACAGAGCCCCACTCAGCGAGGGAGACCGGTACGTCATCTGTGTCTCCTGCCTGGGTGAAGATCATGCAGCGCTCGCGCTCGCTGACGGCGGTTGCCCTCACTGCGAGTTGTTGCCATGGTGACTCTGAGGACTCGCCTGGCCTTTTTCTCTGAGCCTGCATTCTCCGCTGCGCTGAGGCGCCGTAAAAGCGCCGCTTCCAGCGGATTCCGGAACCGTCTTCAGCTCAACCGAGCTCGCCGGTTCGCCCTGCTTCACCGGCCTCCCCTGCATCGCTTCCCGATGGGCAGCGCCCGCTGTTTGCCACCGCGTCGTCCGAGGAAGTCGATCTCAGGGCCGCGTCGGGGGAAGAGGACACGCGCTCTCTGCTAGCTTCGGACAGTGAGGGCTGGGCGAGCTCGAGGATCTCACGCCTTCTGCTCAGAAGCCCAGCAGACTAGCTGACATCGAGAAGGAGCTGGGGCGAGTGCTCACGCTGGCCGCCTCTCGTTCCCGGCTGGATGGTATTTTCCTTTCGGATGAGCGTACTTCTCAAAGCCCGCCTAATTTCTTCCTGAGCTTCACGAAGAGGTGGCAAAGGCTTGGAACGCTCCATATTCAGCGCAAACTCGTTCGTCTGTCTCACTAGCATTCTCCACACTGGATGATGCTAAAAACAGGAACTACCAGTCACTTCCGCCGGTGGAACAGGCGATAGCGACGCACCTTAGTCCGCCCTCTGCTGGACGGCGGACGAAAGCGGTGTTGCCATCTAAAGCCTGCTGCATGACGCTGCGTCTGCACTACTCACGATGGCTGCTTCATCGAAGCGCAGGTGTACGAGTTCCGCTGTGGCCGAGCTCTCACCCAAGCGCGACGCTGTTTCAGTTCCAGGGATTGTGACTGTCTCAGCGTTTTCTGCAACGCGCAAGCCTGCACAGTTGCCCGCTTGCTTGCACACAAAAACCGTTATCACAACAGCTTCAGCAACGCAGCTCGAGACCCCCGTTCTCGCTCTATCTCCGCTGCGGCGCTACCGTTTCGCTCAAGCACTGTCAGAAGGTGCTGGGTCTCATGGCCTCAGCATCTCCGGTTCTGCAGCTGGGCCTGCTCCGCATGCGCCCCCTGCAGCTCTGGCTGAAGGCGCAAGTGCCGCGCAGAGCGTGGGTGTCTGGCCGATTGCGTCTCAAGGTCAATCCTTGACCAATGACACAGCCCTGAAACCCTGGACAGCAAACGGCTGGTACCAATCAGGTGTAAGCCTAGGGACTTCCTCGAATGTGAAGATGGTGTCGACGGACGCCTCCACTTCGGGATGGGGAGCGCTGTTCGAGGGCAGACCGTCCTTTGGCCTGTGGTCAGAATGGGAAAAGCTCCATCATATCAACTGTCTGGAAATGCTGGCAGTGGAGAACGCGCTGATGCGCTTTTGTCCCCAAATCAAGGGCCACCACGTCTTAGTCCGTTCGGACAACATGTCTGTGGTGTCCTACATAAATCGCCAGGGCGGTCTCGGGTCCCGAAACCTGTACAGGCTGGCGGAATGCCTCCTGGTTTGGGCTCAGCGCACAGTGCATGTGCCTGGGCTACAGAATCTGGGTCCAGACAGGCTGTCCAGAGGCAATGTTCCCACGGGTGAATGGTCTCTACACCCGCAAACAGTCCAGCTGTTGTGGGAGAGATTTGGCAGGGCGGAGGTGGACCTCTTCGCGTCCCACGAAAACGCTCACTGCCCCGCGTTCTTTTCCAAGAACGAAAGCGCGCTGTCACGGAAATGGCCATGCTGCCCGCTTTATGCTTTCCCTCCCGTCTCCCTCCTTCCGCAGGTGATAGAATGGGTGGGAGAAACGAGATGTTCAATACTGCTTGTAGCACCTCTTTGGAAGAACCAACCATGGTTCCCAGATTTGATGCAGTTAGCAGATGTCGCCCCATGGCCAGTGCCGTTGAGGAGGGTCCTCCTCTCGCAGGCCAGGGGTTCGATTTGGCACCCTCAACCGGAGTTCTGGTCCCTCCATGTGTGGGCGCTCAACGGTTATCCGCTGATCTCGCAGTGGGAGTGCTAAATACCATCACTCAGGCTAGAGCTCCGTCGACACGACGTCTGTATGCCTCGAAGTGGTTGGTGTTCTCCAGCTGGTGCACAGCTCGAGGATGTTCACCCCTTAGTTGTGAGGTGACGGAGGTTCTCTTCTTCCTACGGGAGCTGTTGGATAAGGGCAGAGCCCCATCCATGCTCAAAGTTTATGTGGCGGCCATCGCAGCATTTTCTGAAACAGCGTTCGGTCAGTCAATAGGAAGGAACGATTTCGTGATCCGCTTCCTTAGAGGAGCTAGGAGGCTGAATCCGCCCAGACCTCCGTCCCAGAGTTCCCGGCTTGCAAGCAAGGCTGCTGTCGATATAGCCGAATAAGGGCCCTGATGGGAATTCTGAGTTTGTGAGCGTTATGCGCTGCCGACTGTTATATGGGCAGTATTGCGTAAGACCCGCATTGCCACATTGGTCAGGCCTTGCCTCGACTGTGTGATGATTGTATTGCCGCATCTACGGGTGCTGCTAGATATGGGACGGAGGGCTTCCCCCCTCTCCTGTCCTGGGCTCTCTGTGAGTCCCTCGGGTGACTGTGCACTGTAACTCCTGGGCGTTGCTTCAGGTTTATTGGTGTGTGATCCCTGCGCGCACAGCGTTTTACATGGGGTTCCCGTAGCGTCTTAGCTAAGACGCAGTACGAGAGAACTCTCGTAACAGAACGTACTCGGTTACTAACGTAACCTCGGTTCTCTCTAGAAGAGGGAACGAGTACTGCGTTCTCTGCCGTGCGTCCGATTCACTCAGGTTCGCTTCGGCGATGAAATAAATCAGGTGAGTCAGCCTTTTCGAGCTCCTTTTATAGGGTTGGGCCACACCCGTTTCGGCGGGAAGTGGCGTGAAGGGCGCGAAGCGCCCTTATTGGTCTGATATGGCATCAGCCTGCGCTCGATAGGCTGTGCACTTGCCGCAGAGCAGCCAATGAGCGAGCGAGCCGTCTCGCCTATGGCTGTGTACTGCTGCAAATGCGCTTTACAAAAATTCAAAATTAAGGATAATTTTTTGCTTCAGTATTTCGTGAAAAGAGACTTTTCCTGTAGCGTCTTAGCTAAGATGCAGTACTCGTTCCCTCTTCTAAAGAGAACCGAGGTTACGTTAGTAACCGAGTACGTTTTTTACCGGTCCAATTCACACCAGCCTTAGTCTGCTTTTCAGTTTTATCTGGTAACACTTTATATCAGAGCACACTATTCACTTTTAACTTGTTACTTATTACCATGCATATTACTAGCATATTGGATGTTTATTAATACTTACAAAGCAAATATTGAGACGTATTCTGTGTGACCATATTCTAAATCCCTTAACCCTACACAATACCTAAACATGACTACAACAACTACCTACATTAACTTACTATCAATAAGTGGCAAAATAGAGTTTAGCAAAATATGAGTTTATTAATCTATTCATAAACACTGACACGTGCGAGTTGAGAGGCTTTCAGGACGAGGGCGTCGGGGGGCAGGCTAAGAGGTTAAGGGAAAACACTTAGTTAATAAGTGAATATTGTTCCCAAATCTTAGGTGTTACCTTTTATCTTCTGAGAAAAGACCCTAGTAATTTTGCATGAGTTTCATACAGTAGCTTTTTTATATACCACAAACAATAAATAAATAAACTTATGACATTTTGTCTTAGAAATCTGTGAGATGTAAACTCAGAATTCAAATGGAAAAAAGTGTGGATGCAGGATGTGAACTCAAGATTGTCAAACAGACGCAAACATTTCTTATTATAGTTACAAAAATTTTACAGCTTTGTACTCTTACTTTATCTAATTGTATTTTTCCCAAGAAATTTTAGGATAAATCCTTTTTTGTAACTGACTATACATCATTTAACAATCAAAATAAAGTTTTGTAGGTGATTTATATTCCTAATAGAAATGTATCATTTGGAAGAGCTTTCCTTCTTCCAGTTGATTTTCCATGTGTTTGGTTTAGTTCGAGATCAGTTCAAGGATGACCACATCCACTATGATGATGTCAGGCAAATGAAACCTTTTTTTCTTTTCAAATGACAAAGACAGCTGTGGCAATTACTTAGTAATGTTACATTTTATTGCCCTCTAATATGTAAAGGTCATTTGATCATGAAACTTATGTCCTATTTGCTGAACTTCCATAACAATCCCTCCCATTCTAAGGATAACAATAGAACTGAAGGATTTTGTTGGGATGTTTAAACTGGAATAAGGTATGGTCTAGAACTTGTCTAAATTTGTTTTTCTCTAGAAGTCTTTGAATTGGCACTTACTGGTCATTCTTGAACTTCTTGTTTAGTCTGTAGAAAGTGAATGGAGAGTTGTGAAGGAATGGGATCATGTGTTTTCCAGAGCACCTAGTCTTAGAACCTGCAGTGTAAACTTTAAAATGTTCCTTGTTTACGTTTTCTACTGAGATCTTGCTGAGTGTTTATTTCCATAATTTCCATTTGTTTTTAAGCAGCATACTGATTCAAATGAATCAGTTTTACCAAATTAAGATATTGCTATATACAGTAAAAGGAAATATAAAGTAGGATTTACTTCTTAAGATTGATTTGGTTTGACTCTTGTGGAGTTCTTATTTATTTGTTAAAGACGTTCCAAGTGTGAACATTGATTAACCTCCTCGAGTGGCATTCCCTCTGTATCTGCACCTAAGAAAACCGATAAGACTGGCCAGTGCTAATAGATGTAGAGCGTTACATCTATCTGTTACAGTCACTGATGTTAGTGAGTTGACTCTATTGCAGTCAGAGTTGTTTAAACGAGTCGTGTGATCATTTTTAACTGAATAGCTCTGCTATAATTAATGTACAGACGTGCTGTGAACACATGCAGAGAAGCTGGTGTTAATTATACAGTTTGAACTGATTTATTGTAAGCCATTTTCTCACTGAATATTTTGTCATGCTTTTCATTTCTCATCAGCCTAGAAAGTAAGATTTATAGGACGTTTGTTTGTACACTATGCTTTATTTCTGAGCTGCAAATCATGATAAGAACAGCACACTATTTTATGTATTTCAAATGGAAAGGCTTCAGAGCACTGATGACATCGCTACATTAAACCTCAGTGAAAACCCTGCTAATAAAGAACATGTAGAGACACTTATATCAGAATCACTCCCTTGTTGGATTACTATAGCAATTTGTTCTTTAAAAGCAACTTCTGACACAGCATACTACAGCAACATACAGTATGTTCACGTATGAACGTGACTGACTTACATGCCGAACTGAATGAACAGCATTAAATCTATTCATTCCACAGATCCTCAATGACAAAGGGTGACCATACATCTTATTTTTCCTATGATTTCCTTATTTTTTGGCTTTGTCTACAGTCCTTAGTTTATGCATGTAACTATGGTTCCTCGAAGGAATGAGATGCTGCGTCGAACTCTACGGGCAATGCCTTTAGCGTGAGCAACTCTGAATATTGTGTGCAATCTATCAAATGGAAGGGTGTGATATCATGGGTGGGGTGACGTAAGCGACCAGGAAGCTATAAAAGCATGTCCAACTCTATGGGGAATTAGGTGCCTACAGCGCCAGACTTCCATATCCCTGCCTAGTGTGTATCTGAAGAGCACAGCTATGGTGAGAGAACAGAAGAGGCCGGAGTGGCTCGTATATCAAGGTCAAAGAACCTCACAAAGGTGGAGGGTGTGGACCATCCCACAGCGTTGCAGATATCCTGCATCGATACACCTGCAAAGAAGGCCTTGGAGGCCACCATACCCCATGTGGAGTGAGGCTTGAATCCCATCGGCAAGGGGAGATCATAGGACTCATAGGCCAAGTTGATAGCCTCAACTATGCAACGGCTAAGGGTATGCTTATTTGCAGGAAGACTCCTTTTGGTTGGACCTTATCAAAAAAGTAAGGCACAGGGCAGCTCTGTGGATGTATGTGTCCAGCGTACCAGAAGGCCTGCAGCACTATCGGTTGTGGTGTGACAGTAAACACATGTTAAGGGGAAGTCGTGGTTTAGTGGTTAGAGAGTTCGACTCCTAATCCTAAAGTTGTGGGTTCGAGTCTTGGGCCGGCAATACCATGACTGAAGTGCCCTTGAGCAAGGCACCAAACCCCCAACTTCTTCCCTTGGCACCCACTGCTCCGGGTGTGTGTTCACAGTGTGTGTGTTCACTGCAGTGTGTGTGCACTTTGGATGGGTAAAATGCAGAGCACAAATTCTGAGTATGGGTCACCATACTTGGCTTCATGTCACATCACTTCACTTTCATAACTCACTCGATGGTGTAGAAACGCTTTGGCCATGCTGGGCGCATAGTCAAGATGAATAGGGGCCACTGAGAGGGCCTGAAGATCTCCAACAATCAGGGGAAAAGCATACAGATGAAGCCTCAGCCAAGTCTGCACTGTAGCGTTCAGTCCCAGGGGAGCTGGGTGAACTAGAGAGAACCAGAGGCGATGTCTCCTGAGTCACAAAGAGGTTCACCTGAGTCTGATAAAACATTCTCCATATCTGCTTCACCACCTCGGGGTGAAGCATCCATTCCCTGGGCCTTGGCCACTGTCTCAACAGGACCTCTGCTCCCACATTGAGATGTCCAGGAATATACACTGCTCAGACTGACAGGAGTTTGTCCTGGGACCACACAAGGATCTGGTGTGCCA
Organism: Carassius carassius; assembly: GCF_963082965.1. Lineage (NCBI taxonomy): Eukaryota > Metazoa > Chordata > Actinopteri > Cypriniformes > Cyprinidae > Carassius > Carassius carassius. Next base: position 20,246,421 of record NC_081774.1, on the reverse strand, counting down.
GCTTGCATGAGGGTCGCGAATGCAGACCTCCTTGGTAGTTGATGTAAGAGACCACTGATGTGTTGTCGGTGAGCACCAACACATGGTGACCTCTTAGGTTTGGGAGGAAGTGTTTCAGTGCTCGATACACATCCAGCATCTCCAGACAGTTGATAGGCTATGTCAATCGTCGATGTATATTTTAGTATGCGGATGCCCTGCAGTCGCAGTGGAGCCAGAGCAGCATCCACACACTTTGTAAACGTGTGGGGTGAGAGTGCAAGGCCGAACGGACATACTAGATATTGGTATGCTTTGCCCTCATGGGACAAACCAGTCCTCTGACCTGATTTGAGTTACAGCGTGCTTGATGGTGAGCATCTTGAACTTTAGTTGCATGACTGAGCAGTTTAAATGACGCAGATCTATAATCGAATACAACCCCCCCATCCCTCTTTGGAGCTATGAAATACCGCCTGTAAAACCCGGATTCCCTGTCTTGAGAAGGGTCCACCTCAATGGCCTCCATCCTTAATAGGGTATTAACTTCCTGTGCCATAACCAGAGCCTGCTCGGGTACGACCAATGTCGGAATAACCCCGTTGAATCTTGGCAGTGGAGAGCTGAACTGAATGCGATAGCCTTTTTCTACCGTGTGCAGGACCCATTGAGATACATTTGACAGTAGTTTCCACACTGCTAAATAATCTACTGAGGGAATCAGTCTCTCGAGATTGACCTCTGGTATTATAGAGGCAGCTAGATCAGTGCAGGATTGGCAGGGGGCAACCGATCTAACTGTTTTAGAGACCCCATTGCGTTCGACACAGCTCGAGTCCCTGAAGAGGAACTACCATTTTATAGAAATATTTGAAGATATCCATTGAAGGCTTAGTAGAGGTACATACAGTATGTACAGTCATTTCAGTGTTCAAAACTCTTATAAAACCATAATTATAAAACTGTACCATACAATGAATGAGTTTAAAATGGAAAACTATGAGTTCATATAGTGTGAATACACTATTTCCGTGGACATTGCTGCAATAGCACAACCACATAAATTTGACCACTTTTAAAGAAAAAAAAAAAAAAAAAAAAGATTGTATTAAGCAGCTGGTTATTCTTCAGCACTGAAATTCTTGCTTAGACTGGAACACATTCCAGAGTCTTGTGGTTAGGTCAGTCTTCCATAACGAACCATACACTTTTACTGTAAGTTCAGCCTACCCTCACACCAACAGCTAATATCAGATAACTGTAAGTCTGACTGTATTAACCCTGTTGATCTATCCCAGCCAGCAGGATGTCATATTGCCACCATCCAGCATAGGATAAAACTGCGGTCTCATGTCGGGCCAAGACAGAAGTCAAGACAAAACCTCAAAAACCAAGATGTAAGCAGTGACCTAGAACAAGAAACTTTGAGGTCAAGGTCTGACCAAAATCAAAAGGTCTGGAGGAGCAAAAGCAGACAGAGATGAGAGAAGCAGCAGGAGTCATGCCTCAAACTTCTGGACGATCAACATACAGTGTAAATTCATTTCAGCTGCTTTTGAAGAGCAAACATCTAAAATGTCTGGCGTGAGCGAGTACTTCTTTTGAGTTAAATTTGAACTATAAATTAAACTAGTCAAACAAATTGAATGCTTTGGGATGTCTAAAAACAACAAAAGTGAAGGTCATTTACTTACAATGGTTCAATTATAGAATAATTATACTATGCAGGGTATAACTTGGATGTATGTGCACTGATTGCTTAATCATATGGTTTATAGATAAATGAGCAATGCAAATATGGTTCCTGCTGTAAATTGTACATTTCAAACAGAATAAAGACTACTATAAAAACATTTAGAGCTGTGTGTCTTTATATTTCATCTTTTCGGGAGTCAGTGTATGTTCGTGGTTTTAATGTGCCAAAAAGATATTTAATTTAGGGAAAAGTGAATGAAAAGAAAAAAAAAAGTTGAAAATGATATACTAAGAATTTGCATAATTAGCATTTAAAAATGTTCAATGGAAAATGCTGAAAACCAGACAGAATGTTCTGGCAGTTATTTCTCAAACCCCTATTGTGTACTTTGCGGAAAACAAAATGAATGCTGACTGCATAAGGTAGTTTTATCTATCTGACACATGGAAATCTTTCCATGTTCCCACTCTCATTACTTTTTACAACCAGGAATGTTTTAAAGCTTGATGCATGTATTACTTTTCCCTTGTTTTTTAAGTATTAAACTTAAAAAAAATTACACTCAAAAATGAAATTTTCCAGATGAGTTTGAAAATAAGCATTACATCACTTGCTCAACAATGAATGCTCTGCAGTTAATGGGAACCATCAGAATGAGAGTCCAAAAAGCTGATAAAAAAAAGAAGTATCACAAGTAATCTACAAGACTCCAGTCCATTAATTAATGTCTTGTGAAGTGAAAAGAAGCTAGAAAAAAACAATCATTAAGTCATTTTAAATTTAAACTGTCACTTCTGGCCAAAGTAGAATAGATAATCAATAATAAGGCTTCCTCCAGTAAAATAAATAAATAGATAAATCTGATGTTCTCTCACATCAAAATCTGCAGATATATTTCTTAAGAACTGTATTTTATTACAAACACTTTACTTTTTCTTCACAAGATATTAATTCATAGACTGAAGTTTTGTAGATTACTTCTCGATTATTGTGATGCTGATGGCACCCATTCACTGTGGGCGACAGTGGCTCAGTGGTTCATGTAGGTTGTCTACAAACTGGAAGGCTGTTGGTTCAATCCCCAACTCCAAGTGTCGAGGTGTCCTTGAGCAAGACACCTAACCCCAGCTGCTCCCGACGAGCTGGATGGCACCTTGAATAGCTGACACTGCAATCGGTGTATGAATGAATGGGTGAATGTGAGGCAGCTTGTAAAGCGCTTTGGATGGCCATGTGATCTGTTGAAAGCGCTATATAAATGCAGTCCATTTACTATAGAGGATCTATTGGTGAGCAATGATGTAACTTTACATTTCTCCTTTAATAATTTGGAATTTTGCCCTATAAGCATATTTTCTTACAGTAAAATAAGTGTTTGAACCCTGAACCTGTCCCATCTGTGACTGAACAGCTTCTATTTTTTCTATTTTACAGCATTTTGAAAGAAGATACATGTGAAACAGTTTCTTTGTTTCAGTTCTTTTATTGTTTCCCTCTGCATTCTCTGAAAGAATCAGCATGGTCCCAATTTATTGCGGGATAATGCATAATGATGGTTAATGTGTTTTGAATTTCAGTGACAATTACCGCTGTTATGCTGTCAATTATCCATCTAAACATTATACTGTGGACTGACTGTTGGATTATACAACTACCACCTGCCCGACGACTTTTAAAGAATAATTATGTTCAGACATCTGTGGTACAGCAATCCCATAAGTGGACTCTTTCAAGAATGTTTCTGGAAAGAATTCTGACTTGGCCAAGAAGTCTCATCTGTAGTTCTCATTCATGTGGATGGTATCTTTTTTGGCTATCATTACTTCTGGTGGAATTTTAAATGGGCTACTTCAGGCCAGCATTTGTTTTGCCTCTTTAGAATATTTTTTTTTCTGAGTAAAATTCTGCCTGATTTGACTATATTGACTATAGAAAATGTGTATGCCATCACACCAATTAAATTTTAGTGTCATTCCAGCCATTTCCACTCAAAAATAGTGTTTCCAACAGTTTTTTTTTTTTATTTAACAAATGCTATAGACAAACAATTTTAGGTTCCAAACAATTTGTGGTGTGAAAACTTTTTAATAATCTAAAGACATTTTTCCACTTTAAAGACTTTTTGCACAATGGAAAGATTATATGGAAGTTAAAGGGTTTTTTCATGGACCCAGGGATTCCAAAAGGAAAAAAAAATCATTTTAGAATGTATTTAGTGGAGGAAAATACCATTTCATCAGGTCTGCAGTGGAAATTACAGACAGCTCGAAATAAACAAAATATGATGAAATAATAATAACAAGCATATTTCCATTTTTTGCGATGGTCTACAAATGTGTAAAGTAACAAAAGAAAGTAAGCAGGTCCTTATCCAGTCCTATATCACTCATTTAAGATGCAGAATGATAATCCGGGTAATGCGAGTCTCTCCTCAGGTAAACCGGTGTCCCTGCATCATTACGATATCCCTCAGAGAAGATACACCTTTGCTCTGAGTTTTCGGGGGAACGGTGTCAAACTTTTGAAGCTCTCATAAAAATGATGGGCGGATCTTTCCAAGACTAGCGGTTTCCCCATGTTCATTTCTTTTCCCTCACGGTCAGGTTTACTCCACATGTCCAGCCCTCCGAAAGACTTGAGCTCTTCAGGGAACAAACCGGTTTTCTTTTTTTTTTCATGAGAGCCCGTTTACCTTCAGTCTGAGAGGCTACTGGGCGGAGGGACTGAGAAGTTTGTTCACGACGAGAACCAATTGATTTTATTTTTGCTCATGGCAGTGCAGAAATAAATAAAAATAATAATAATCTGGATTGTGGTAAAGGAACAAATTTGAAAATAAGACACAGTTGAGGGCGCCGGTCATGGATAAGGATAAGGAAAGGTGGTCCACGAGATGGAAAACGAAAAACTGGCTCAGGAACGCGGCTTTAAGTGCAATCTTCAGTCTGACTTTTGTCCTACAGGCAACACATGTGAGAGCAGGTAAGGAAAGGTTGAGCAGCGTCCTCACGAGCCTCCCAGTGAGGCCAGCCTTCAGTATAAACCTGTAGTTATATACAATACTTAAAATGTGTAGTGAATTTCACTGTCAGAATATTATCAAATTAGCATGTATATATTATAAAATGTATTGGCTGTATCTCAAAATCTAGTGCGCTTCCTACCTAGACAGCATTTATGGCCATCGTATGCTCGTTGCGAACTACAAGACATTTCTAAACGTCAATCTCGATAAAGACCATTTTAAATTATATTTAATAATAATGCCTACAACTCTGCTTGATGAGAAAAATCTTTGACTAAGCGATAATGCCATTGTTTCGGTATCGACTTACTCAGCATTTTTTTTTTTTGAAAAGTATATATGATTATATTATTTATAGATCTATTGAGTCAGCTATATAATAGCTACAAAATGCTTCATTTGAAATTTAGATTGGAAGAGTACCAAGACACTTATTTAAAGTTGGCTATTTCAGAGTGTGCTGTTACAAGTAGCTTCATCAGAGTTGTATTAAATGTTGTTAAATTAAATATATGGAAATATTACATTTGTTTAAGTACATTTTACATACTGGTTACACTATCACCGGTGACCCTGATCCCTGAAGTTTACATATACAAAACAACTGGCTATTTCCTAAAACAGATTGGTTCAATAAATAGCAGAAAGGTTCATGTCTGTTATATTTGACCTGCTGCTGAGGCAGCATTCATGGTACCTGCACTACCCCGCACACACCAGTGAGGCACTCCAGTGCCCAGAATAAGTTTAGGAAATGTTATTGCTCAGACAGAGAGAGATACCATTTCTCCACACTATCCCAGTTCACACTAAAGTCCCATCAACTGTCAGAAAGCTACTGTAGATGTGCTTTCTGACTTGGACACATTGTCTAACTTTAAACATGGACATTTGAGGCCCTATCCATTATTGATACATTTAGTCTTCCTGTATAGACTACTCTAAATAATAGGCAAAATGAGGGCATATTCTTTCTGACTCACCTGTAGGCTATACTGTATAAGGATCACAAATAGGTATAAGATTTTTTTTTAACAGAAGTCTTTCTAGTAAAGACTAAAAAAAGCCTGGTCTCTCCTTCTTTAGGCTAATACAAAAACTAATATTTACTCTGTAAAATGAGAAAGAGTATATTAATTTGTTGCTGTTCAGATATATAACATACCTCTTTCAAAATGGCTGCCTGATAATGTCTTCACCACATTGCACTTCTCTAGGCCAGCCTGGAGGTGGGGATATTTTGAAAGTGAGTTTCCACATTTTGGGTTTAATAAGAATCTTGACCACAAATAAATTCTATGCATGAAAGCTACCTTTTGGGTATTGAATTTAAATATGATATATCTCCTACAGCAGTTCACAAAGTTCACATGAGATATTGGCAACACCTGCTCGGATATTCAATTATTCAACCAATGAGGATACAGGGCTTTTTTTTCTTTTTATGCAGTTATTTTTTACGTCATAGAACGGATAGGGCTAATGTCAAGTACTGGGAATTTATTGCTTGTTGGATCAGTTTGAATGTAATGATTTTTCTTGCCTGACCAATTGATATTGCGTCTCTTGTGTGTTTGACGCCATAGACATTTCTGCCAGATTTCTTCAAGGTTTGAAGTCATATTAGAGGCTGAATTACGCAGATGATAAATTCTTTGCTGCAAAATACTTTTGCCATATTTTATTATGAAAAATCTACCATGACATTATCCATGACACTGGCTCTCCCAGAGAGAATATCGGAAAAATACAAAGAAGCAAAACATGCATCCATTGCTTTTAATTTTGGAAGTACATTAGGAGCAATGTGCCTATTTGCTGCTTTAATGGATTTTGGTTGCTGAAATTTTTTTAAGAGCTTCTGTGAGAAGTGGGTCCTGTTCCTGCCAATTCTCCACATCTGGAATATATGAGGCCTTTAGGTATGCAGTAATGCTGAGAAGCATTCTAAAGAGCACAAAGAGACCTTTAGTTTAGTGTTTAGAAAAGAACAAACAGTAGCAATGCATTTTGGAAGAGACTCGTAAGAGTTAGAAATGATTACCCTCTCCTTTGAGAGTTTGGGTGCCTTTTACTCTGTTTTTGCATCTCATTTAGAATGACAATGCAGAGGGCTGCTCTTTGTTTTGTCGGTGGGGGTTACACTGAATGGAAACTCTCAACAGTCTGATTTGACAAAGCTACATTAAGACCTCACCACATCAAGCTAACAAACGTGCACACAGGCTTTATTGTGTGCAGTTGTTTTAATGCTATAAAGAAAATGAGGCTGTTCTTGTTATTTATTTATTTATTACAATAAATTGTATTACTGTGAATTAAGTAACATTTTTGTATTTGAACAACATCTTTTTTTCTCTCTCTCTCTCTTAAACATAGTCCCTATTACTTTCCATGAGTAGAATAAAAATAAATGTGTGCTTTCAGTGCATTAGGACTTGGTTGGTGGTACACTGAGTCAAAGTTATCTGCAGGCTGTACCATGCCGACACCATAATGTGTTCAGCATGTGTGCTAACCCTAAAAAAGCACCACCCTTCAGCTCCAGGCCACATATGTGGTACGGGAACTACCGGATCAGCACTTCCTGCAAGCTCTTACCATATAGTAACAGAAAATAATAATAATTAAGTCCTTTTTTTACATGAACTACTGTAGCAAAAGAAGAACTCTTAAAACACAATTCAGTGTAATTGTGATGACCAGGCGTCTGACTGACTTTTCCCCAGAGTCTATTTTTAACAAATGCAGCTCATTGTCCTTCATATTTTATAAAGGTTCTGCTGGTTTTATTGTTCTTTATGCACAGTGTTATAGGGCCGATCAAAAGACTTCAGTATAATTCTTCCAAAGTGCTTTCCCAGCCTTCGTTGAGTGCCGGGACAGGGTGGAAAATGAGCCTTTTTGTGATGTCAAAGCATATGAAAATAAAACCCTGGTTTGGATCCAACACTGAGTCCTGAGAGAGAGAGTAATGAGTCTTAGCAGCTAGTCATTCTGTTTATATGGTTTATTGTTTTTAGGCCTTTGAAAGGGATACTTCCTGTCTGCAGCCTGACCAGCAGACAAATATGTCCATTTGACCTGACTCAAAAGTTTTTGTAGTCTCTGGTAGCGGGGGAGTCAGAATAGGAGTATTTATGTGCTAGTCATCCACTCAGCCTCTGTTCCTATTCCCTTAATCCTCCTGAGATTCAGAGACTTCACACAACTCAAGGCATCCTTAACCACAACATTCGCAGTGGTGATGACAAACAGATGCGTCTAAAGGACACAAAGTTGTGTACGGAAAGTGATGGATGTAAGTAACCCAGCTGATACTCTTATCTCCCTGACCTTGCATACATCCTCATTCATCAGTCTCAAGTGAGGCCGGAACTTTTCCTTTTCACGGCATCAAAGATGAGGCCTAAAAGTCTTGAGCAGAGCAATAAATCAGTGTGACATTACAGTGCTGCCCAGAGTCCACTTTACAGTACCAGCCTCTAAATTGCCATATTAATCATATCATAAATCTCTCAGCCTGTTTAAGCATTAGCATAGATTTGTTGAGGATCATTAGAAATGAGCCATTTGTGGGGTGCAGGCTGAGCGAAACCAGAAACGTTCATATACGACATGAGTAGTAGCAGCATGATTAAGTGTAGTACCTGACATATTGGTGAAGCTGAGCGTCCTGTAAAATCTTGGTCATGCTGAGCTGCCATAACAGTAGAACTGTAGACTTCTGACTGACAGACTTCTTGTTTTTAAACTTGGATAGTGCAATAAAGTGACATAATAACCCAACTGTACTTGGAAGCAGTTGTGAAGTTTAAATGGCTGGACATTTATTTCCGTTTCACAAGTTAAATCTAGCTGCTTGCTAACATAATTATTGTCTTTAGTTAGATTAGATGTATGAATGGAACTAACTGAATAAATGTTGTTTTGATTTAATATAACAAAGCTATTGAAGCTAATAAATTTGCTTACCAATGAAATAATGAAAATGACAAACGCTTTAATCATAGCAACCAACATTCTTCCTCACAGCTGAACCCGTGGATGTGCTCAAGGTCTTAGATTTTAAAAGTTCACCAGAAGGAGTGAAGAAAACACAAGGCTTCTGCACCATCCGGAGAGGATCCAAACCAGATGTGGCCTACAGAGTGGACAAACAGGCTCAACTCAGCACTCCAACCAAGCAGCTCTTCCCAGGTATGTGAATTGAGCTAATCTATGCGCCCTCATCCCTACTTACTCTTAAATACAGCAAATGTTCTGCTTGGGCAAGGCTGTAAATCACCTCTAAATGTTGTGTAATTGATTTTCTCTTGGAAAGTGACATTTTAAGTTGTTTCTTTCTTCTCTTTGAAATGCACCCAACAGGAAGTACATAATGTAGCTTGACCGTCTCAGTTAAATGCATTTGGACTGTTTACAGTGCTAGAAGTCTGATGCCCAGACCTTGATGAAAGAATTAAAGCCATGTTTATTGTTTCAAGAAAGAGTCCATTAAGAAAAAAGAAAGCTCTTTGGCTACTGTTTTGATCTACATAGGCTCATTGGAAAAACGTGCCTCTACCCACATTTGAGCAAAACTCCAAAAATGTATCTATACATACAATTCACTGCAGTTCCAGCTGAAATAAACACAAGTGAAAGTAAAACACTAATTAAAGTTTATTACCTTTTTTGCAGTTACTTACACAATACTGTTATGACCCCAGAACACTTTTACCATAGTGCATGATTTGTAAACTGATCCATTTTGACATTTGCATTATATATCCATCTCCATATGTAAGGATTTTCTGAGGTAGTAAACTTGCCCAGTAGCTCGCCTGGAACAGTCTTGCATTTGTGACGATATTAAGTAAAGATCATGTTCCATGAAGATATTTTGGAAATTTCCTACTGTAAATATATCAAAACGTAATTTTTTATTAGTAATATGCATTGCTAAGGACTTCATCTGGACAACTTTAAATGCAATTTTCTCAATATTTCGATTTTCAAATAGTTTTATCTCGGCCAAATATTGTCCTACCCTAACAAACCATACATTCAATGGAACACTTATTTATTCAGCTTCCAGATGATGTACAAATCTTAATTTCGAAAAATTTACCCTCATAACTGGTTTTGTGGTACAGTGTCACATTTGTTGTTTGTAGCATCACAGATGATGGACTATTACATATTGTTTGAAATAAATGCTGTTTGTCATAGAAATGCAAATTATTCAGTGTGTCATATACCAGTGTGTCATATGTCTCCTGCAAGTCCATGGTTAGCACTGTTTTGAGTATAGATTTTTACGAATGGGATGTTAAAATCTTGAATCATTCGCTCTATCTATAACAACAACATAATTTACATTTACTAGTTTAGTCCCATTAACTTGGACCTTCTGTTCTGTGTGTGTTGGGTATCTTCCAAATTGGCCAGACTGCAAAGGGGTAACTTAAGCACAAAATAGCAGGAGATTAAATTAACAATTAATTTTCTGTGATTTTTGGCTAAAATAAAACCGGCTCCAAACCTTATGATTTTAAGACTGAAATCTTTTTGCAAAATAGTATGTAGGCAGAAAAAAAAATCTCCTTTAAGGTTGGCAAAGTGAACAGCCCTTCAGAGATAGACAGTTTGAGCTTTAGTTCCACTCCAGTGCTCATACAACCCGTTTAACTGTAAATCTGTTATGTCATCTGACACCTTGTAAAGTTAATGTGGCAACAGAAAAGACAAACCATTTCATACTTCATTAAACCATCCCTTACAAATGATGTGGAGACTGCTGGGCTGTTGTAAAAAGGGCTACTGCAATATTACAAGGTGTTTAGATCACAGTATTGTCTGATATCATCAACATCCTGGAAAGGAAGACAAGCATATGAATCATCAATAACAGCTGATGTTTAACCCACAGTGCCTTTCCTGTGTCTTCAGGAGGAGTATTCCCTCAGGATTTCTCCATCCTTATGACGATCAAACCAAAGGCGGGAGTACAGTCCTTCCTTTTGTCGGTATACAACGAGCAGGGCATCCAACAGCTGGGTGTGGAGGTGGGCCGTGCGCCGGTCTTCCTGTATGAGGATCAGCATGGGAAGCCCGCTCCTGAGGATTACCCCCTTTTCCGTGCCATTAACCTTGCAGATGGAAAGCAAGTTGACTCTTTATATATATATATATATATATATATATATATATATATATATATATATATATATATATTTATCTTTGTGAATGTTTTTGGTCTAAACAGATCTAAACATCTGAAGTAGTACAATACAATACATCAATTTCAGAAGTAATCTTATTTTAATGGGCCTTAAAACATCTTTTGTGTGCGTGTGTGGGTGTGTGTGTGTGTGTGTGTGTTTTGAACAAGCTGTAGTCAACTGGCCTTTGAAAGTGCTTGGATAAGATATGCGATTTGCTTATAAATTTTTCCTAGTGAGCAGTTTAGTTTAGTTTATTATTGGTAGTATTTTCCATCTGCTTAATCATTTATTTATCTATATAGATATAATTAAATTAGGAAAACTGTGGATGGACAGCCATATGTAACTAATTTAGCAAAGCAAACATTTACTTTATAAGAAACGAGAACGGCAGTAAGCCTCTGTTCTTTTGATTAGCAACATTTAGGTTTACATGTGATAAAACAATGGTGTATTTTCACAATTCATGTAATGAAAAACTTTTTTTTTCTTTCTTTCTTTTTTTAATTTGAAAGAACATGGTGTTAAACAAAAACCAGCTTGTGAAATATTTATAATTGAGTCAATACGAGAGGCGGAGCTCAGTAAAACGCCTTTTGAAATGCGCATGGATTGAGAGAGAATGCTGTTTGTCTGTTCCATTTCAATTATTTCATTTAGGAACGTCCTGTACTAATACAAGGCAGTTGTTTTTCTCACTGTATGAGTTTTGGTTATGGAAGGAATAGAAAACATATATTTCTTCTTTGCTGTCTGTTTCCTCCCAACTGATAGGTGGCACCGTGTGGCTATTAGCATCGAAAAGAAGACCGTCACAATGATTGTGGACTGTAAGAAGAAGATCTCTAAACCACTCAGCAGAAGTGACCATGCGGTCATTAACACCGATGGCATCACTGTCTTCGGGACCAGAATCCTGGACGAGGAAGTTTTTGAGGCAAGCAAAGCTAATTTCCAAAATCCCTGGTGGATACAGTCCATTCCACTCATTTGTGAAACAATTTTAGTAGGCCAATGATACACTCTAAGAAATAATTATACAAGAGGTGTCACTTGCATAATACCCTTTGAGGAGCTACATTATTACCCTTAAAGGATGCATATTAACACCAAATGCGTACATATTAGTGTCTTTTGAAAGTACCACCCCAGTGACAGATTTTGTACTTTTCTTTTCTGGGAACAGTTTAGTTACTAGTGCTTACTCTACTTTGGCCATGAAGAATACTCACACTGCTGTAGTGTGTGTGTTGAGGCCATACGAATGATACTATGCAGGAAAATTGGCAAATGATATGATTTACAGCTCAGTCAGATAATGTTTGTCAACATAATTTTTTGTTTGCCCATTAATCACCAAAAGATGCTGAATACGTGTTAGAGTTTTTAAACAGAGCAGTCAATATCTTAATTAAACTACTCTACATATTTGGGACATTTGATCATATATGGAATGCTGTTGAGGCCAGTGGGAATTGCTTATAAACATAGTGACCTGCTGTGACTTTTGAGAGAACTGGGCTATTTGTGGTTGTTTGCTTTTAAATGAACAGTTTTTATTCCCCTTTTGAAAGAAAAGGCCAAATTGGGGCCAAATTTTTACTTGCTACAAAAAAGCAACTTAATTCTCCTGAGCTTTAAAACAGCAGTAGTATAAACATCTGCATGAATATACAACTGCATGACTATACAAGTGGAAGTACAGACAAGAAGTACAATGAAAACCACATACTAAGCAAGGTTTACACAAGTTTGAAGTATTCCTTTCACATTTCTCTTTGCTGTACAAAGCAACGCAGAAATCCTGTGTAATTCAGCACGCTCGATTGAGTCTGTCTTTGATGTGAACTGAAGGAATGTTGTCTAATAAGAACAGCATGCTAAATTTTCGCCTCAGGTTAGAAATGTTGTACAGCACAGGAATCTTTTGAAATTCTGATCCCATTTCTCCCTCTTCTCTGCTAGCCCCGGTGTTAGTCAGAGGGCTATGATGAGCCTGCAAAATATATAGCCTGAGAGGTAAATCTGCCATAGTTAATGGGCTCATTTTCAGCAGTTGCTTAGCATCTCATCTCTGAATTCTTCCACTCGCTGTACGGTTGCTCGTATTGTTGGAAACTATGTCAAATTTTGCTGCCCAGTGGTAAACACAGATGTTTCAATCAAGAGAATTGATAATGATGAAAGCAACTGTCAAATGCTTTGCTAATAGATTTAAGACCTGTGAAATGAACTTCTTGTGGTTTTAGCTTTGTTTTTATGTTGAACATAAAATGCAAGTTTGGCTATATTGGTGTTTGCGTAAAGCAAATTATAAATTATGTTTTGCCTAAATGCAGATAGATTGCTTAAATGGGTAATTGGGTAAATGAGTCCATGTAAATCATAGAAATATAAGTTAGAAAGTTTTTATAACCCACAGGTTTATAACCCAAAACACCTGTAAGTGTTTTGCGGAAATGACCTTTTTGGCTTTTTAGTTTATGTTCTAACCTTTCCTCTAGATGGAGAGAGTATTTGCAGATGCTTATGCTGAATAACATTGAAGTTGTGTTTGTTTGTATATTTGTGTGTTTTGGAAGAGAACGCAAGGTTACAACCTACTCACCAGGGCAGCCAGACAAGAAATACATTCATATTAAACAGCCCAGGGAAGGAATTCTGATGAGTACTGTGATAATTCCTCAATAGTGTGAGTGTTTCTCAATATTGAATGACAAAAGATTGGTGGTACGAAAAAAATACTTATATAATATTTTTCTAATATAACACTAATATGACAAATTACAAATTTTCTGAAATAAAAACTCTCCAACAGCAACACTAGCAGATAAAGTTACAGTGTACTGTGTACATCTTGCCTCCCCTGAGCCCATTGAGTTTTAAGGTGAGACACTGCAGGCAAAAACACTGTTTTTTCAAGCACCTGTCAATTTTGAGATTTTGGGCATTTTGGTTTTTCATAAAGTGCTTTTTCAAACTAGTGGAAGGAAAACATCCAAAAGACACTGTTAAGTGTTTCTTTTACAGCACTTTATCTGTTTGTGTCAATAGATTTCAATTACAATACATATTTTTAAAGGCCGTTTTCTCAAAATGGGTTTTTTCTTCAACACTGAGCCATAAATCTCCACTTCAGTAGCACTTACACACACCAAACTTGACATTTTTATTCCTGTCTATATTCTGAAGGTTTTTACAGAGGGATTTGTTCTTATATATTTTCCTTGATTATATCAGACCGTTCTCATCCCAAGGCGTCATGTACTGACCCTTTTGACATTTCGTCAACATCCTACGCACATGGCACCCTCTAGCGTCAATATTAGAAGCAGATAAAAATGGGCCAGAAGGCGCCTCCTAGCGGTCTAACCCTAACCCTAACCCTAACCCTAACCTTAACCCATAATCTGTGTCTCATATTGACGCTAGAGGGTGCCATATGCGTAGGATGTTGACGAAATGTCAAGAGGGTCAGTATATGACGCCTTGGGATGAGAATGCGTTAATTATATACAACATTTTATTCCCCCCAAAATTGTGAAAATATATTGTTTTCTGGCTCTTCAAAGTATTTTCTGAATTATGGAGTGACAAAAAAAGATAACCAGAATTCCCTCTGTAAAAACATTTTACTCTAATATGTCAAAAAAATGTAACAAAAAATTTGAAACTGACTTCATCTAGTGTTCAGATTTTTGTACTAGACATTTATGCAAATTAGCACATATTTCATTAAATAATGCCTTATTTGCATATTTAAACATAACATTTTTGAAAACTTGTAATACAAAAAATGTTTGCAATAATCAATGTAATCAATCAACTGGGTAAGTAAGGTGATAACTATTAGTTTTTTTTTTTTTGCCCTATTCACCTGCAGTGTCTCGCCTTAAAGACCTCAAAAGTGTGCCGTTAGATACTTAGTTAAATATAACTACTTTACCTTATTTTTCGGACTATAAGTCGCACCTAAGTATAAGTCGCATCAGTCCAAAAATACATCATGACGAGGAAAAAAACATATATAAGTCGCACTGGACTATAAGTCGCATTTATTTAGAACCAAGAACCAAGAGAAAACATTGCCGTCTACAGCCGCAAGAGGCGCTCTATGCTGCTCAGTGTAGACCACAGGAGCACTTTGGACTGCTTTGGAGCAGCATAGAGCGCCCTCTCGCGGCTGTAGACGGTAATGTTTTCTCTTGGTTCATTTCTCTTGGTTCATGTCAAATTAATTTTGATAAATAAGTCGCACCTGACTATAAGTGGCAGGACCAGCCAAACTATGAAAAAAAGTGCGACTTAAAGTCCGGAAAATACGGTATATCAAAATAAGTTTTGAAATGGCCTGAACATGATCTGAGGGAGTTTTAGTAAGTAATTAGCTTGGTGAAAATTAAAGTAAATCTCTGTGTCTGTGACCAAACTTTACATAGCGTGGATGACTGATGCAAGAAAATTTAAAAATAATTAAAAGTTAACTACTAAAATAAAAAGCTGAATATAAGTTCATCAATAAAATAGTTTCAATTGCTACTGCCTTCAGTTATCATTTTGGAATAAATGTAAAATGCTTAAAAACACTAACTTAATGAGATTAATACTTGGCTTTAATAAATAGAATATTGATTACATTGATTACATGTAAAAAATATATAATTTAGAATATCTTTTTTTTCTTGATAGTGTGAGTAATGTTTATTTAAACAGGAAAATGTGACTGAAACATGAGTTTCCATTTGATAAAAAAAAAAATTGGAGGACCAAAGCACCACTGCACACCACTGATACTGTATATACATACTGTATAATATTGTATATAAAGTATAGGGTTTATATAGGGTTTAGTTGTCACACTCTGTATTTAAAAATTTTAATAGGTTGTCTGCAAATTTGAAAAGTGAACTACAACAATATGAAAATTCTGTTAAATGTTAATAGTATAGGATCTAATAAACTTAATAAATGTATCAAACAATTCACAACATGGCTTAAGAAATGTCATAAACACAGCTTATGCATAAAAAATGCTCTTGTCATGAGAACACAGCTCAACTACTGTCAAAATCTTTAACATATATTTTACTCTAGTCTGAATTTAATCAGTGTGATTTCATTGAGTTCTAATTTCATTTTCTAACCCAGCAGCTATAGGTATTGTATATTAAGTTCATGTTCTTTTGCAAAAGTTCTTTGCAAGGACTGTTTGTGAAGTGAGAAACATATCTTGTCACTCTTGGCCAAGGAAGTAGCCAGGCTTAGCCAGCCCTGTGAGATGTGGCAAGGATTTAGGGATCTCTGGCCAGAAGTCCAGCATGTCATAAGGAATCCAAATTAGTGTTACTTCGAGGACATGTGTTAGACATTGAGTGGATGGAAAAAATCAAGCTGAATAACTCTGATCAAGACATTTTTAGTAAGTATGATCATCTTGTTGTCTTTTTTGTCACAGTATAACACATAGGTGGAGTTTTTTTCTCCATTAGTTTGTTCATGACATCCTTGAGGGACACATTTTAGTGTTTCTTTCTGCAGGTTACATTGCTACACCAGTAAGTGGTGATAAATTGCTGTTTTTATGAGTCAATGAATAATTTGCAACAGTATCTCATTTGGCTTTGTTTGGAACTATCTGCATTGAAAGTAATTGGCGATAATGTGTCTAAAATACAATGAAAAAAAAAAGTAAAATAAAATGTTAAAAACACATATCTTCCATCTTTATTTGACCCCCTAACTCTAGCACACTCTATTCTGAATCCATTTTTTTACTGTTTAGACTTGCACTCTATTCATTTACTAACTGCTTATTTTCTATTCTATTCTATTCTATTGTATTCTATTCTATTCTAATCTTTTTTTAATTCTATCTGTTTTCTTTATATTTATTATATGATGAAAAAACCTTGCTATGTGTACTACATTAAGCTAACTGAGTACGTGCGTATCGTATCACTTGCGTTGATTTTGATTGGTTCATTGTCCTCATTGGTGAGTCGCTTTGGATAACGCAAATGTAAATGTAATGTAAATGTAAGTTGCACATCGCTCAGATATGCAGATACGCATTTCAGTTGCAAGTTAATGAAAATTTTTGTAAGATTTGATTGTCGTTGAAGATGAGTTACTAGGTCTGAACAAGGAGCATGCCTCATGTTGGACCATCTGTGTTTCTAGCCTTTGCAGATTGCTTAGGCAGGTGTGAACCTGGAACTGCGATCGAAGGGAAAATATGATCAGAGTGTGCTATGACTTGGCCAAGGATTCACAGCTGTTTAAGAGATGTGTGTTCACAGAGTGTGTTCAACTTGTTTTTTGTAATGGAAAATCTCAAGAGATGCAGCTTGAAATCACCTTTTTTATTTTCCCTAAACTATCTCTCTAAAAAAAAGAAAAGGGTACAAAAGCTGACACCTTTGTACCTAAAAGGTCCACATTAGTACCTGAAAGGTACCACCAGTGGATATTTTGCTCTATTGTTTCCTAAAAGATGTCACTGTATGCCTTTACACATTTGGCCTTTACTTTATTTCTCTCTTTTTTCATCTTTCTCTGTATCCTCTTCTCCCCCGACTGGCCCCTGCCTGTGTCCTGCACACTGCTGGGAAACATATTTTGCTGTTAAACGGCTCCCAGTAGAGAGATAAGGTAACATTTGAGGCCTGCTTCAAGGCTTTGTAGCGGCTGCTGTTTGGAAGATTGCTCTGGAATGGGGCAAGCAAGTTGGGGGTGGGGTGTATTAAAGCTTAAACCTTTATTCATTTATTTATTTTTGCCTTTTTTGCCTAATGTTATTCAAAATGTGCATGGAATCTGTCTGCCAGTGCATAAAACAAAGCTTTTTCCCACATCTAGCCACAGAGACTGTATTTCATGAAAATTTGAAATAAGATCTGGGGTGCATTAGATACTCCACGTTTTCTGCATTTGACAGTCAGTTGCTGTTTGAGCACTTTTTAAACAATCTGCATTTTCCATGATATTATTCCAGTCTGTATTTTCTTCTGAATCTTTCCAAAACTCCTTGCTGAATATCTAGGTTAAACTGTCAGGAGGGATAACTACTGACTCCAGGCCTTGAAATATAGCTGACTGTGACTTGCACTAGAACAGGGATGTCTAATCCTGCTCCTGGAGGGCTAACGTCATGATTGGAGTTCAGCTTCAGCCAGCTGCAGCACACTTGTCTGAAAGTTTGTTGTAGTTAATCTGAAGACCTTGGGCGCATCTCAATAGCTCTGGAGCTTGTGATTCAGTTTATCGTGTTCAGGAATCCGGGCTTAAGTAAGGACTCTGGCTCACTGGTTTTTGTGATGCATTGTGGAAATTTTCAGGGAACAAAAATTCCAGTGCACTAGAAGGATTTTGCAGTTGAGACCGACTCCTTAATCAGTGCCATGACTAAACAAGGGAGCTGATTGAGACGCACCCCTTGATAAGCTGGTTCAGTTGGGTTTGTAGGACACTGTAGGACAATGGGCCTCCAGGCTGGCTTGGACAACCCTGCACTAGATCCCGCATCTTATATTTTTTAACACAAAACACATTCTGTGTCAAATGTATAACTAGACTCTAAAAAATGCTGGGTTAAAAACAACCCAACTTGGGTTATTTGACAACCCAGCTCTGGGTAAATATTGGACAGAAAACATCCTGGGTTATTTTGTTAAATGATTTATTTTGTTATTGCTGGCTTAAAATGGGCTAGAAATTCAAAATCACACACAGAATTACTATAGGCAGCAGCAATAATCAAAAGATGAACATTTATTATTGAGCAAGAACACCCATAGACAAAATACAAGAAAAATTAAATTTATTTGGGTGAATACAGTTGAGTTTACAATATAACATACATTTAAAACAAATTTTACAAGCATTTTAGACATAAAAAGGCACATTTAAAAGTAGAATTTTTATTTGACTGCATTCACTTTTTTACCAAAATTGTGTTAATTCTTGTGCTGGTGTCACCAAAAATGTGAGCCGGTGAAGGGCTGCTGTTCAGACGGCAGCCTTGCGTTTCATTTGTAGCTAAAATATTCCATGACCAAAACCTGCCCTTAAACAAACAGTACTGAAATTAGAGAACATATTTTAACATCAAAATAAATTAAACTCGGTACTATAACAAATAAAATCCATGTATGTTATGCAGGACAAAAGTAGTTTCCATCTTGCGAAACAACCACTGCTGACGCAACTGACTGACATCTCGTCCATCTCATCCTCGTCCTGTTGCATTGTGTAAAATAATATAATTTATACCACATTAAAGACTTTATAAATGAAATAAAATGTATACAATGTATATATTGATTAAAATATGACCCAGCATTTTTTAGAATGTGGTCATCCAGTACATTTAAACCAGAGGTTGTCAGCAGTTTTTGGTCCAAGACCCATTTTAAGTGACCCTAGCATGTAAAAATGTTAAGCTAGAGGTTCTCATGGATTGCATATGAAATTCTTGGGAATAAAATGTATTTGCTATATTATTATTATTTTATTATATGACAATTTAGTCACTTTTATTATTGTTGATTGCTGCTACAGTATTTTCTAAACCTTAATTTTTGACCGCTGCTACAGTATTTTCTGAACATCTCGAGCAACCAAGGGTGGTCAATTTTCCAGTTGAATGTAGCTTAATTTGAAAAGTTAATTCACTCATTGAGTCTGTTACATGGACAACAATATTCAGATTTTAGCACAATTAAGACAATACTCTGATTAAGAATGTACCGTGTAAACAGAGATTTTTGATTACCTTAATCCGGCTAAAGTCATAGTTGAAGTAAACAAATCTAATAAAGACGTGGATTATTTCTATTTTAGTCGCATTATTGAAGTGCAGTATATGTAATGTAAACAAATTAATCACATTATTACTGTTGTGTAGGACGTTTTGCCGCATTTCGCAACAGTATACTGTACACAAACGGCAGTGGTCAACCGTTTGACGGCAAACAAAAGAGCATTGCTTCAACAATGCCATCATCTGTTTGCACTTTACAGCATGACAAATAATGAACTGCACTTGAAGCTTTTTAAAATAAAAAAATTTAAAACCCAGAACTGTATATCGCACCATAACGAAGACGAACTATATGTTTATATGTGAAATTCTGGAGGGGGTGTCGCGTGGTGACGTATTTGCTATTAGGGGAAGTCGTGGCCTAATGGTTAGAGATTTGGACTCGTAATCCAAAGGTTGTGAGTTCGAGTCTCAGGCCAGCAGAAATTGTAGGTGTAGTGAATGTACAGTCCTCTCAATACCACGACTGAGGGGCCCTTGAGTAAGGCACCAAACCCCAACTGCTCCCCGGGCGCCGCAGCATAAATGGCTGCCCACTGCTCTGGGTGTGTGTTCATGGTGTGTGTTTATGTTCACTGCTGTGTGTGTGCACTTTGGATGGGTAAAATGCAGAGCACGAACCCCTAGTATGGGTCATCATACTTGGCTACATGTCACGTCACTTTCACTGTTGCCGTTAATCTTTTTTTTTCTATCAAAAAAGTTTAACAAACAGTAGCCATTTACACTTCTGCCGATTTACTTTTTGTACCTCACCTGTAAAATGAGTATTAAAATAGAATAGGTTAGTGCTTGAGGCTCCATACAATTGTCAGTTTGCATTTGACCATAGTGTTCACTCTCTTTGTCTGTTGCCTATTGTGATAGAAAAGTCACATGGCAGGTCATAGAGTACTTATGGAGTACTGACAGTGGTAATCATAAGCGATGATTTACCCTTTGATCTGGAATAGTTTCGGTACACATATAATGAACCAAACTTTCTTCTCTGGGCTTGACCCATTAAATGTAAATTGCACCTCAGGAGAATAGGACATTAACACTTCATGGCGATGATAAGAATGGGTGGATGTCATGTGTTGAACTCATTTTACCACTACTCCATTAAGTTTTGTCATGTTGTTGCTAAAAAAACACTTCTGGACCTCGTTCCTCCAGCACACTTTTTGTATAGCCTATTCTATCATCTTTACTTGAAACCCAGTAATCCATAAATTTTTATATGTACATTATTGCTCTTATTCTGAATGATTCATCCGTCCATGATAGAACCAGGTACCTCTCTGACAGCGCTCAGAAACAATATCTAAGACAACGCACACATATAGCTAAATGAGTTTTCTTTCGCTGCGGATTGCATTTCAGTGTCTTAAAATCACTTGTTTGCACCACAAATCACAGCAATGCTTAAAAATGCTTGCAAACGAAATTTTCATGACCACGTAGCACAACAACGTCACATGAGCTTGTAACCACGATAGTGACATTCCAAAGTCAGTTGACAAATTTCTACTGGTTATTCGGGTCTACAAGTGTATTGCCCACCCTTACTGCCCTACATTTTTTACCTGTACATGTACACCACAAAAGAATATGATTAGTATCGCAGCAGGATAGTCAAATGCCAAAGGTTGCTGTTGTAATGAAAGGACGAGTATAAGAAGCAGGTGAAGCTTTTCAGAATGCATTAGTTAAGGGTGCAGTTTTTGATTTTGTCCTGTCCGTGTACATTTATAGACAACTTTAAATATATTTACATTAACACTGTTTTAGCTAGCCATTTGAAAATATCTGCCTGATTTGGGTACTGAAATTGAGTTAATACATGGTACTTCTGCTGAAAGTCTGAACAAGTATTAACTTGGTATTAACAGTAATACCAGTTCTTCTGACATCTGTAGCCTGGATCATATTCAATTCCTGCCAGTTTGAATGTTATTTGTATTTAAAGCCTGAACAGACTTAATAAAGCATGTAACTAATACATTTAGAGATTGTGAGTGGACCGGTGACGCACATGAACAAAATCAAACCACAATAAGTAGCTGGTGGGGATTTTGATACCGATCTGTTGTTGGAAGTTTTTGGCCTCTTTTTCAATATTTAATATCCAGAATCTGTAATTAGCTCACTGTGCTGTACAAGGAGTTTTTCTCTTTGAAAAGAATGTGTCTGTTATGAATTAACACAGTACTCCGCAGACACTGTAAGACAGGGCAATCCCAATGGATGCTCAAGTATTCAAAGTAGATTTATATCTCCCTGTTTCCGCCAGTGTTTACTCCAGAGCCATGCTAGTATATTATCTATGTTCTCAATAGTGAAGAAGAAGATGTGCCAGACGCTAAGAAAAACAACTCCTGTTCAGTGATGGAGTGTCATTGGATGGGACTCAGACTAGAAATAAGCCGAAAAGGGAGATGTGTTTGACCAGAGATGGATGTCAGTAGTGGGCCAACACATTTTTGACTTAATGTTGAACTAGGTCAGGTGTGTTTGTATGGTTTGTCTGACTATGTTTGAATGGGGTCACTGAACATCAGTGTGCATGTATCAAGGGTGTCATGATGTACTGATTTTTTTGAGGGGACACCGGTGCTGTGTTATTTTAGTATTATTTCTATATTAAAATATTTTGAAATAGCTTTTATTTTTATATTTTACCAGTATAGACAATATAGACTTATTTTACAAAATGGGAAAATCTGTG
Source organism: Carassius carassius (assembly GCF_963082965.1). NCBI lineage: Eukaryota > Metazoa > Chordata > Actinopteri > Cypriniformes > Cyprinidae > Carassius > Carassius carassius. The sequence goes on along the minus strand of NC_081774.1, from coordinate 20,223,981 downwards.
AATTTCTGACTTTTATGTAATTTCTGCTATATATTGCATTTAAAATGCATTTGGCTCCTAAAAATGTGATAGTTCTTAATCGTGAGATGTTTGTTGTATAGAGGGATATCAGAGCTCTCCAGTGTGTACAAGGATTTATTGGTCATGCTTGCAGGAAGCATCATTTTGGTACCATAAAATGTCTTCCAGCGCCTTAAGCTCCTACAGATGTAGACCCTGTAATTTAATGTTGTCTGCATGTTAGCATTCTCCTCCACAGGCCACCCTGCTTGACTTGACTTTACACGCCAATCAAATCAAAGAAATCTGTGTTTATTTACCTTTGCCCTTCTTTGACTTTTTTTTTTTTTTTTTAACCTATTTATGATGCATTATATCAGTATGTCACGGGGGTCCGAGTCTGCGCAGGTCAGCAGAGGTATTCTGTGGTTTCTCCAGCAGTAGTTTACATTCTCAACAGAGTCAGACAGTTCCCGTTTGAAGAATTCCTCGGGTTCGGCTTGTGCTCGGAGCTGTTTGGCCTTTGTGTCGAGGTGGGAGAAGGGATCTTATTTCCTTTCCCGAAATTTTTATGAAAAACAGACGGACTGAGATATTTCACATCAGCACGGGTGCTGGTTATTTTTCTTGCCATTCCTCAGTCTTTAATGTAGGATGCTCTGTGAAAGGAGACTCACTGTAGAGCATAATAGTGGTTTTTGAATGGGACACAGATTAGTGGCTGTTTCGACGTTGCTCGCACAGCGCTTTCGTTCTTCCTTGTTTTTTTCATTTGAGAAACACGTCTGCCTTCTTCCGTCGGTCTGTCTTGTCTGTCTGTCTGTCTGTCTGTCTGTCTCTCTATCTATCTATCTATCTATCTATCTATCTATCTATCTATCTATCTATCTATCTATCTATCTATCTGTCGGTCTAGAAATGGCATGTATCATTATTATGTTTAGACATTCAACATATATATATATATATATATATATAGTACTGATAAATGTCTCTGTGATGTCATTCAGGGAGACATCCAGCAGCTTCTTTTGGTGGCAGACTCTCGTGCAGCCTATGACTACTGTGAACACTACAGCCCTGACTGTGAAACACCCCATCAGGAGACACCACAGGCCCAGGAACCTGAGGAAGAGGTCAGTACGTGTCTGGATCTGACCCAGACGAGTGTGTTGTGTGTGTTTGTGTGTGTGGCTGTGTGATGATATATTAATGGATTATACAATATACGGTCTACGCCCACAGCTTCTGTCTGGGGCTTTCTTAGGCCTAGGTTCAAAAACATTGCCAAATATCTGAATTATCCATCTGTGTTTAGTAGGGCTATATAAGCGTAATCGCCTAGTTGGGTTTTTGTTCTGCAACAACTAGTAAAAACACTGTTCAAGCTCCTCAGATTGATTTCCTTTGGTGCTTTTGCCTCGTATCCAGAAAGATCCGGAAGTATATACTTTTCTAATAAACGTCTCATCTAAATATCAGTTTTACAAATAAATGCATTAGGTGGCGCTGTGGATAATTGATGGCAAGGTAAGGAAAGGTCTCCATATATTTACAAATTAATTGTTATTATATTTGTAAATAATTGTTTGTTTGTTTTTTACACATATTCACATTTGTGATAATAATGTTGGTTTTTATATATGTATTTGAAATGTCCACCCATATTATTCAGTCTATTATTGTGGTACAGAATGTTATAATAGAGCTGTAGGTCTGAACAAACTGTCCTAACGGAATCTATTGTGAATCACAAGTGTGATCTTGAGGGATTAAATTCTTCTGCTAATCCCAAATTGAAACAGTGCGGTTTGTCTGGTTTTCGATATGAAGCTTTTTCAGTACGTCAATGTTTTCCAATAGTATTTCATAGAATAACCAGTGAGCTCACGGTGGAAACTATTTTTCCCCCTGCCACAGAGTCTGAGCCCACTTTTGAGTGGCGTGGAAATATATTTTTCTTTAATGACTCTTGCATGCTTGCTGGGAAAACCTAGTTTCTCCCTCCACAGCTAACTCTGGAATACCTGGAAAAGTGAAGTTATGTCTCTCAGCTGTTAAAGAACTCCTGATTGTAGCATGATGATAAATCACTGTAACGGCTGCTTGGGGTATTGAGAACTACACCACAACAGTGGATGGAAAATGTAGCTTCACGTTGCGTAGAAGAAGCCAGAGCAAAACCATATAAAGAAATCAGCGAATTAATACAGAGAGTTAAAAACAAATGAAATAACTATATAGTCAGCTTTTTAAAAGCAGATGATATATAGCTTTATAATCCGTGTTAACTTACTAGTGCTGTAACTCAGTCCAGCATCAGCAGCCTAACATCTATATCTTTTAGGAAAATCTTGGATGCAGGCCCGTTCTTTTCCCCTGCAAGGAGCTCCCCTGCGCCGTACCAAATGCTTTAAGACACGTGTGGGAAACGGGACGCGTTTTTAATGGCCCAGGATGATATTTATGCCTTTCATCCAGCTCGCTGGCTACAGCCATGGCAGGCTCCAAGCCTGGCAAGACCCTTTAATACCGTAAACCGACTCGCAGTTGGATATTTCTTTCTTTTCGCTTCTCTTCTGCAGCCAGTGGAATGCAGCCAGTCCACCAGGCCTCAGTTCTTTTTTCTCTGTTATTTTTATTAGCTCAGCTGATGCATAGGGACTTAAATTCATCCCTTTCTGATGGACATAGGCAAAAGACCAACTTGCTATACCACTACAATCGATTATACCTCGCCTTATGCTCATGCACCTTATTACAATTAAAGAAGAAAACAAGCAGAGAATTGGAATCATATGTTTATGATTGCTTATTTGTCATAAACAACGTAAGTCATTTATTATTGGGAAGGACTTAACAATAGTTCTTTGTTGAATTGTTAAACTGACTGCTATTCAACAACTTTCAAAAACAGTTTGTATGCGAGTGGCTTAGGAGTGTAACATTTAATTAGAGCACTTTATAAGAAGCAGAATTAAACAATAAATTAATTATAAATTGCAAACTGCCATGTGTTACATACACAGTGAATACCATGAGCACGGTTTAACTAAACAAAAACAGGATTTTCACGCTAATTGCTGGGATAATTTTATATTGGCATTACTATACATTCTGCATCAACATGCCAGAATGTACAGTAATTACAACAATTTTTACGTTAATTGGCCATTTGGAATTATATTATTTTTTTGGGGGGGGGGGGGGTAATTTTCACTAATTCTCTTATTTTGATACTGAACATTTAACTACAGTACCAGTGGAGTGTTTTACAGTGATATGGCAGGCGGCTCAAAATTATGATGTAAAATAGAGCACTATCTGGCAGTCTTATTATATTATTTTAATACCCTATAGACCCTTTTTTTTTTTAGCATTTTCACTATCACACACCCACTTGATCTGATATTCAAAGTGCATTTTTATGATTTATAGAGGTTGAATTTTCTTGAACTTGTGTACATGTTCACCGGTGACAAGAATACTTTGTACTGTTTACTTATGTCTCTTCTTTTCTAATTACATGTTACTGTTACTCATTGCTTATTTGGGCACAGTGTTAATGCTTGTTATCATTAAAAACAGATCAGGGGTTTAATCTCCAGTAGGGATGGCACTGGGGAGTTGCACTATAATATACTCCATTATTATGTTCATGAAATTCACAGGATTTGAATTCAGTTTATGGAATTTATTGTGACTGGATATGTACGAATGGATTTCCACAGGAATTAATTCTGCTTGTGTTTCATGAATGAGGTCTGGTAGGGCTCAAAGCATGTATTTTGTGCTTTTGTACCATAAAATGCTTTGAATGAAAAAAAAAAAAACATTTGTTAAATGATACAGTTAGATAAATAAGGTATTAGGTAAAACATGTCATGTAAATCATCAAATCAAACTAAGCCTTTTGACATCACTGATTTGATGGTCTAAATGGATGGGAAGGTCGAAGAAAACAAAGTTTTCAAATATTTAAACTACAAAAGGGTTTTGTAGTTCACTGACCACCCATCATCTCAATGGCATACCTAAGCACATGTTGCATGATTTATATACTTATATTTGGATTATATGTGATATGCCAATAATGTATGCTACAATGCATCTTCCCCTTACAGTGATCCCAAAAAGCATTTGAACACTATGAACATTGTTGCATTAAAGTGCCCCTATTATGGATTTTTGAAAATTACCTTTCATGCAGTTTGTAACACAGCTCTAATTGAATGAAAGCATCTTGAATGAAGTGCACAGTGTATAAAGTTATCGTCTCTCAAAGAAAAGTCAACTCTGAATCATTGAAACTAGTCATTTCTAAAACGAAACCCAAGCCTTTCATGTTGCCATCAACAGGAAACAGCATATTACCTGTATGAAAATGCAAATTCATTCTTTGCCACTAGGTGCCACATTTGGAGCAGTAAAAATAGCTGTTTCCCAGGTAACGCTGTACACAAAGCAGCACTGCACAAAGGCTGCTTTATCAGGCATAATTAAATGAAAATGAGACCAATCAGACCAATCACTGCAGATTAGCGTCATGCAAAGGAGGGGTTTGGAAAAATGTATCGTTAAACAAGACATTTGGGAGTCCTTGAGAAAATAAGGTAAAAATAAATGCACATCATAAAACAATGAAAATTGACATTGCATCCATGTCAACCAGTTGTTGGGGACTTCCAAAACCAAAATGTGAACCTTTCATTCTCATAGGGGAATTTTAACAAAAACCAAATCAAGTGGTGTTTATTAAATAATAATAATAAAAAAGTACAAATATAAAAAAAAAAAAAATTTGGTTTTGGTATTTTATCTATTTTTACACTTTTTTCTATTTTCTTTTTTTTTTTTTTTGACAATCAGGTATTCAAAAAGTGTTCAAATGTGTTTTGAGGACTGTGTAAGGGCTTTGAATTCAAGTCTTTCTTTCTAACATGCAACTATCTCTATCTCAGTACAATACTGAATACACAGATTATAATGAGTTCTATGACTACACAGAAGAAGGGACTGCCACTGAAAAACCCACTGACAATGTCGTTACTGAGACCAAGGTAAACACTCTTGCTCATCTGTATGGCCCAGGTGCATGTCGATCACTGTGAGACTGCCTACTTCCACACTGTGTGATCTCTGATTTATTTCCCCAATTCTCATGCTCCACTGTTCTGTTATTCTCAGTCACTTTGCCTTTCTGTCTCCTCATGTGCCATCACTTTCATTTAAATACAAGCTCCAAATGTAACTTTTTGCTAGATCTACAGATTTTTTGAAAATGTATTGACCATGCATGTTACTGTATTTCCTACTGTGTTTGTCAAAAAATAATTCCACGGTCATAGAGACAAAAATAAATGTTTAAATAGCATTTTAAACAGTGCAACTCTATGTACCTCAATCTCAATTTTTGATTAAATGTTACACTGAGATTTGTTTTTGTTTTTGTTCCCCCCATTTGTAGACAGTTTTATTTCTTTTAGAGTGATTTAAATCATCCACTATTATGTTGAAATATATAATAAAGTTACCGGCCAGCTGTTATTCACTTGCCAAATCTAACTTTTACTTCAACTGCTCATATTTCAAATTTGGATATATAAACAGCTAAGAATAAGCAGTTGTTTTAAAATGAACAATAAATGAAGATTTACATCTTAACATTAGGAAAACATTTTCTTCATTCTGAGTGATGTGAATCTCTTGTGTGATATAGCCCAGCACTGCTGATGCTGGAGACTACTATATTGAGCAAGACTATGGCACTGAAGTCCCTTCTGTTTTAATTCCAGCCAATGAGGTAAAGATCTGCATGCTCCTAATTGTTATTTTCCGTTGTGTATTTTAAGTAGGTTTCTATTGAAATAGCCTTCTTTTGGTAAAACTTTTCTGACTTTAGTATTTTTTCGCACCTTATTTTTTGGATAAACTTAAAATTTAATATTTGCTATGTTTAGATCATGTCATTACTAAACTGTGAGAGAAAAGTAGAAAATCATCCACATTTGAGCTGCCAGCTGTACTCGAGGTGGTTCATTGTGGTTTTCCTTTACCAAATGGTTTTACCTAAGTCAGATTTTTTATGGGTAAAAGTCAAATAAAAACCACTATTCCATGTAACAGTTAACGTTCAGCAGAAAGCAGTGAAATCATTGCATTTTCCTTATTTATGTTATTTCAATAGTTTGATGATTCTGTCACAGTTTGTTCTAAAACATCGCACAAATGAAGTCTAAATGAAGAACATCCAGCTTTAACTGGAACAATATGTCTTGAATTTAGTGATGGCCAAACTTCTGCTTCAAATGATGCACCTACATGGGCTGACGCGGCCTCATAAAGCACTCCTGTATACAATACAAAGGCTGGGATTAACTAGAGAAATCTTAAGTACTTTTGTTCACTGCATAAAGGCCCCTGGGTGAGGAAAGCTGTCAAGACTTAAAGCCAAAATAGTTCTTCAGTAAAAGAAAAACAAAATGCTGGAAGGCATATGATGTACAAAGTAAGAGGCGAAACCAGTGCAGCATTATCACATTCAAGGTTGTCGTGGTTTGTTATTTTATTAACAAAAATGATTCAGATTTTTGAATACCCCCAAAATTTGTACATTTGTATTGTCATATCATAAAATACATGTTACCGAAATTAGACCAATAACACACTGTCATGTCTAAAATGATCCCATTTAGTCTACTTGTATTTTCACATGTAGAACCTCATTAAATGAGTTTGATTAAGTGTCTACATTGACTAACCTCCCTGTTCCCTTCATTCTCTGACCTCCTGCCTCCCCGGGCTGGGCAGAATCCATCGCCAAAAGAGGAAATAGTAGACGACTATATTACAGGGATAGAAGAAGTTGGAGTGGATCCCACTGTTGCCACCAATGAGAATGTGGATATGCTGGAGTCCAAAAGCACTAATGGTGCAGAAAACGAGAACTTTAAGGAATACGACATTAACGAATATGATGCAAAAGAGATAGACCCAAGCATTTATGATGATTCATTCTATGACTACAATACTAATGGAGCTAATCCCACCGGATCAACTTTTGAGAGCGAGTTTGGACTGGGCCGACCTGCTGAAACGGAGGTCACGGAGAGCAATGTGAGTTGACTTCTCCGTCTTTATGTATATATTCTATATACTATATACATATGTATATATTCCGTCTTTAAATATATATTATTAGTAGTAGTATTGAAACCATATAACTGTAATTCTAATGCTTTTAATTATTAGGAGTAATGTCCATTTACCTTACTACATTTCAGTATATCTGCTGACACAGCAACACATGCGGTGTGTGGGAGACAGGAAATGAAATGTTAGCTGCGTGATTGCAGTGTTGATCTGTTATAACTTGAGACTTATTTTCACAGCTCAACACAAGCACTCGTTCACACAGACACTTACACACATGCACACACTGACCACAGTGGCTTTGTGCTCCTTTTCTTCATTCCTGGAGGGATATATCATCCTGGTCCACAAATACAAAACACATATGCACACACTAATTTAATAGTTGTGTTAAACGACTGAATAAATATTGTCAAATGACTTTCCCTGCGTGTCTTATAAGTCGATGTTATAGGAAAAGATGGAGTTTTCACTTAATTTCTAATCATCCTCACATAAATCACTGAGCATATTCGCCACTTGGCTTTATAGGGTTATACAGTCCATTTTGGACATTAGCTGTAGTACTTAATGTGCTGTTTTACAGTTGTTTGGTCTACAGGAGTAGTACTTTCTCTGTCATTAAATCTCAGTTTGTTTTGCCTCTGTTGTAGGTTGGTGGTGGCTATGGTGGTGAAAAGGGGCAAAAAGGTGAACCTGCAGTCATTGAGCCGGTAGGTAAACTCTGCGTGAAGCTTTTACAAGTACCAAATGAAATGCAACTAATAGTAATGCATCATATTTTTCCCTTCAATAGTGTGTCAGTTTGAAGGGCACTTCTGGAAGGGGACGCCATTTATAGGGACGTTCCAAACAATAGTAAACAACTGAATCCATTTACAAAGGGCCCTTCCAGAAGTCAGTTAGTGAAGGGAACATGCGAAGGTCACTTCACGGTGATCTGCAGTTAGGAGATCTTACAATGCTTTTTAAAGCAAAGTTGGGGTTGATTTCGAGTTCAGATACAAAGTAAAGAGAATAGGCTAATTAAATTTGTCTATTTTAATGTAAGACAAATATGTTTCATCAGTGATAGAAATATGATTTAAGATGGTAGTGCAAGCAAGTTTAGTTTTAAAATGTTTATAGGTAAATAAGACACAATTAGACAATATTTGAAAAAACAAACAAGAAGAAATCTATATTTGCGCAGACGCATGGAGGTAAAGTGTTCTGTCCGGAAACAAAGATGCTGTGACGCCAAATCCCCTCATAAAAGAAGAAAGCCCTAGTGTTTACAACTGTGACGACAAGCTCTTTCCAGGATCAACTAAATTCTGGATTCAAAATTGTAAAGTTGGGAGTATTTTTAAATGTTAAATGATTTTTTGAAAGTCTTATGCTTACCAAGGCTGTATTTTATTTGATCAAAAATACAGTAAAAAACTGTAATATTGTGAAATATTATTATAATTGAAAATAACTATTTTCTGTTTTAATATATTTAAAACTATTTTATTCATTTGATGGGAAGGCTACATTTTCAAGAGCCTTCAGTCTTTAGTGTCACATGCGAGAAATCAAAATCAAGTTTTTTTTTTTTTTTTTTTTTTTTTTACAAAGTAAAAGTCTTTACTATCAGTTTTGATAAATGTAATGCATCTTATATTTTGGAGCTATAGTATGCCAGTATAGTCATACCTCCCATCTATTTATTCTTTGTACAGTTATACGGAAAAGGGAAGATGTTAGCAGTCCAGGAAAAAAGATTCTTACATTAATACTCTCAAATGTCAGCGTATTATTCATCTGATTTTGACAGCAGTTGCAGTATTAGCTTTTCTTGAATAGTGAAAAAAGGCGATTGGTTCAGTTGGACTAAATGAACCACATCTTTTGGGTTCCTCTTCACTCTTCACTGATTTTCTTTTTATTTCCATACTGCTCATACTGTGAGATTTACGGCCTGCCCAGCATGCTACCAAACTCATGTTTTTCTTCCTTTCTCCCCTTCATTTCTTTTCAGGGGATGCTGGTAGAGGGACCCCCAGGACCACCAGGTCCCACTGTGAGTATCACCTTGTTCCGCACTCTTTTCACACATGGCGAGACTCCATAGGAAAACATGACTTTATGCAAAATGGCAGCATAGTGTGTTTCTGTCTATGTTATGTTGCCTTTGACGTTTCGCATGTCCTTTTTGTCAGGGTCTCCCCGGCACTCCAGGTATACAAGGCTCCCCAGGCCTCCACGGAGATCCTGGAGAGAGAGTAAGTTGACATTTCCCAAAATATCATCCTTCATTTTGGTTACCTACTATCTCTTAATCCTATTTGTGGTGTTAAAATATCTTATTCACGTATATACACCAGTTATAGGTAACTGTATCCCTGTCAGAACTTTCAGTCCTTTTTTCACTTTATTAGAGCAGTTAGACTTCCACATAAAGACAATGGTAAAGTATACATTGTTTAAAGCATCGAGAGAATAAGTCAATGACATGCAGCATGTCATATGTAAACGAGCAGATGTGTTCATATTACAAAGACCTGAGAGGCCATGTTGAAACCAGATCTGCCTATAAATCCTCACTCTAATAACACTTCCAGAGGAGCAGCAAAGCTAATAACCTCTCGTACACATTAACACATACTCATTCTCCCATAGATTCATATGTTTTGTGCTGTTCGCACCATTTTTCAGAATTGTAAATGCTCTCTGTTGATTACAGCACAGAGAAAAGCTGTCCACATATTAACGAACAGCTGGATTTTTTCCCCCCACTTTACGGTGGTGCAGCTTGGCCTCTTTTTCTCAACCTCCTGCAGAGTTAACCTTTGCAGTGCATTCTGGGAAGCGGACAGCTATCCCACCATCATTGACCTGCATCTCCCAGAACAGAGGGCTTTTTGTCTGTGAGAAGTGATTTCCCACTCGCTTTGATCTCCATCAGTTCCTCCTCTTATGAAGCCAAAATCTGTAGCCGAAAATGCTTAATTAACAATGACTGCCACTTCCCTCGATTGCCAGCACATCCTCCCTGATTTATATACAGAAGCACATGTGCGCTAGGTGTCAGTGTATATGTTACATAGAAAGGACATTTGCCCAGCCTTAAAACACACACACATGCACTCACACAATTACACCGTCATATGGGAACAATTTAAAGTGAGCCGTCTACAAGAGGAGCGTGACATGCCTGCTAAAGAGATCTCTTCCTGAAACTAACCTAGCAGGCATTCCATCATATGAGTCCTCCCTGCTTTTCTTGTGGGGTGTAAGTTTCATTACGAGCACACACACAAATAAACAGCGCACTGAAAGGAACTATAAACAACACAAAACATACATAAACCTCAGTATAAATATAAAGCGAAATAAACCTAAGTGTATTATTATGGGATAATGACGGGGCTTTAGCACATTAGCTATTTTTGATTTCGGGTGTAAGTAACGCCGCGGAAATCTCCTGCAGTTTAGTTGCAATTTGCGAAAGCGCCACAGCATTTTTCTCTAAACTGTTTAGTCAAGCTTTTGTTTTTGTAAACTGTCTATTCTGAGATGATTTAGGTGAACCAACCGACAATTTAAAATGATCCTACAGTATTTTTCCTTTATTTTAAACTTTAAAGAAACATTCTCTCTTTCCATGCCTATTCTACAGCCATTTACACATTCGTATCCCACACACTTTATGGCTCATTTCCTTCTGTTTTCCCTCCCTCTTTTCTCCTTCTTCTCTCAGGGCCCTCCTGGTCGTCCTGGTTTGCCAGGCGCAGATGGAGCTCCGGGGCCCTCTGGCACCATCCTCATGTTACCGGTAAGCTTGTCCAACCCATACATTTCCAGTGATTCTGATTAAGGACAAGATTTTCCAGCCCGCAATCTTAGAAAAACCACTGAACTTATCTCAAAATCAGCTGCAAATGGCCACTTCCTCGAACACTGGACAAATTACTATCATTGTACACGTCCAAGCAGGTTATGAATTGTTACAGCTGTGAAAAGCCCTAACCCCACCCTGTAACCCCACTGCACTCACGCTACACCCAAAAGTCTACATTAACTCTACACAAACTGGCACTTTGCAGCCCAGATCCAAAGCCATAATGACAAGACCGCTGAGGCCACTTTATGTTGTAGTGACTCCAGTGGCCCCTCTAAATTCCAGCATGCAGTAAAAGTACAGAAATAAACTTGCAACTTCTATGTTTGTGGATGTTTCTCTGACAGTTCCGCGCTGGTGGAGAAGCTCACAAAGGTCCGGTGGTGACGGCGCAAGAAGCTCAGGCCCAAGCCATACTCGCCCAGGCTCGGGTGTGTACCCTTGTTTCATGATTTTGTATTTCTTTTTTTGGGTGAAACGAGTGAGTTAGGTGCATGGAATGTATATGAGTAAGTTTAAAGGGACTGTTAAAAATAAGACAGGTTTGTAGTTCTCATAAGACTGTATGTTACATGGAAATGTACAAGTTGCCAGTAACAAAACTTATGTACTCTACTGCAGTGAATGTCAGGTTTGCAAACTTTACTTTGTCACTGCAGTTGACTATGAGGGGACCACCTGGCCCAATGGGATTGACGGGACGTTCTGGCCCTGTGGTGAGTGTCCCATTTTTTATGTGACATTTAATAATGACTATATAATTTGAGGAAAACATTAAACAAAACGATTCCTTTTCAACAAAATTAAACTATGTTCTGTTACTACTGTACCACTTTCACTTCATATGCTGAATATATTTTTAAAAGCTTTTTATACAACATACTGTATGCTGGGTAAGCATTGGTAAGTAATTGTAATGCAACAAGAAATATTTATATTTATATAAGTCAAAATATATATAAGTCAAAATATATCTATAAAAAACGAATGAAATACTTTTCATGAATAGGTGACGTTAGATATTTTAAAAATGCTTTAATCAGTCTTTAATCATCCTTTTTTGTATTGAAAAAAAAACATGAATTATTTTCAATGTAAATGTAATTGTATAAACAGTTTTACAAACCTAAATATATTGCACAAAATGAAATTAAGTTGTGAACAATAAGTTGAGGTATTGTGATGCTTGTTCAATTTATATGTTTAAAATTCATTATTGTTGCTGTTGTTATTTTGTTATGAAAAACAATAATAATTTGTAATGTGAATTAGTTACATTTAATTTAATAAACAGTTTTGCAAACATAAATATATTGAATGTAATGAAATAAAGTTTTAAGCTTGTCCAATTTAAATGTATTTAATTCATTTTTATTATCATTAATGTTATTATTATTATTTTTATGTAGATGAGGGGCACAGGAGAGCATATAAAATAAACACGATCTAAAAGCCACATGCATGCAAGATTTACCTTCGTGAATGTCTCTTTTCTTTTCCCATGTCTTCCTTTCAAACCCAACTTCCTCCAGTTGACATTACACAAACACTGATAGGAACATGTGTTACTTTCATCTCGCTGTGATTTATGACCAGAAAATGAACAGTTCTGTGCTGATGTGCTTTCAGGCTGTCTGCTGTTTGTTTCCATGTTCTCTTCTCAGATTTCTTTTGTCACATTTGTGTTTCTGAATTTCATCCTCTTGAGATGAATATTAATAAGAATGCCACTAGAATTTCTCTCATTCTTTTCCACAGCTACCTCCAAATCAAATGCCCTTTAAAAGCAATGGAAGAGGAATGTGTTTGGGTAGCCAGAATGTGACCCAAACACAGCTCCACGCATATGATATTGGTGTTTAGAGAGGTGTGTGAGATGTAAAATTCATCTGTGTGTGTTTCAGGGTGGTCCTGGTGCACCTGGTGCTAAAGGGGAAAGTGGAGATCATGGCCCACAGGTGACTGTCTCTTTTTAACAGCTTTAATCCTAATTAGAACAATGATATGAGTATTCCTGAGACTTAGTATCTGATCATTATTCCTATTTTTAAAATAAATCCATATTATTATTCAGCAAGAATGCAATGAAACTGATCAAAAGTGACAAAACGTTTGATCTTTATTTATTCATTTATTTTTCCAAATAATCCAGAAAAAAAAATGTATCATGGTTTTCACAAATAGCAGCACAATCATTTTCAATTATTTCAAATTATTCGTGAGCTGCAAATCAGCATATTAGAATGTTTTCTGAAGGATCATGTGACACAGAAGACTGGAGTAATGGCATCTTCCGAACCCAATTTTTTAAACTTTATTAACTGTTATAAATGCTTGCCACCCTGAGTTGAGATAATGTTGTATTAAACGTGCTGCACATTTGATAATCACACAATTGGACTACTTTACTATTCATTTAACATGTAAAGCCTGCAGAGTTGAGATAATTAGATGTATATTAAAAGCCATAGTTCTGTCATCTGGCTTTTCATTTTTGGGTGAACAATCCCTTTAAAGTGCATTGCATTCGAGTCAATATTGTAGTTAAAGATTTGCATCATGCTTATAAGTGACCACCCTGAAAAAAAAAAAAAACGTTTCTAAAAATGCTGATTTTAAATGACAAAAAAAAAAAATTCCAGTGAATCCAGTGGGAGTACTTATCTGTTGCAGATTAATTAACTGAATTAGGGTGTTACGTCAGTGTTTTGCTCTGCCTCGGAGGTGCAGCTGCCATAAACTTTAACTAGCGTGCTACTTTTCATGGTATAGCTTATATGCAGTTGAATGTAAAATATGCTGAGGGGCTAAACACTCGTCCACAATAAAATAGCACTTTCTAATGTAAAAAACATGCGCTTCTACTCTGCAGCAGAGAGAGTCTCAGTCAGCTATGGTGAGGAAGAACTATATTAGGCTTTATGTGTTACGTCATAAAAAGTAACGATTTAACAATAGCTTTTACTTAATATTTAACACTGCTTTGTTATTTAGCAGTACACTTTCATTACAGAATGTTGTGTGTTTTTAAGGGACCAAGAGGACTTCAGGGCCCTACTGGACCACCTGGAAAAGCAGGCAAGAGGGTAAGAACAGGAAAAATCTACTCATGCTGTGAATTGGTAGTGTTTGATTGTGGCATAACACTGAAAAAGCAAAAAGGTGGCATACATAATACATCTGCAACACTGCTGCTGAAGTACTCAGGCAAACTGAAGCTGAAAGGCTCTACGCAAGAAGCCCACTGTTCACTCTCCAACCGCGCACCAGATTTTCCGTGAAACTGTCTGTGTCTATTAGCCTTGACCTTCATTTACCTGTTTGAGCTGAACTGAATGACATATGTCTGCTGGATTCACATTCACATCTGCCCGGTTTAATGCCAAACGTTTCTCAGATTCTCCTTTGACACAGTTTATTCACAGTTTTGTTATAAATGAGTCAAATTGCCACAATAACTCAATCCCCAAACGTGCTGTAGACTCAACACACCTTATTTAGGTTGTGTGTACTCGCTCGCTTCACGTCATCTCCTGTCTCACATTAATTCTGCAGTTGTTTAAAACATATGTTAACACATTAACCTGCAGAATCGGGCTGATGATGCGACCTGGTTTTACAGGGCCGAAATGGAGCCGACGGAGCCAGAGGAATTCCTGGAGAATCAGGAGTCAAGGTAAAATCACCTCTGACTCAAAACCTCCATTTAAAACACAGTTAGCACTGATTAAGGTTTCAGAACTGCTTCTTTTGAATTGAAAACTGGGAGTGGGAGTGTTTGTTATTGTGTCTGGGTCATATAATTACTGATTTTGAATTAATGAGTTAATCTCTACTAGCTAAAATAATCATTTAAATTAAAGATTGCTATAACATTGATAATGTTGTGGGATTATAACAGTAATTATCAGACCAATGTTTTGGTTTGATTTAGTAACAAGGAAATTATAAACAAAAGGAAACACTTTATTTTAAGGTCCAATTCTCGCTATTAACCATTAACTATGACTTTTGCCTCAATAAACTCCTAATTTGCTGCTCGTTAATAGTTAATAAGGTGGTTGTTAAGTTTAGATATTGGGTTAGATTAGGGATTTAGAATATGGTCGTGCAGAACATGTGCTTTATAAGAACTAAAGTGTTACCAGACAAAAACATTTCTCTGATTATTTGCAGCTCAGGCCTAAATAATTGCTGTAAGTGGCCATTTTATCCTCAGAAATGTATTGTTATATACATATATATACATATATAAGATGTCTGAAGATGGCATGAAATAATTTGTAAATATACCAAATTTTTCATAATTTATTTGAAAATGTATTGTGCAAATATATTTATAATAAATAGCAATTGTGATAAAAAAAAATTTGTGAACACGCACGTGCACACAAGCTATGCAATTATTATTATTTATTATTATTTTTTTTTTTTTTATCAATACACAGCCCTAGTTGAAGGAAAAACATGGGAAGAAATAAGTAACAATAAATGCATAAAAACAGGCACTTAAGTTTTAACTTTGACAGCCCTATTTTTATTCTCGTTGTAATTACCATCTAACAGGGGGACCGAGGATTTGATGGACTTCCTGGTCTTCCTGGTGAGAAAGGACACAGGGTAAGTGCTCAGCTATTCTTAAGAAAACACATACATAGCTTTCTTTCATTGTTGTAATACTTGAAATGAAAGCGAATTGTTCTAGACAGCAGAACGCACGCCTGACCACCACCCGTGAGAAAAAAAATGTCTTTTTAATGTTCAATTATCAAACTTCCAGCTTGTCTCGAACAGCGCTTTATGATTATGGGAACAATTCTTGCCTGGTTTCATTTTATTCCTCAGCAGCAGTTTTCCTACAGAAATCTCCTAATATTGCGTTAACTCGATTTGAAAAGCTTCTCGATGGCTCCTGCCAAGACCAAGTGCATTTTTATAATGTTCCATGTCTGCCACTGTACATTTTGTTTAGCGTTCTGACAGTCATAGTGGCAGGAGAAGTTGACCTCATTATAATGGCACTGGGGGTTGTTTGGCGTGCTTGCGTTCCGCTGGCAAACGAAAGCTGCCCTCGCTAGGCACAGCAGTGTGTGGCTTGCTTGGCCTGGGCTAGTATAGTGAAAGAGGCCCGCAGATCACAGGGAGCTGTGTATATTTCCAGCCAAAGTGCTGTCCTCCTAATCCTGCCCTGGGTAATTACAGGCCCCGTTATGTTATAGCCTCTTCTTATAGGGATGCAGTTTTATAAATAGTGGTCATGGGCCCTAAAAATGCATGGAGCCAAAAGCAGGCAGGCAGGCAGGGACAGTAATAATACATTTACTCTTTTTCTCCCTCTGTCATTTAATCTCTTTCGTTTTCTTTTAGGGTGAGGCAGGTCCTATTGGCCCACCAGGCCCTCCAGGAGAGGATGGACAGAGGGTGTGTTTGTCCAAGTGACTCATTAATTTCTTGTTTTGATTCATTTGTACTTGCATATGTGTATGCAGACATGTTGGCAAGTGTGTTTGTGCTGTTTTCTGCAGGGCGAGGATGGTGAGATTGGACAGAGAGGAATGCCAGGAGAAAGTGTAAGCATCTCCATCTCTATTTACATTTAGTATTCTCTTGTCATGTTTTCCCTTGAAAAAATATATATATTTTTTTTATGTGAACTGTTCAAAGCTTAGTTGACATTCAGTTGTCTTTTGCATCATGGTGTAGGCACAGACTTCTGAAATATGACTGCTTTCCAATATGGTGAAGTAGTTTCTCTTTGAAGTCAGTTTGCCCTAGACAAAAGATAAAAAAAAAAAAAAATAAATAAAAAAAAAAAGATTTAAAAAATCCTAAATATGCTAACATTCAAACATTTACAGATTTTTTTAAATTATTATTATTTTAATACAGAAAGAATCCTGGAGAGAAATTATCACAGTTTCCACAAAAATATAAAGTAACACAACTGTCTTCAACTTTAATTAATTTATGATAAAAATGTTGTTGAGCACCAAATCAGCATACTAGAATGATTTCTAGTGTTTACTGTATTTTGATCAAATAAATGCAGCTTTAGTAAGCATAAGAGATTTCTTTAAAAAAAAGAAAAAATAAAGAGCTCCAAACTTTTGAACAATTGTGTATAAATCATGAAATGTCTAAGACCACAAGTAATGTGACCTTTTCATGTAAGGTATGTATTAGCGAGTTTTGTATATAACCTAATTATGAAAAGTGAAGAATCATGTTAAAAAAGGTAGGCATGTTTCTGAGTTATTCAAATATGCCTCGGGGCTCTCAGGACAGAACGTGAGGGTTATTAACTTCACTTCATGCCTAAAAGACCATGACTGCCCACTATAATCACTCTTCACGGCCCACCCTGCTCTTTCCACCTCAAATCTCAGTATTTGTTGCTCATTGAGGCAATGGCTCTGTATAGGAAAGGAGCACTGCAGTTTTCTTATTTTCTCCAGCTCTCTTTCGCTCTCTGTTTCTAACGACACACTAATAGTCTCAAATATTTTTCTCGCTCTTTGACTAAATACTCCATCAGCAGAGATCTAACAAATAACAGAATCAGTCCTGGAGATGTGGAACCTAATTGGATTGAGTCCCACAGTTGATGGATTGAACCTCTGGGTCTACAGCAAAAACCCAGAGTACCTTTGTTTTACGTTGATATTTCGAAACCATTTTGAATGAATTATTTAATTTAAAACACATTCAGGTTGTCCTTTCTTAAACTTTGTATTCTGTGTTGACTGTTCCTTTAAGATGATTTTTATTATGCATCTCTGAGTTGATCATGTATGTATGCAGATCTTACTGAAGCTTTAATTAGTCTAGATCATACTGTTGAAAAATGTGCCTGCTATACAATGTAACTACAGGGGTCCACCAATTATTCAAATTTATTAGTGAATAAATTACATTTGCATTAAAAAAATGTATAATACTGAGATATTGAACTTCAACAAATTCAAATTCAACAATTTTTTTTTGTACTTTCCACTTTAATTTAATTTAAAATTTAAACAAAGTTTGTTTAATTGGCTCTTTATAGTAGAATGTTTGGCCAAATCTCTTAAAGAAGTATACATAAATATGGTTCTTGTTGTAAGTCAAAATATAACACATATGTAAAAGGGGTCTATTCTTCATATCTCTATCCACCGAGGGATCTTTTGGCTTGAAGACCACTTGTGGTCAGTATAATGGTCTACTTAATTCTCATGATGACATGTCTCTTTTATTGATTTCCCAGGGTCCAAGAGGACTGCTGGGTCCCAGAGGTTCTGCTGGGACCCCTGGACAGCGTGTATGTACCACACTTGCTTAATTACAACTGTACAAACAGCAGGAAATTCACAGCTAAACACTTGTGATTTATACACATGCAGGGTCTTGCTGGATTGGATGGACCACCTGGCCCTAAAGGAAATATGGTAAGGACTTTCTCTCCCCTGCTTTAGCAGTGTACTTATCACAGAAGAGATACCTCATGAAGGGGTCTTTTGCTGACAACCTCTGACCTCTCTGAAACATATTTGTTGTCCCGACTCCCAAGCGAAGGTCTTATCTAAATAAGGCTATTAGATGAGAGAAGCGCTGTAAGCCTGGCAGGAGAGAGCTGATGTCACTGTTACTGTGGCAGCAGGGGGGTGATCTTTGACCTGGAAGTGCTGAAATTAAGAAGGCATGAAGTCTGCCACTAAAATATGCAAGACGGGACGTGTAGGGTTCATGTAGGCATACAGTTCAATGTTTTTACCTTGATCCTATTCGTTTCTTATTCATTTGTTTACAAACTGTGGTCTGTGAAGAATTTCAAATTGAAATTGAAAAATGAATGATTGAAAAAAAAATCATAATAAAACAAAATATGTTAAAAAATGAAAATAAAACTAAAAGGAAGAACCAACAACGAATTAACTGATAAACCATCTTAACAGTGACATAACTCATTGTGTAACTCATTAATGTCTCACTTCAGTAATGTAGATTAAAGTTATACATCATAACTTCTCAGCTGGCAAGTAAACTCAAAAGGTTCATTAAAGACTCACTGGAGTTCATTAAAATAAATATATTTATATATGTGAAATTATGTATATCTATTTTCCATTCACTCAAAGTCTCACTCTAACTGCCGTTCTTAAGCATTTTTTATATAACATATATAAAATGTGTACCCATCTCTATGTCTCTTCCTCTTTGCCAGTGGTTTAAAGCTGCTATAATAGATTTTATTACAGTAGGCTGTGCAATTCAGGAAGCACGGCCAATGGAAAAAAGATGGATTTGCAATTTTCACGTGTCAGTTGTTTAACATGTAGAGTTTTTTTGGAGTTTGAGGTATTGGGACTGTTATTCATATCTTTATAAAATGTCATAGGCTCCCTGGAGCAGTGAAGTGTAGGAATAATACTAGTGTTGTGTACTAAAGTGCTTTTGTTAAATGTTCTAACAGGGTCCTCAAGGAGAGCCTGGACCTCCTGGGCAACAGGGGAACACCGGTCCGCATGTAGGTATCAGTCGAATGATCACTGTCAGTCTTCTCTCTATCTCTCTCTCTCTCTCTCTCTCTCTCTCTCTCTCTCACACACACACACACACACACACACACAACCAGATTGTGTTTTTCTAATTGAGAAGCTTTAACTTTGCAATATCCATGACATTTTTGTGGCCTTAAGTCTTTGTCTATTAACCTTGAAGTAATCTATACACTACTGAACTCCTAAAAGTTGACAAAAACAATATTTTGTTGATATACTATATATACACTACTATTCAAAAAAAGTCAGTAAAAGGACAGGTTTTTTTTTTAAAGAAATTAATGCATTTATTTAGCCATTTCAAATAAATGTTCTTTTAAACCCTCTATTCATAAAAAAAGAAAAGAAATCCACTTACCTATTATGCAAAAACTTTTTTCAACACTGATAATAATACATGTTTCTCAAGCAGCATATCAGCATATTTGAATGATTTCTAAAGTGTCATGAGACACTGAAAACTGGAGTAATGGCTGCTGAAAATTCAGCTTTGCCTCACTGGAATTTAAAAAATATTCAAATAGAAAACAGTACTTTTGAATGCTAAAAATAATTTGCATTATACTGTTTTAGCATATTTTTCTATCAAATAACTTTTGAACAGTAAACAGCAAGCCAAAAAGATAGATGATTCATGTTCATGTACTGCAAAGAATTTTGTCCAATCAGACGCTTTCCAGAATGAGAAAGTCCCTCCCCCAATACCACCCACAACTGACTAGCAATTAGCAAATCAGGATTATGACTGTGACGTACATTTGCTATAGTTTTTTGGTTAAGGGAACCCACGCCTTTAATATCTCCCACACAAACCTCCTATTTTTAATTGGAGAAGTGCTCACACAGCTTTTTCCAATATAAACTTTACTATCAGATTTCCCCTGAAGACCCCATCTTGTACTGTCTGACTTCTGAAATCTTGTCTTGCAGGGTCTGCCTGGTCCTCAAGGCCCGATCGGTCCACCTGGAGAGAAAGTGAGTTTGCCCCGGCAGCCATCATCTTTGTTATTACAGACGGCGTTTTTCTGCCCTAACCCTATAAACGATTCAACAGACTCCTAGGTTTCCAAGCTGTAGGTTGCTAGCAGATCAATGCTGACTAGAGGAAAACCACACACACACACACACACACACACACACACATCAAGAGTCGCTAATGTTTTGACAAGCAGGAGATATGCTTACACACATAACTGCCATTGGTCGGTCTCTCAGACAAGCGTTTTCTCAGGGCTCCTGGAAGTAGACCAGAGAGTCTGAAATGTGACTCCAGAAGTGGTGGAGCGTTTCCAGACGTACCATATGATTAGATCTCTTCTTTACCAAGAGGAAAAAGATGATAATGAAGTGCTCTAGGATTGAACTGCTTTTAAAAGTTGCCCAGCGAATCACTTGGGCACACCAGTAATTGTGTGTGTTTTTCCTCGCTCTTCTCTTTCTTCCTTCTTTTCCTCACTTATCCGCTTTCTTTCTCTCTTTCTCTCTCTCTCTCTCTTATAGGGTCCCAATGGGAAACAGGGGCTCCATGGACTGGCTGGTGCTGATGGGCCTCCCGTAAGTGGATTTTTCTGTATTTCCTATTCTCCCCTGCCTAAATCTCCATGTTTATTTCAGAAATACTTTGCATCTTCACACGTCATTAAGCCAGTAACCTGCTTGGTGATAATCTTGGCTTGAAGGGAATACATTTTACATAGCATAATTTAGAATCAAAGAGGCGGGTGCCTTTCAATCCAGGAGTTGAAATTTGAATTGGAATGACAGGAAGTGGAATTTACTGAATTGCAGTTCAAAGAAATTCAACAAAGACAGGACAGAGGACTTACATTAATCCAAAATGAGCAAAAACAGAAACCTTCTTTGATTTTAGTCTTTTAGCCTGTTTCATGTGGATTGATTCAATTTTTAAGCATTATGGCAAATTAAATTCCACCAATGAAATTCCACTGGTCCATAAAATTATGCATTTATTTAAATATATAGTATTTCTTTATCATGTTACTTATATCAATAACCAACAAAACTTAATATCTAATATTTATATAATTAAAAAAAATCTAAATTATATGATTTATTTTTAGAAAATTATTTATTTTAGAAAGACAAAATATTCTATTGAATATATTGTATTGAATATATATATATATATATATATATATATATATATATATATATATATATATATATATATATATATATATATATATATATATATGTTTATGTATTTTAATTGCATTTATTATAATGTTATTGAAATGGGAGTTTATGTCACAGATAATAATATACATTACCATTTAAAAGTTTGGGGTCTGTAAACTTTTAAAAATAAATATTTTCTTTAGCTACTCATAAATCCATGTTTATTTGATCGAAATATAGTAAACATTATAAAATTAAATACAATATAAAATATATATTTTTTCTATTTAAATATATTTTAAAATATTATATAATATATTTCTGCTATGGCCATTACCCCAGTCTTCAGTATCACATGATCCTTCAGAAATGCAGATTTGCTGCTCAAGACACATTATTATTATTTTATTACAGTATACATGTATTTACTGTCTCTTTTGGTTAATTTAATCATGTTGATGAATTTATTAACTTGCTGAATAAAAGTAAAACTAAAACATCCCCATTTATTTATTTATTTATTTTTACTTTCACGTTACAATTTTTGTATTCTTTATTATTATAATTATTATTATTAATATTGTTAATGTATTTTTGGGGCTATCTGAATTCCAATACTAAGTGGTGTACAACCCCTAAAATGTTATTCTTACAAAAAAAAAAAACTATTACACTGTAATAATCTTAACACTGGCGTTTGTAATACTCTGAATACTCTAAATTAATGTAAATCCACAGGACCATACCCAGCTGTATTTTCCTCATATTACTTTTCAGACTTTCTATGAAGATGCTTTTGTTTATAATCTTTGCACAGGGTCATCCTGGGAAGGAGGGTTCTCCCGGGGAGAAAGGAGCAGCTGTGAGTGTATTTTTAGTTTGTCTCGAAACGAAGTTCTAGTTATTGACCACATTTCAAGTACAAAGCCACTAAACACCTGTAAGGCAGCTGTCTAAAAGTGCAGTATTGAAATTAAAGCCATTTCTCTGTCTGTGATTACACTTTAGATGTTTAAAACCTAATTCCCCTCTATTACTCCAGACTGATTCAGTGTTATTATATTTACTCATTTCCTATAGGGCCACCCAGGTCCCCAGGGGTCCATTGGCTATCCCGGTCCCCGAGGCGTGAAGGTAAACAGCCTTGGTTCTCTTCATCTCACTGGTTCTTTATTATATGCTTTTATTCTATCCATTAGAGCCTCTTTTCATTGTTGTGTTCATTTAGGGTGCAGAGGGTGTTCGTGGCTTGAAAGGTGGCAAAGGAGAAAAGGTAAGCAAATTACCCATCCCCTGTCTAACCATTGTTGAGCTCTTGGGTCAGCCTCTAAAATTAGGCACACAGATGACAGGTCAGCAGCTAAAAGTGGAAGGCCATTTCAGGGACTATTTGCACCAAAATGGCTACAGTTAGGTGTTATGAGTGTGTGGTGTAAACCAAAGCCATACAACTGGATGTCAGTAGAGATTTATAAGCAGAAAAAAAAATGATAGAAGAATTGTAATCTGTAAATAATTGTTTTGTATATAATCTGCTTCAGGCTGCATCCTCTGCAGTGGCCACCAAGTGTCAGTGTTACATCCATACAATAGCCAAGACTTTTGTTTCTAAAATGTATCGTTATTGGTATGAAATATTAAGTCTCAAGCTTAACATTTAAAATTCAAGAACTCTTCTATAGTTTGTTAAATTAACATGCAATCGTAGATATGACTTAATTTCTCAGACTGAACTAGTTTGAGCCAGCAGTTTCCTCTATGGCCACAAGATGCCAGCATTTAGCCATTACGTTCTTATGGAGTGTTTTGAATTAGTTACAAATGTTTTATAGTTTGTTCAGTATTTTTAGTTTTTTTACTTTGGAATTTTGAAAAGTTATATTTTAAATGTTAATTAATTCCATTTAAATTCTGTTTTTACATGACAATATTAATGAAAATCGTTTTTGTTATCACATTCATTTATTAATTCATTCATTTGTTTATTAACATAAGTTTTACATAAACATAACATAACATAAAATAACATAACATAACATAACATAACATAAACATATTACCCAAATAAATGATCTGGGTTTGATTTCAGGGAGAAGATGGTTTTCCTGGGTTCAAGGGTGACATGGGCCTCAAGGGTGATAAGGTGAGTAACAAACACGTATATTTACATTTAATTTTAATCAACTCTTATAAACACGTATTTGTTATTTATTTAAGGTGAGGTTTAACCATTTAGTCTAATATGAAGTTTGTGCATTGTTGCTGGTGTTCAGGGAGAGGTTGGCGTGTTGGGCCCCAGAGGAGAAGACGGACCAGAGGGGCCGAAAGGTAAAGCAGGCCCCACTGGAGAGGCTGGTCCCCTGGGCATGGCAGGAGAGAAGGTCAGTTTGAAACTCATTATGTCCAATATAATGGCAAAGTACTTGAAATGACCAGCCCTGGAAAAAATCAACACTAGTGTTTTCGGGGCACTTAAGTGTCTGTCAGGGATTATTAATACATGTGTGAATTAAAACTTGACATGACACCGAACTCATAATCATAAATGGATTCTGAATGCCAGTTTTAAAACTCCATTACAGCTCCCATATGCTTTTACAGTTTACGGAGGGTGGTTAAATGCTTTATTGTGACTGTATAGCGCCTGATGATTATTTAAAAAATCAAAATGGCAATGTGCTGAGTCTGTTCTTTTTTCTTTTTGTGTTTTAGGGAAAACTTGGTGTTCCAGGTTTGCCCGGCTACCCAGGAAGACAAGGTCCTAAGGTAAGTACTGACATGTTTTCCTCTTTTTCTATTTAATTTTTAATATTAATTAATTTTTAATTACATTTTTTTTTTCAAAGCATCTCTAGGATTATTGTCTCTAGATTCAAATTAGACTCTAATCAAAAATAAAACTTTAAAGTCATCATGTCTCTTAAACAGTGCCACTGTCAGTACTGCTTTATTTATAATTCGCCGAGCACTGCTTTTGACACGCAAGGCCTGCTGTTCTCTGATAGCCTGTGTTAACAGGATAGTTAATAGGATAAACTCATTCTCCATGACGCTGACTGCTTTATCTCTTGGCCACCCAGCATGCAAGACATACAGGTCTGTGAACAGCTCAAGACTGTGCAGACATAGTTTGTGATGTTTGTCAGCTTATTCATTCAGTTCAGGCTGCTGACTCCATCAAAACAAGCATTTGATTCAGTGTAGGGCTGGTCCACTCAAATAGCTTGAACCACCCGGTATTTATTCATTGAGTTTTACTTTTGAAGTTTTTTTCTGAAATGGATCCTACTTTGCTTGAATAGCAAGTGGTGCAAAGTGACACTGAAGAAGTCTACATCCTGCTTTGTCAGCTATTTCAGCTCTGGGTTTACAGTTGATGTTTGGCCTGTTCAGGGTTCTGTTTAACTTATTTGAGGAGTGTCTGAGCATGGAATGAAGAGTGGAATTGTGTGATGATGATTATTAATATTATAACTATTATTTTTATTATATCCTATGGAGTGATGGTTTTGTTTTGTTTTGCTTTGTTTTTATTTGCTTTACTTTTTTTTTTTTTTTTTTGTCTTGTCTAGTCTTGTTTTGTTATTTGAGTTCCAGTCACATATGCACAATATATCAGTATCAAATTGCTAAATAATGGGTATTTTTTATCAATATTCTCGATATTAATATTTCATTATTTTCCTCACCTTTAACTTACTACTTATTATTATTATTATTACTACTACTAGATTATTTGCCATAATCTATTACACACTTAAGGTTATTTATAAAACACTAATAATTTCATAGTATTGTTAAATGTAATCTTTAGCGAATCTAAAAAAAAAAACTAATTTCAAAATTAATACCCATTTTTCATACTGTAAATTATAATGTTATAATGTAAGTAGAATTTAAAACAATAGATTTGAGTTTTTAGCATTTTTTTATTTATACATTTTTATATTTTTATATTTACTTATTTAGGCACTGTTGAAGGGTTTAACACCAAAACTTTTTGCAATTCGCTATTTTTAATGCTTTTAATGGTGCATAATATGAAAATAATAAGTGGCTTATTGTGCTTCCAACAAAAGCATAATATGTTAATGGATTAATGTTAGTGTTTTAATGACACGTTAAATTTCTCCAACTGCAGTTTGTGTGTGTGTGTGTGTGTGTGTGTGAGAGAGAGAGAGAGAGAGAGAGAGAGAGATTCAAAATGAGATATTAGACATTTTAAATAAGGTATCAGTTGTAAAAGGTAAAAATCAAAGTGGAGCTGGAGCGTTGCGTTTAGTGTTCACTTTCAGCGATGATGGGAAATCACTGTCGACCTTCTTTAATCACTTCCTCTGGTTCAGTCAAACTGCAGTGTTCATTTTTCTGTGTGTGTGTGTGTGTGTGTGTTTGTCTGTTTTATTTGCTCCATTATCCTGTGCAGGCGACCGTCCCGTGGAGTAAATTACTGATGCGTATCCATTGTGCACAGACCGCTTCCCCTTCTTTGCCTGCCAAAATAATTCGACCTTCAATTTCATCTCCTGTCCTTGTGCTAACAAGCACACACCGCTCATGTTTATCAGCTCCAATAGCTTGCCCTCTGAGTATCACCCACATAACATTAGCATTAGCAGTAACGATGTTGAATTATTCTTCAAGGACACCCTCTCTCTGTCAACACAGCTTCACTTTTGCTCAAAAACTTAAGTTTTTTGGCATGTTTTAAAGGATATTGGATAATTTGGATACTTTTAAAGTGAGCATATCATTTACATGGTTTCATTGAAAACTGCTCCCCTCAGTGTGTCTAATAATCTGTCTACATCTACAGGGCTCAACTGGTTTCGTTGGATTCCCTGGAGCCAATGGTGAGAAGGGAGCAAGGGTATGTATTAGGCCCTTTTGACTTCACTCTAAGATTAGATTTTTTTACAAGCAATAGCCTGAAGGAGCCAATTCTATCACATCTCTCTGGTTCTGGTTGCAAACAACTACTAAAGCGAAGTAATTGTAATGATAAGATTGTAATTGTTTTGTTTTATAGGGTATTGCTGGTAAAGCAGGTCCACGAGGACAAAGAGGACCAACGGTATGTCAAGCTTGAACCTTTTAAGTAGAGAAGAACACTTTTTTTCCACATACGCTAGTGATGCACAAGGCGTATCACTAATAACTCTTGTCCTCAGGGTCCCCGTGGTGGAAGAGGTGCCAGAGGTCCAACAGGAAAACCTGGAGCAAAGGTCAGGCTTCAACAGTCCTGATTCAGCTGAACTTAATTAGTTATTGGTATTTGTGAATGCTTAAAAATGCATCTTAAAATGTTCTTTATCTAGGGTACAGCAGGGAATGATGGACCAGCTGGTGGCCCAGGGGAGAGAGTGAGTGATTATTGAATTAGTTCTACCTTTCAGCTGCATTTGTCAACTTTCCAGATCAAAACCTTTTGCATTACCTTTCCCTTACATGTTACTTTCTTTCTGTTTTAGGGACTCCAAGGACCTCAGGGCCCTGTTGGATTAACAGGCCCTAAAGGACCTCCTGTATGTGGTTTTATCCATTTTAAATATTTAAATACATTTTTAAGAGAGAGAATATTCAAAATTGAGAAAAAAGGAAAGACTTTTTAGTCTACTTTATACCTATTTATAGTTTTATTCAAAATTAAAGGAATTAAAAATGATGACAAAACATGAAAATTATTATTTTGACATTTGATGATTTAATAGTTTTGTGTCATAAAAGTATAATTTGTGACAAATTATTTGTCATAATTATGACCTAATTATTAATCATAAGTGGAAAATTTCAAAATTATGACACAAAAAGTTTCGATTTTCAATGTCACATAATAATTTATTTTATTTTACGTAATAATTTCTGCTTTTTATGTATTTTGATTTTGATTTGTGAAAGCATTTTAGTTTTTTCCTTATGTGGCTGAAATTGGCTTTCATAAATCAGACTTACTTTACTATAGCTCAAATAATAGGTCTAGCTGCAACTATTAAATCACAAAACCCAAAAGAATAAGCCTCAAGTCTACAAGTCTATTAAATAATAATTACATAAATATGATTTAATCACTATTAATTATGTAATTCCCTCAGGGGCCTCCTGGAAAGGATGGATTGCCGGGTCACCCTGGACAGCGAGGAGAGACTGTGAGTATCAGTTTGTCTTCATAAGTGTTTTCTGTCTCTTGAGTAAAGAGGAATAAATGTTGTGGACAGTGTTTATATGGTGTATTACCTTTTAGCTGCCGACAGAGTCAAGGCGCTAAATTGCTCTTGGCTGGTCTATCTTTCTGTTTCTAATCAAGAACGTCCGACAGATGGAGTGCTGAAATGAGAAACTCATTTTATCTTCAAAGACTCCCCTTTGTTTGTTTTTTTGACACTTGACTTTATATGATTTAAGTGGAAAAAGTGGATGTAACAAAAATAAGTGGTGCTGACATTTCAGAGGCTGGATTTGTACAGTTTAGTGATTTTTACATAGTTTCCATCAGGTTTTCCTTTTCTCCGAGTTTGCTTCCAGAAATGTGATAACTATGCCCACAATGACTATGCTTGTCCTCAAACAGGGTTTCCAAGGAAAGACTGGACCTCCTGGACCTGGAGGTGTTGTTGGCCCACAGGTGAGCTATAGAAGTTGCTGTAATATGAGTAGAAAAAAATGAATAAATAAAAACCTGCTGTTAGACAGAGGTTAAATGAAAAACCCTGTTTGAATTTGAAAGGGCTCTACTGGAGAAACTGGACCTGTTGGAGAGAGAGGACATCCTGGATCACCAGGACCCCCTGGAGAGCAAGGTCTTCCCGGAGCTGCCGGCAAAGAAGGTGGAAAGGTACAGTGTGCTAAACATGCTCAGTTCAGATCACTCAAGGGGAATAACTGGAAAAAAATTGCGTAATGTTCAGTCAAATTTCACAATGTGTAGGTGGATGGTAATGCCTACAAATAAGCAGCTGTGGAGCTCGGTGGTTTTAAGTTTGAAGACTAAATTCTCATCGTCTCTCTTCTTGAAGGGTGATCCAGGTCCTCATGGCGTTTCTGGGAAACCTGGCCCTGCCGGACTAAAAGGGTTCCCAGGCCAAAGGGGGATTCCTGGCACAGCGGTAAGAACAAACGAGTTAATGTTGTGTGCCCCACCAAATGGTCATTAGCTGCTTAACCGTCTGCTGTTCATGCAAATGCTTATGCTGGATGCATGCCTCAGGAGAGGGTACAGTCCTAACTATGAGACTGAGGCTCATGGAGATTAACTGACATATTTAACATGCACTTAGACATTTAGCAAGCTTTTTGAAATGCGTCTCTAACTCTGCAGAGAAATTCCACTGCAGTGTATGGCAATACAACCAAGGATATACAAATACGCAATTTTGATTTATATTGAATTTAATGTACAAAAGCCCATGGTTTACTGCAAAGAAGCTTGTGTGTACCAACATAATCTCTTGTTGGAGATTAATTTTCAGAAAAATAGTTCATTTTTAATCAGATTTTACAGTCTCACAGCTGTATACTTTATTAATGATTATTTTATCAGTTCTAATTTAAGTATGGCATAATTTACGAACAAAAGTTATTTAATTGTCATCAGAGGTTCATAGGATCATTTAGAAAGGGTAAGTTAATGATTAATAATCTATTTAAATGGAATTTTATACATATTATTTAGACATATAGTAATAATGTGTTAATAAATGCTGTATTAACACGTATTCTTACTGTACTTCATGATTAATTCAGGTAATTATAAAACCTTGAGTAGTTGTCAGTTAACTATTTGTGTGAGCCAGTCTAAAGTGAGGACTAGATCTAAATGATCGTAGGAACCACTGACAACTCCTAAATAACCGGTTTGTTAATAATGTAATACTTAATTTTGAAATGATATATTGATCATTAATAAATTATGAAAATACAAATATGAAACACATTTTAGATATACTCATAAATCAAGAACAAAGCATTTATAGCTGTATTTATAAACTGCTTACTGACTATTAATGTAGGGACAATGCTTAATAAATGATTATTTGACTATTTAATGCTGAACTAATGGTCCATAGAGAGAGGTTATTATAAAATTTTACAAAATAAATGCTAACATTTATCTCGTGAAATGCCTGACTTTTAGTAAGTTTTCAAAGATGCAGTTTGACATATTTATTGTCCCTCTGATGTGGAACTCCGTGGGCTTGTAAATGACTTTGTACATAGCAAACTGCCACAGTTGGCCAACTCAAAGCAGGCATATGTCACAGGGACTTGGAAATGTCTCTACTAGTTTTTCTTCATTAGGAGTATTTAAAACTGTGGGACTGAATATAATCAAAAATTGTTTTGTTTCTAGTTTAAGAAACAGCATCTGCCTTCTTGATGAATGTCAGCCTCCACTAGTTATCTCTTTCATGAATCCGTTGCTGCTGAAAGTCACACTTGAAACACAAAGCCAGTATGATTTCAATAAACAGCAGTTGATTTTGCCGTCACTTGCTGTTTTGATGTTTACTTTTAGCTGGCTCATATGTTTTTCATGAATCAGATGGGAGGAGAGTGACGTGTCCTTGGCGTCACATGTCAATGCATTGCCAGCACTTGTTTCTGATGTAGGAAATAGAGATTTTGCCAGTTGTATAAACACTCTGGGCTGTATTTCCAGGAGACATATAGTACAAACAGCTGCCAAACACTGGCACAAACCAATGCAAGCGCACGCAGAGTTTCAGATGCCACTCTGACAGATTCTGAAGCACAGCCCTCATTAGAGAATTAAACCGCTCTCTCTCCTTCTCACACAGGGTCCATCTGGTCTGAAGGGAGGCGAAGGTCCACAGGGTCCACCCGGTCCTATTGTAAGTACCTGTGTTACCATGGAAACTCTGTCGCTGCAAACGATCAATCTGCAAGCTTTGCCTCTATTATTGAAGTGACATCAGGCAAATTCTGGAGCAGGCACAGTCAGCAGGTGGTGAATTTAATGACCAGTAACTAGTAATGTTGGCATTGAGAGCCCGGTTTGGTATGTGATCTGATCCCACGCAGTCTGATCACGCTGAATGAGTCAGGCCTAATCAGTAAGTCCGTCACCACTTCAGAAATTGCATTTGAATCATACGTGAAATATGCTTAGAGATTCAGACCCTTGTCATCAGGGATGTCAAAAGTACTGCAATTTTGATACGGTACATGCTCAGTGTCAGTATATTGGACCTGTGTATTAGGCCTACAATGAAAATATTGAAAAGGAAAGAGAAACATATTTATTTATTGAAACTTAAAGCAACTGTATTGAAAAATATGTTTTATTGTTATTTTTTTAAATATTACAAAAATCTAAATCATTTATATATACTTTATATTCATACCCCTTAATTTGTTAAATGTTGTAGATAAAATTTTACTTGAACATTTATGTAATACTTTATTATGAATTTGAAGAAGAAGAACATGTTCAATAGTTGAACTAAGGGCTGTTGAAAGTTGTATCGATAATAATGCTGTTTCACTGTTCTTGCTATTGAAATTTTGGAATTTTTATATGACAACCCTGTGATCATATAAAGTAGAGTAAAATAGATCTTCCATCCTGTATAGAAATAACATTCTCCCTTTAAAGTAACTGCTGTCTGTCTTCTCTCGTAGTGCAGTGAAGGCACAGCAGTACAGCTTAAATCCATCAAAGCTTCAGCTGTGCGCTATGTGAAGCCCTTTTCGGCTTGAGGAGGATTGGTGTAGGGATTCATTGTCTCTCTTGTATAAAAAGCATCTGTACAGCCAGGCAAGAAAAATCCCTGAAATCAGAAGGATTTTGAGTCAGTGGCCCACCCACGCCGATCAGCCATCCTATCTTTGCCTAAACAGACCTCCCGCAGGTGCCTGGATTGAGTCACCGGCAGCAGAGTACAACTCTTCTGAGAAGTTTCTAACAAAGAGTTGAGTCAGTGTGCAGTGTGCCTCAGTGTGTTTGTGAGGTGGTATATCAGATGAGAAGTGACTCTGGGCTGTCTGTTGTGTCAGTTTGATTGGTCATAGTCTGTGGCGATAGTTGACCGTTCATTGTGGAACTGAGCAGAAACTGTTCATGCTTCATTGTTTGTATCTGTAAAACATATATATAAAATTTTTTTTGTAAATGATAATTAAGATGTGTGCACTGCCCTGCATGTAGTGCCAGTATGTTCTCAATACGATTCCCCAGACGTTGGCGAGTTGGGAATGAGAATGTATTGGTAGTGCGGTGTTGTGTGCAGTGACTTTGACCCCTCCTTATGTATAGAAGCACTATCACTGCAGGCGGATGTCGTTTTAGCATGTGTTTCTGTGGGTATGTGCATGCATGTGAAAGCAACCGGATGTCTTTAAGTAAACGGTGAATAAAGCCCTCGTTCTGAGAGCTCTCTTCAGTGCTTATCCTTCAGTGCTAATAGATGCGCTAATGGACTGTTTATGAAAAAGATTGGTTTTAAACCAGAGAACTCGTTCTCTCATAAACTTTTGTCTGTCAGTGAGACCCACTGATACACTCTAAAGATGAAATGTATTTAATGTGATACACAAATGTGCCTTAGTGTTGTTCAGTGCAGAAAAGGATCTGAATGGGAACATGTTCCTCAGAGCCAAAACAAACTACCGAATAACACAGTTCCCACAGAGACGGAGCACCTGGAAATATCAGTGACATTTGGAACTGTCATTTCCAGGCCTGGAAAAGTCATGGAACTTTAAATATCATTTTTTTCATGGTTTTGTTTAGCTCTAAGCTATTTAAATAACTGTATACAGTGCCTTTCAAAAGTTTGGGATCAGTAAGATTTTTATGTGTTTTTGAAAGAAGTTTATTATGCTCATCGAGGCTGTATTTATTTAATCAAAAATACAGATTTGTTTTTTTTTGTGAAATATTAATGCAAATTTAAAATAACTGTTTCATATTTTAATATACTTTCAAATATCATTTATTCCTGTGAAGGAAAGCTGAATTTTCTGCATCATTACTCCAATCACTGTCACATGATCCTTCAGAAATTATTCTAATATTTATTAAAAAAATAAAATAAAATGGGGGTGGGGGGTTTATGGTAATTTTTTTTCAGGATTCTTTGATAAATAAAAAATGAAAAAGAACAGTGTTTATTCAAAATAGGATCATGTGACACTGGAGTAATGGCTGATAAAAATGCAATGCTCCATCACACAAATAAATTATATTTGAAAGAATATTAAAATAGGAAACCAATATTAGAAATTGCAATAACATTTCACAGTATTACTGTTTGTTTGTTTTTCTCTTTATTTTCGATAAAGATAGGCATAAAAGAGACTGCATAAAAAAAATAAAAAAAAATTACAAATCTTACTGATCCCGAACTTTTGAATGGCATTTGTATTGTATTATACAGGCGTTTATGGCATTTAATAGATAAAATGCAATTAATATTTATATTTGAAAGCATATGTGTGTGTGTACGCGTGTGTGTGTTGGATAGATAGATCCAACAGAAGAGCAATTGCTGTTGCGAGCAAATGATGTTTGTTAAAGGAACTGCAGAAAATTGCTAATTTGTATATGCAAAAATATGTTTACATTTTTAGGTAACCCAAGACATGATTGGTTTTACATCAGAATGCTCTTTTTTGGTTAAGAATCTCTCCTGGAATCCAGTTGTGTTCCTGCCAGATTTAATGGGATGTGTGTGTCACAGGGGTCTCCAGGAGAGAGAGGAGCAGCTGGACCCGGAGGACCCATTGGTCTAACAGGACGCAATGGCCCTCAAGGACCCCCGGGACCTGCAGGAGAGAAGGGTGGTCCGGTGAGTGCGCATTGTTCGAAGATAAAAAATGCCAGTGTTATCTTGTAAACTATTCAAAAGAAAAAGAAATAATGTGAATTTGAGTAAACTGGGCTACTTTTTGTTGAGATGATTAGCAAAACATGGTCTAATTTACCTGAATTCACCCTAAACAAAGTAAACTAGTGACTGAGCTTTTATCAGATGCTTGGATACATTAAGTGTTGCACTAATGTCTAGAGATTCCTGTGGGAAACAAAAGGGGTGAGAGGAAAAGAGTTATGGTTCATTAAAATTCATCTTTTCAATAAACACATCTAGCGCAGATAGCTTAGCCAGTTTAATGCAGCATCCAAACAGAAACTCCATTCAGTTCATTTAGACTTTTACAGCACACAGTTAAAGCTGAAATCAATTAGTTGACTGAAAGGTTCTATAATAATATTGAACATATTCCTCTCCACAGTGTATAAATGCTGTTAATTAATTGCAGTGGATCTGCCATTAGCTTTGTTTGCTCAGCCTGTCTGTATTAACCAGATTAAAGTATTCCTCATAGGATGTAACTGTTTCTTAATCAGCACTTTCAGACATGTGTGTAAACTGTTATTTCTTAACTTCACGCAGGGTGAGAAAGGACCTGCTGGTCCTGCCGGCCGGGATGGGATCCAAGGTCCAGTCGGACTCCCGGGCCCTGCCGGACCTCAGGGTCCACCTGGAGAGGATGGTGACAAGGTGCAGTACTTTATTCTAAACTCTACAGCATGACGTTTTAATTAACAGACATCATGCCCATCTCACATCGGCACACCATTAGTGACAATTCGGACAAAGTTTTGACTTATCCATCACTATAACCAAACAAGACACAAAATCATTACTATAGTGAAATGTTGAAACCAGGGAAATCGAGGCACGTCAACCAAGTAAACAAACGTGCTTTGAGGCTAATGTATTCCAGAATCTATTATCGCCCTGTTAAATGTAGAATAGTGCTTTTTTAGATCCTTATCACGTCCCAAGCCACATTATTCTTTTCAGCTGTGGCGGCAATGGTGTTGGAGGGGCCAAGTAGTCAATTAATTGCAAAAACATCCCAAGGTCTTGGTTTTACTGGTAAATTAAAATCTCTGGAGTAAAGTTTACTCTGCTGTTGATGCTGTAGTGACCTTGAGAACATTTTGATGACCAGGCAGCTAGGGAAAAGTTGTAAACAGCTTGAAGTTTCTTGATTTTAAAAACTTTTTATTTATTTGTTTTCCAGGGAGAAGTTGGAGAACCAGGTCAAAAAGGAAGCAAGGGTGACAAAGGCGAACATGTAAGTTGAACAGTACTGATTTTAAATAAATAATATTTGTTAACATTATTAAAAATACTGCTGTTTATGTTAGTTCTTGTTAGCTCAGGTCCATGAAATAATATTAACAGGAAAAAAAGTCTACTTTTGGTTTTATTAGTATATTACTAAATTCTGAAATGACCAAGATAACTAAGATTAATAAATTATTTTTTTATTGTAAGTCTCTGTTAACTATTGTTCGTTAACTAAATTGAACCTTATTGGAAAGTGTTACCATTTATTTTATGTATAACTTTAATATTATTATAATAGTGTTTTTGCTGTATTTACGCTCACTTATGCCTATTTTTACACAAGCAAAGGCTATCCTTGGCCCTTCAGATGTTCATTTGAGGTCTAGCCTCTCTAAAGTTGTCCTGGTTGTCTTTTTGCTGTAGGGTCCTCCAGGTCCAGTAGGTCCTCAGGGTGTAATTGGAGCTCCAGGTCCTGCTGTGAGTATTTACAACCTTCCATTTGAGCCGTATAGGATGAAACCCTCATTTTTCCATTCATCCTGGAGAGGTTGTCACACAAATATATCATTTTTGCTTCTCACACATAAAAAGTATCTTCACTGCTCAGGCTTTCTTAACCTAACTTCATTATTTCTTTTTGCACAGGGTGTTGTGGATTAGTGGTTAGCGATCTGGGTTGTTAGTTAAAAGGATGTAGGTTTAAATCTTGCAAAGGGTCAGGCATCAACCTTGAAACAATGTTTAAACGAATGTTTTATGTTTGCAAGGCATAAAAACCATTGCATGTGGCCAAATCCTTAGAAAATGATAACTACTGGCCTGGACAACTGGACAAAAGTTTCTTACATTGGGTAATCTTGATTGTTTAACCCTGGTCTTCACTGCTCCTCGTTGCACTATAAGTTGCTTTGGATAAAAGTGTCTGTTAAAAGACTTACTACTCACATTTGCTCAGTTTTGCCTCTGTCAGGCAGCCTGCTGAGTTGATAAAGCAGCAGTGAGAGTAAGTAGTCAGGGCCAGATGGCACACAGTTGAATATTTAAAGTTTATGACTCAAGCTGAACACTCCCAGCTGGGCCTCTCTGTATCCTTGATACATTAGCTCTATAAAAGCTGATAATTACACCTATTCTGTGCAGTTATATGAAGAACATTCTTGGAAACTGTTTGGCTTTTCTACTGAATAGGATATTACAAATTTGGAAGCATGCGAGACGTTAAATCTATAAGATTACATAATGATGTTCATGCTGATAAAAGATCTTAGTCACTTAAATATAAGCAATATTTGACGGATCCTTTTTTTTTTATAGCCATACATCATTAGGATTGTCAATCGATTATATAATGTAATCAAATTAATTATATGCAATGATGTGATTTCCACACAAATTACCGTATTTTCCCACATGAAACACAAAATTATACTGAAACATTCATTTGAAACCGCAACACAGCGACCATATTCCCAAATTTGTGATGAGAATAATTTGAACTAAATCATTAGCTTTTAGGTATCCTTGTAGTTTTCCACTAAAATAAGAACTCTTATGATTTTACATTTGAAAGCAAAGAAAAATTAAGACTACTTGCAAGGTAATTTTACTTTTGTACTGTAAAATTCTTTGATTTATTTATTTTTATTTTAGAAAATGATTTTAGAACATTTTAAGGATGGAGTTTCCTTTTTTTTTTTTGTCCTTATTTACTCAATGAAATTAGCTAGTCATTTGCATCAGTATTTTCTAAGAAAGCCCTCATAATAATAATTCAAAAATATTATGGCAGTCAAGTTATAGTTGAATAGACATTCAGTACATTGTGATCTGTTCTGTTATTTTTAAAGCATAAAAGCATCTTAAAGGGATAGTTCACTTTCAAATTAAATTTTGATATGTTTTAGCTTACCTCAAGGACATCCAAGATGTAGGTTTCTTTGTTTCCACAGTATTTCCCATTTTGATATTTTTAGGTCCAACCGTTCTTGTCTGTGACTCACATAATGGATGTCTATGGTCACCACCTCAAAGAGCATGCAAAGAGGAGTCAAAATTAAACAATTCCCCATCATAAGTACACATTGATGACCTAATACAAGAAACGAGCGGTTTTGTGTAAGAAAACGAACAGTATTTATATATTTTTTTACCTTTTGTACACAACCACGTCCAACTGATCTGAGTTCGCGAGTGCTTCCTCATATGACGTGCGTGCGCGCTCTGGCTTTAGTCTGTGCAAGCGCGGAAAGCCCCGGATGTGATGTCTCGCGCATGCACATCACTCATTGTTTACCACACGCTACGCTTTCAATCTGCACTGTCTGAAATATAATGCAGTAATTGTAATAAATTAATGTTTATAATGCACCCTATAATCGTTGCGTTTATAATAAAAATACAACACATTACTCACTCTATTGACAGCGTGCCATTGGGTCCCTCTGGCATTGGACGTCGCCTCCAGTTTATATGTGGCAAACTAAACACTCCGCTGCGTCTCAACAGCGGAGAAAAATCAGGATCTTCAGTCAGGCAGGTGTGTGATGTGATACTGTCAATGTCCTCTCGTCATCTTGTAGTTGTTCCATTCGTGACAACATATGCTCTCCACTTCTGTTGGCATCTCACAACACTTGCTGCTAAAACACCACCAATTTTGAAGAGACCTCTGTCTCTGAGGCTTGAAGACGTGCTGCTGCAGCGGATCGCTCCTGAGTACTTGGTCTGTGTATTCTGTTTCAAATAAATATGGTTGTGAAAAAAATTCAACGTTGTCTATGGATATATTGAAATCGTCTTCCATTGCAATTTCCTGTACGTCTAAATATGTTTAGATCTTCACAGTGAAAGGTAATACTTCCGAAATCTGTGTAAACCATAGGCAGTAAGTGTAAACAATGAGTGATGTACACGCGCGAGAGATCGCTTCCGGCGCTTTCTGCGCTTGCGCAGACTAAAGCCAGAGCGCGCACGCGCACATCACATCGGGAAGCACTCGCGAACTCAGATCAGTTGGACGTGGTTGTGTACAAGAGGTAAAAACGATATAAATACAATCCGCTCGTTTCGTGTCTTAGGTCATCAATGTGTACTTACGATGGGGAATTGTTTAATTTTGACTCCTCTGTGCCTGCTCTTTGAGGTGGTGACCATAGACATGACACAGACAAGAACGGTTGGACCTAAAAATATTAAAATGGCAAATACTGAGGAAACCGAGAAACCTACATCTTGGATGTCCTTGAGGTAAGCTAAAACATACCAAAATTTAATTTGAAAATGAACTATCCCTTTAAGCATATTAAATTAATGTGTTAGACCAACATAATCGATAATTAGTAAATACACTCATTACTATATTGTATGTTTTTCATGATTATTAATGCTTGTTAGCCATCATGGTGAAGTCTGTCCTGTAGGTCCATCAATGCTACATGACTTGACTTGACTTGACATTCCAATATTAGTGAAGTGAAGTGAAGTGAAGTGAAGTGAAGTGAAGTGAAGTGACATTCACTTACATTCCCTCATAGTCTATAAAACAAACACTCATCATATCCTGCAGTGACCTCGCATTCAGACATGTTTTCCTCACAGGAAGCGCTATTACCTCACATTTTTTAATAACTTCATCTTCGTTCCGCATTTGTTTGAACTGTGCTGAACCCCTCTTTTCCCCTTCCACTGACCCTGTAGAGCAAGCAGCGTCAGAAATGAGGGCAGCACATTCTCGCCCTCAATAATTCCCCTGGGCGTTCCTCGGAATGGCACGTCTTTTCAAGCTTGACTTCTGATGTCTCAGGGGGTAGATCTCATTTCCATGCTTGTCTGCGCTATACACTTGGGTATGAAAGACATTCTGGGGTCAGCAAGTTGACTTTACATGTACAGAGAGTGTTGTACTGCACTTCCCCACCTTCATGTTCAGAGTTTGTATCAGCTTCAAATGTTAATCTTCAGTGTTTTATAATTTATCTGACTGTTTTTTCTTGTGTAGGGAAGTGACGGAGAGCCCGGACCCAGAGGTCAGCAGGGTATGTTTGGGCAGAAGGGAGATGAGGGGGCCCGTGGTTTCCCAGGTCTT
Source organism: Carassius carassius (assembly GCF_963082965.1). Lineage (NCBI taxonomy): Eukaryota > Metazoa > Chordata > Actinopteri > Cypriniformes > Cyprinidae > Carassius > Carassius carassius. Next base: position 20,185,098 of record NC_081774.1, on the reverse strand, counting down.
CCCGGTCCCGTTGGACTGCAGGTACAGTTATCATCTTTACACCAATCTAAACACACCTGTTATGGATCTTCTGCAAGCATGTTATTTAATTTACACAAAGCTCCACTATTAAATATCATAAAGGCAGGATAATTGAGCAAGGAGAGCAATAGCCATTTTTAAAATCTGGATTCAATTATGTTGCTCTAAACATGGCAGATTGATTCCATCACTTTCAGTTTACTTGTCGTTTTCCAGGTAAATTGTAATTTTTTTACCAATAGCGCCACCAATTGGATTTGCTTTGGATTTGGACTTTTCAAATGGATTTTTTGAAAGCTTCCTGTCTTCCATTGGTCGGACAAACAGAGTCACAATCCAACTTCCCAAGTTTAGTCCATTGGTTGAGCCATTTTTGCAAACCAAATATTTTGGTAACCACTTTTCTGAAAAACAACTGCCAATCAAAAGTTTGAGGTTTTCATGAGTCCATAAAAATATTAAGCATTGTTAAGTTTTTAAACATTGATAATAATCAGAAATGTTTCTTGAGCACCACATCAGTATATTATAATGATTTTTAAATTTACATTTTTAAATTAAATAGTATTTCACAACATTGTTGTTTTTACTGTATTTTATGTATTTATTCATTTATTTATTTATTTTCTGTGATTTGTTTGAGTCTAATAAAATACAGTCTTACTGACCACAAATTGGTACTGTAGATGCATATTAAGAAATTATTATAACATCAAAAAATGACACCCTTCACTTCTATGGGAATAATGAGGGGTGATTTTCAAATGGCAACAGAGGCTGCTACTCAACATAGCAATATTCCAAAGTCACTCAGAGCAATTGACTGGTGATCAGGTAAAGGTAAAAGTCATTCATCCCAACTGTGCTAATTGTTTGTGCATCTCACTGATCCTCCACGATAGTGATTTTTGATCCGAAGAAATTAACCATCTTAATTTGTTTTCTCTCAAGTTTTAAATAACTTGCTAATGAAGAATAATTTGACTTTATTATTAGAATGGAGACTTTTCTTTAGCTCTTAGAAACCCACTGTGAATATAACGTATAAGCTGTTTTGGCAGTTGGGGAAATGGTTTCCCTTAAATTGGCTGTGAAATATCACTTCTGTCCTTTTATAGTAACACAACATTTATCACAACAATAAGCAGTAAGATATGCATTAGCGGGTACCAAAGAGCATGTCTGCTAAATACAATGACCCAGAATAGCCTTGTAATTACAGATGTTGGCTATGAACAATGGAGAGACGTCTGTTGGTATTGTTTGGTGAAAATGATCTGAATACCATTCAAACCTCTTTAGTCAAGCACAATTATATTGCAAAATGGATTACTTGCCAAGCTTTGCCTCTTTTTGTGTTTCATATTTTCAAAGTGACATCGGGTGTGACACATTTGCAGGGACCCAAATGCAAATGCGTTAATTGCCATGAGGTTCCATCTACTGCTAATTATCAAAAATTGTTATTTGATTAATAGTGTTTACCCGATGGCTCAGAGCTGTCAATGTATAATATTAATATTCAACACTGCGAGACTGATTGTTATTCTAAATTGTCACGTTGTTCATGAGGTAAGAGGAAACATTAACGTATCCTCTCTTTTTAATAACGGTTTTAGCATTTTTGAAATTGTAATAGGTCAACTCTTATGTAAACTGGAGTTGTGCCTGATTTATATGTAAAACTTGCTTTCCTCTAGGGTTTGCCAGGACCTCCAGGTGAGAAAGGAGAGAATGGAGACGTTGGTCCAATGGTGAGTTTGTAGTATCTTAGTATCTATATTTTAGTCGTAGTTAGTCTCAGCTATGTACTAAAAATGCATACTTTATTTAAAAAATAAAATTACAACAGAAGTTTGCGAATGCACTGTATATCTTTATTTTAAGATAAGGTGCAGTTGCTTGTTAAATAATTTTCTTGTGGAATCTAGTCAGTTGGAATTTATTCACTAGTGTTCAAGTTGTTTGTGCAAATTCAACACATTGACCAACAAAAAACCACTTGGTTTGAAAATGACGACTTCTGCTTCATGCATTGTTACAGTATAATTGACATTCTACAGTCAGCCTTTTTTTTGCCTGTGATTTTGGAGAAATTTGACTAATGTGACCACACCTTCACATTATTAGTGCTAATGCCACTGATTCACAAACAAAAGATGTGCAGATTCTGGTAAAATAAATAGGTCAGAATGAATGAATCCATTGAATCTTCCAGAGTTTAGTATCTTAATTGTTTGACAGACTGTTGTTTTTGTTCTTACAGGGTCCACCTGGACCTCCTGGTCCCAGAGGTCCTCAAGGTCCTAGCGGAGCTGATGTGAGTTTAACTGTGCCATATTTGTATAGAAACTCCATCATAAAGATTTGAATCAGCAGTATTGTTATTTGATTGACAGGGTGCTCCTGGCCCTCCCGGAGGTATCGGCGCGATGGGTGGAAATGGTGAAAAGGTGGGTATTTCCTGATTTAATCTCTTTAAAAACATGAATGTACACAAATATGTATTGTAGTTATCATGATGAATTTGAATAGATGTTCAGTGTAATCAGGACTAGGTAAAACTTCATCTCTTCCCCTCAGGGTGAGACCGGTGAGGCAGGTAATCCAGGACCACCAGGAGAGCCTGGTTCAGGAGTAAGTATTTGATTGTGTTTAAGAGTTGTTGAGTCTGATTTTGTGAGTGTTTACCAGATGTGTCTGGCCTGCATGTAATTGAGGCTAATCTATTGACATTCAAGGAGCGTAACTACACAAATCCTTGTTTTTAATTTAGAACACATACAGCTAATGACCTCTAAAGGGATAGTTCACCCAAAAATTAAAATGTTGTCATTAATTACTCACCCTCATATTGTTCCAAACCCGTAAGACCTTCGTTCATCTTCAGAACACAAATTAAGATATTTTGGATTAAATCCAAGAGCTTTTTGACCCTGCATAGACAGCAACGGAACTACCACATTCAAGGCCCAGAAAGGTAGTAAGGATATTGATAAAATAGTCCATGTGACATCAGTGGTACAAACATAATTTTATGATGCTACAAGAATACTTTTTTGTGCACAAAGAAAGAAAAAAAAAAACTTATCTTCCGTATCATTCTCCACTTTGCATTCACAAGAGTAGCAGGTGAAGGCTGCTATAGTCTGTTTTACCACTGGTTTAGAACGGCAATGTGAATATTTTCCTCTCTCTCATATATGATGAGGTGAACATCACTTGCATTCCAGATGGTTGCTGCCATCATCATCCTTTTTCACCCAGGGACATTATTTCAACCACTGCCTGCTGCACAAACCTGTTTATGTGATATCAGCATCTTACATGCTAATGTTTGTTTGTTGAGACTAAAGAGGATAGTAGCGTTCTGCTTGCATTAGTTTACATTCAACATTAGTTTTGACAAACTTTTTTTCAGCTTATGATGTTATACTCGTTGCACTGATATGAACTTGAGTTCAGTTTAAGTCTACTTTTTAAAAATCAAATTTGAAATGCAGTTCACCTTGTTGGCTACTTCAATTTAAATACAGAAATTCAATTTAGTTTTGAATGATGCAACCATCCAAAATGGCCTAGCAACCACTAAGCAGTAACTAACTATTATAATGTCTTTTTAGCCAACATATTTACAGGTAATCTACATTTTGGGCTTGAAAACAACAAAGCATCAGCTTTTAATTAATTTTGTTTAGCCCAATCATCACAGATGGGCGAAAGCAGGATGTTGATGGTTGTTGTGTCCTTCCATAGGGACCCAAAGGTGAGCTTGGAGAGAAAGGGGAAGCTGGCCCTCCTGGAGCTGCAGGACCCGCTGGTGCAAGAGGACCCCCTGGAGATGATGGTCCCAAAGGAAACCCAGTAAGTCTCCACCAGTGACATCCCAGAAAGCTCCCTTCAGCTATTCCACTGAAATAATACTACATGATGACTGAACCGATCCATCATTTCTTTTGTAATTTAGGGTCCTATTGGCTTCCCTGGAGATCCAGGTCCTCCTGGTGAGCCCGGAGCAGGAGTAAGTTCACTATGGAGACATTCAAATACGAATTAATTCGCTTTGCGTCAGTAAAATAACTATTTCTGTGGGGAACAAATGCATTTTAAAATGCTGGAGGCAATAGAGCGAGGGGGAAAAAGTGTGAAACACATTTCCCAAGCACTTTATATATAAACATTTCATAGAACGTCATGTAGTTTAATGCGCCCAGGTTTCCACTCAAACAACCTTTTTTTTGCACACAATGTTCAGCATATATTACAGGCTTCATTGCACATTGTTTAAAGAAAAACATTGCGTAAGGTGTAGAAGATCAGTCAAATAAGTAATCAGCAAGTTGTCAAAATAGTCGTTAGTTACAGGCTTAATGTCCAGCGTATTAAACAAATGTTGTGAGGAGACTATAATATGATGCTTGATGGAAATGAAATATTATGGCAGTGTTGTGATGTAATGTCCTGTCTCACACAGGGACTGGATGGCCTTCCCGGAGACAAGGGAGATGATGGAGAGGCCGGTCAGCCTGTGAGTGATGGTTGACTTTCATTGAAAATCATATTTTATGTTAAAAACATAATGAAACTTGCTAGTGATGCATTGGATTTTTACACCACAGGGTCCACCTGGTCCATCTGGTGAAGCTGGTCCTCCAGGACCCCCTGGAAAGCGAGTGAGTACTTTACCAGGCATTTAGTTCATTTGGTTCAGTGTTGGATAAGATACTTTAAAAGTGTTAAAGCTTTCCAAGTTAGATGCTGCACATAATTTTAAAACAGTTTAACTACAGACAAGACACTAATCTGAAAAGTTAGTTACATTGCAAGTTACAAATAAAAAGTAGCTTACTGATTTTAAGCTACTTAAAGGGACACTTTCTTATAGTTATTTTATTTGATTTGATTACATTAAAAAGAAAAACTATAAAATATGCTTTTAAATTTAAATGGTCTGTACCAAGTCTCTGCTCAAATATTATAAATATTATTTAAAAAAATTATATATATATATATATATATATATATAAATAAACATTGGAAAAAAATAGGTGATGTGTCTGGTGGTGATCTATTATTTCAGATGTGTTATGTCTAAAGGATTACAACTGTGGACTGACAATTGTTGGGCCACTGGTTATATCTAGAAAGCTTTTCAAACAGTCTGACATCGCAGTTTTTATTTAATTTTTAAAGCAAATCGATGTAGCATTTCATGTCACTATGCTACTTGGTTGATAAATAGAAAATAATTCTACACTATTTTAAAAGTAGCATCTCTACTGTCAAGCTACTGAAAAGAAATCTGATTAAATTAGTAGCATCATTGTAGTAAACTAACTTGTGATTCCAACAACTCAGACTTATTGTTAGATATGTGAACATACCCACTGTGAGTACCAAATGTTTGGTGTGTCACACTTTTCATTCTTTATACTTGTTTGCATTAACCGTTTTGTTCCTTTGTTCCTGTATAGTCTGCTGAGACACACATTTCCAAATAGGTTTATGAGCTTCCCTTGTAACTTCCTGCTAAAAGTAGCCTATATTATATGGGTCACATTTATATATTGTTATACCAACAATAATTCTTTAAAAGCAGAGCACAGTCAGGATTTTACTGGGTCTTCCTACAGTAAATTGTACCCAAGTGAGAAAATAGTCCATGATTTGCTTGGGAAAAGGCAATCCTGTGAAATCTCAGCATAACATAAAACCTGTTTGGAAAAAAATGGCCTTCTCTCATCAGTTTGCATTGCTTAAGAGCAGCTGAGCTGAGGCTGATATTTAGACAGTTCTATTATAGAACATTGACCAAAGTGGGTTGAATGACAGCACTGTGACGGCAGTGTGATAGCCGAAAGGAAATGAAGTTGTTATTGTCAGCTCTGTTGCCATCCTCAAGACTTTTTGATTATACTTTTAGCTCGAACACATCTTCTGATTTATTTACCACAGTAAACTTTTAATTTTCAGTCGCTGACTCATAACTTCAGATGGAATTTCATTTCAGTTGCTTTCTAAAAGTGAGTTTTATTGCCATATATACGTCAGGAACGGAATTAAGACTGTTTTCAATATGTGAACAAGTCAGGCTTTTAGTCTGAAAA